>NW_015505416.1:501538-615003 GCF_001515645.1 Sinocyclocheilus grahami | reverse complement strand
AAGCAGCACTACACACCCACATGAAAACAGCAGCGCAACCGGTGTTTATCATAGCAAAGGCAACGTATCATATGAATTCCGTGAGCGGAGGACTGGAGTGCCGGAGTTTATACGGTTAGAAGAAATCTCTAGCATTAATTCTGATCATTGCTTGTCTTGAAATACAAGGAGAAGGAGAAGTCACACTGCAGGACTGTGCTCCAAATTTTCTGACACTGCCAGAAGTTCATCGGAGGTAAAATTTTATTGCAACGGCCATTAATCGGCTGTCGGTGAACATGTCAAACTAACGATCAAAGACTACAGATTTTAGCCTAGGATTATAGGAATCTTTTAGGATTTTCAAAATTTGTCTCAGATGACCAAATTGTGGCCAAAATCGTACAGTATGAGCCGGGCTTTGCTCACACCGTGTCCTAACTACAAGCAACGACAAGAGTCCAGCGACAAGCAATTTGGGTGTCCACACCAGACGTGACGCGACAGAATCTATCAAATATCACAGCCAATCAGAAGCGTGTGTGGGCGGGCTCTCTCTGGAAGCACATTGCACTCGCAACGAAATGGATAGGCTTATAATCTAATTCATAAATATTAAAGCTTTTTAACATAATTAAATGTACATACTGAGTGACTGATAACATCTTTGTTATGGAATACACTCGTTGGTTCGCAGTGAGTTCACAGTTTTAACGGACATCTTTGCTTTAATTTATTTTCAAGATCTAAACTATCTGTTGTTGCTTTCAGTATGGCTATAAGGTCACACAAAACTATATTTAAACTCATATTAGAGACGTTTAACTTTGAATAAAGCACATAATCACCTGAGATTATCTACTGTCATATATGTTGTCACGTATGTTGTTCCAGCTGCGACGTCGCGGAAATAGAAACCGTTTCTAAATTAGAAATTTCGAGTGTCGCCGTCGCGGCTAGTTAGGACAAAAACTCTGATTAACATGAAAAATATACCTTTTATCGTGTGTCGCGATGTCGCGGCGTGTGTAGTTAGGACAGGGTGCAAATTGAGTATTTAACAAGAAATAAAGAATTCAGGAACTGAAGGGACCAAATCTGAGTGAGAGTTTGCAGTGGGTTATGGAAGGCTACACCACTTTTGAAGGGTTTTTTTGACCTGGGACCTGAAGGTTAGTTCACCATCAAGAGCATCATAATGTATCTCCATGGTAATGATTCTTTTTCAATTCTATACTGTTTGCTGAAATGACTGTAAACATGAAATTACTGTATTTACTACTGACAAGATTTTAGAAATACTGGTTTACTTACAATAGTATCTTAAAACAATTCTGTGCAAATGGTAATGGTTTTGTGGGTACGTTGCACCATTATCTGATTTACGTGATTCTTTTAGTGAATAGGCCGCAAAACAACCTAGAACATGCATGCAAATAAATGCCATTATCAGTGGGGGCTATCCATTCTTAGTAAATTACCCACTGTTTGTGTGCTTTAATTTTCAGTCATCTTTGTCTGATTTTACAGGTAGGATTCAAACTATTTCATTTGTGCTTACTTTCAAAGGCAGAGCATAAAACATCCAAGCAAGCAGACATAAAGCCAGCCAATCTGCTGCTGGCGTTTTCTTCCCTAGAGGCCACTTTTTATAGAGTGATGTGCCCGTAAAGTGCAACATGTTTCTGTCTTTCAGACAAATGTGACGCTGCACTCTAGGTCTCTAACGAGGAGGAGGAATGGAGGAGGAGAAAAGCACCACAGAGAAAGAGAAGAGTGATGCATTTGTTCTTACTGGGTGGATTTTTGAGCAAATGGCTGTATTTGTCCTCTCATCCACCCACCAGCCGTTTCCATACCGACTGAGGAAGACCTCACAGAAAGATGCCAAGTTGGTGTTGATGTTTATGGCTCTCTTTATGTTTACGTTTGATTGACTTTGGGCTGGTTATAGTTCATCTTCACAGCAGAAGAACCACTGAGGCCACACAAGGAGTTTATGAGTTTGCTAGGAGAAATGGTGACCAAGTGTGGTGTAGGTGTGGATCAGGTATCACAAAATATTCTGGGGACCTGGTTAAATTAGTAGACAATATTAGTCAATCTGGAACTTTTTGACCACCAACAAACAAGCTTCTATAAAACAGCTTGGCCACCTTAAACTGGTGACCTGGTTCTTCCAACAGAACCATTGACCAAAATAGTCTACTACCTCAGCAGGTTGGTAGACCCTTCCAGTCAAGCTGGCAAGAGCTTTTCAATCACTATAGACCAAAACAAAGCTTTCGTACTCTATAAAGAATCCTGAACACCTTAAGCAGGACATTTGGTTAGCCAGTTGGTAGACCATATCAATCAAACAATTATGAGCTTCTCGACCATGATTTCACCATGGACCAGCAATAAACTAGCTGCCACCTTAAGCTGGTCTGACCTGCTTTTCAAGAGAGAAACTTTACAAAGTGGTCTACTACAGGTCTCGTCAACTCTAGTCTTGGAGGCAAAGTGTCCTGCAGACTTTAGTGCTAATTCCAGTTTAACCTACCTGTCTATAATTTGCAAGTAACTCTAAACATCTTGATTAACTTGTGTTTGGTTAGGGTTCTAGGTAAACTTAGCAGAACAGTGGCGTTCCAAGACTGGAGTTAAAGAGCCCTGGTCTACTACCTCATCCTGTTAGTAGAGCGTCTTGGTCAAGCTAAGAGCTTCTTGACCACCAACGAGCCAGCTAACATGTTGCATAAAACAGCTTGGCCACTGGTATGACTGGGTTTTTCCAGCAGGACCCTTGAACAAGGTCTTCTGCTATACCTCAGCAAGATGATCGACCATCATGGTCAAGCAATTATGAGTTTCTCGATCAACATGGACAAGCAATATAGTAGCTGACACCTTAAGCTAGTCTGACCTGGTGTTTCCATGAGGACCCTCAGTTTGGTTGGCCTCCAACAAACAGCTACTAATGTACTATACATAAGACAGCTTGAACGTAAAACAGGTTTCTCCATCAGGAGTCAGGACCCTTGACCCCACAAAGATCTACTATCTAGCCTGGTTCCCATCTAAACCAGTTTGGACCAGATAGAAACCTAGAATCTTCCAGCTTCCACCATTTTGGGAAAACACTGCAGTACCACTCCCACACAACTGCTGTTAATCTTGAGGTTTAAACCACCATCTGTGGAAATGAAAGCAGAAAACATGTTTTGATCAAAATGCAGTCCGAAACAGCAATCCACGATTCATGTGGTTGACATAATTATCTACAACTGTGCATCCCTCCAGGCCCACTTCAGTTCTCTGAGTGTATACTTAAGCATGCTTATGCTCAAAAGTAGGACACATCTGTAGTTTTGCTGCTGTTTTGACAGTCATTATCTCTTGTTCTTAACACTCTTTATCCTGTTTGCATCTCTTTTACTTTCTTTGTCTTTGCTTTGCTTAATCTTACATTATTAACAAATGTGCTAAAGTGTCCTTCAGTGGTAAAACAACATGTAGAGCATCTGCTGAGCTAGTTTTGGTGCAGCGTCTCCTGTTTGTGTTACCTGTATAAGCAAATGTCTCACCATGGCCTCTGGGGCAGAATTCTGACCCACTTAGTAAAAATACTTCTTCTAAAAACTCCCCCTTGATGGAGGAGTCCTTTGAAGGTGTGGTTAGAAAGTGTGTCTGTTTAAATTCAGCAGTTGTTGCCATGGTTTTGCGACCTAAACCCGCAGCCTATGTTCAAATTAAATGCAAGCTCAACGGGATGTCGGATGAGTGCATAAACCCCCAAAACAAGTGCAGGAAGAGAACTGCTGGGAAATATGCTGCATTTACTTTCTTTTGTACTGCTCTGTCTGATATTTTACTGGCTCTGACTACTGATATGCACGCTCTGAAGGTGTTTTGTTTTCTTGTGCAGGGTCACTGGATAAAGTAAAGAATAAACCATATCAAATACTGAACAGGTACACAGATTCACTGTGTAATATTGTCATCATAACCACCAGGGGGCAACATTTGGACCTCCAGCTGTATATGCTGCTATGACATGCTCTCTGAGACAAGAATCTTCAAATCTGAATGTTCCATTTTTTATATTATAACTGTCCATCTATAATACATCTTATCAGACTCCAAAATTGCACAGCTGACAGCCATTATCATTTTTTAAAGATATCTACTATCTCACATAAGCACATTCACATTCCCCATGCTATTACAGATAAGGGCAAGAAATTTAAGTGTTTAGCCATTGTTCAGAGATTAATGACGCTACGCCAGAGTTAACCATTTTTTAAACATTTTTCATGATGCAACGTGTAAAATCTGTTTCTAGTACGTCGGTGGCTGTTCAAAAAGATTTGTCAGTGGCTTTTCTTAGCATGGCCACAGGAAGAGCCCTCAGTGCATTACTGTAGGAAAGGTCAGACTTATAATTGAAATATTTATATTAAGACATTACTGTGTATTGTAAGCTTCAAAACAAGAAAAGAGGTCACAATATTTCACACAAAATAATGTTTATTTCATTTACATTAAAAGTTGAATTTATCTAAATTTGTCAGGTTTTCAACGTTGTTAAAGTCTGAAATTTACAGTGAATATACAGTACAATTACAGTGAAATTTACAAAGTACTGACATTTACAGGCCTTTGTACTGTTAAGAATAATGTTAAATGGCTAAAAGAAACAATGCCACCCATCCCCAAAATACGGTTACAAATATAAAACTCATTCCACAGGCTATTCCTTTAAAACTGGAGGTCAAAGATGGAGTGGAACACCGCCGGACAGTCTATTTTCTTTCATATTCCATTTGTGTGACTTTCCATCTGTGTTCAGCAGAGCGGTGATGCGGTGCAGCAAACTTCAGAGCGTACTGGTCCTACAGGGCAGTGTTATGAAGGGCATCTGAGAACACACGCAAACACTGACCATCACAGACAGACACAGGTCACTGGTGCATGCTTACAGCCCAGAACAGCTCATTTTGTCCTGCAGCCATCACCTTGAGAACAGGCAGCAGAGCTGGAGCACCGAATGCTCCTCACGTAGCACTGCTTTTTCATTATTTGTCTTATATGATATGTTAAAGACCCCCAAATCTAACTTTTATTCATGTCTATTAGCAATCTCGTGCATTCTTAAAAGTTGGCAAAATATGCTTTATTTTATTTTGCTTTGTTATTATGTATCCTATATATGACAATCTAGCGAAATCCAAATGTCTTTTAATCTATGTCTGTTAGCTTTGAGGCCATTGATGTGTTAATGTATAGGCCTACCTAAAAGTTTGCAAAATGCGCACAATTTCCGGTCTTTCTATTCTAGGTAAATTAACTGAATTGGTGAAATCAACTTTTTGGTCCATTATTGCATATATTTATACCCCCTAACATCAAAATCTCGCTTTTGGTCCATAGCCTTGAGGCAATTGAAATGCTAGTGTACTATAAGTTGACAAAATATGTACATAAATCTGGATTTTAGTCCATCTCTGTTAGCTTTGAGGCTATTAAAATGCTAGTGTACTCCTAAAAACGGACAAAATATATATAAATGTACAATTTACAGTCATTCTCTTCCAAGTAAATCGACCTAAATCTTTTCAAATATGCATATACATATACAGTATATCTTTTGTACATGAATGGACATCCTATATTAGATTGGGGAAGTCGTGGCCTAATGGTTAGAGAGGCAGACTCGTAACCCAAAAGTTGTGGGTTCGAGTCTCATACCGGCAGGGATTGTTGGTGGTTTTTGCCATGGTTTTGCGACCTAAACCCGCAGCCTATGTTCAAATTAAATGCAAGCTCGTACCGTGGGGGGAGTGAATGTACAGCGCTCTCTCCCACCTTCAATACCACGACTGAGGTGCTCTTGAGCAAGGCACCGAACCCCAACTGCTCCCCGGGCGCTGCAGCAAAAAATGGCTGCCCACTGCTCCGGGTGTGTATTCACGCTGTGTGTGTGCACTTTGGATGGGATAAATGCAGAGCACTAATTCCGAGTATGGGTCACCATACTTGGCCATATGTCACGTCACTTTTCATGTCACGTCACTATATGGCATCCTGTGACTTTAAAATGTGGCATTTAGTCAATCTACTGTATGTTAGCTTTGGCTATCAGAATGGCTAGCTGCTAATCGCGGTTCAAACAATTTTCGCCCTCAAAATACTGCTCATTTGACCTAATAGCCTAAAAGCTGTAAAAAAAAAAACAGGTTTGGCCAATTGTTATGTCCCGCTACAACAGGAAATAAAATTTGTCAGATCATTTCATGGGTCTTCAAATGTGAGAAACATAGTGAACCTCGTCCTGGATCTTTCTTTTTATCTTTTCAGATCATTTGCCTCTCCCTCTCTATGGGCCAGTTTCTTTCTGAAACACGCTCTGCGTATGGATTTTATACCCACTCACTTCATCAAAGTTCTGTCTGCTCTCTCTGTATCGAATAATAATCATTCTCCAGTCATGCCTCCATTCAGGGCTCAGTAATCACCTCCTGCTTTCATTTGCTCACTTTGCTTATTTCGCCCTCCCTTCTTCTGTGTTCCACGCTTGAAAATGTCCCTGAACTGAAGAAATAAAGGCCGATAAAGTGTGACTGCATTCGGGGGGCTCGAGGGGCACCAAACTCCTTACCGTCAATGGCATCGGGACGAGGGATTTACATATGAATACATTTGAATAATTTCACATTAACCTTACGAACGCTCGCGCTTTTGTTGTTTCTGAACACATTCTAATGGTGACATTACAATTCAAAGCCTTGTAGAACAACCACAGCGAGCAGTAATGTCAAATCCTGTCCGCACGCGGTTGTCTGGCTTTGCCGTACAGATGTCGGCATTGTCACGTGTTGGTCTGATAAAATTTGGTTCTCTTTCACAAATTTTCACTGTATTTAAGAGCAAAGCCATACGCTTGTTTGGTCTGTATATTTCTGTTGTGATTTCTCTTTGGCGAGGAAATGTACATTTCTGCATTCGTTTCATCTTTAATTGCAGCGTAAAGCTTTGCTCATTAATCAACAATTAAAGCAGGAGACTTTTCTCCCACTGCTCGACTGCTTCAAAAATCCCCGCACTGTGTCTAATTACCACATGCTACACACACACACACAGCACGAAGAACTGGGCCAGCCACATACACACATACACACATACACAGGGTGCCTGATTCCTTCCTGATCACCCTGGAGTTTAGAAAACAGCTCGTTTAACAAATTATTGATCATTTTTTCAGATCAATCCGAAATCAGTTGTTTATCAGTATCATTAGGCTCTAAAATAGCACCTAGCAAGCTAACGATCAATTGGATCAATTAGTTCCCAGAGCGATTAGAAATCTGTGTGCGAGTGATGAGAGAGGAAACTGCTGTCTCAGGGCCTGTTAGTGGCTTATGGCATGTTTTAATGTGTGGATTGTTTTCCTCAAATGAAGGGCACGCTTAATTGAGGTGAAGATATTTGCCTGGTTCTTGGTTTTGTGGTCCACTTTGGTAATGACATTTAAAGGGATAGTTCACCCTATTCTGTAATCTTGTACTCGCCCTTTGTTGTTTCAAACCCACTTTTAAGTGGTTGCTTAGTGAAAATCTTTCTAGTTGCTAGGGTTCTCATTTGCACGGTTTTGTGAACATTCACTTCATGTTTTGTTACGAAACACCAGAAACAATGCCATCTGGCATTATTGACATCAAATCAAACCTTCCGAACGCTCGCGCTTTTGTTGTTTCCGAACACATATTCTAATGGTGACATTACAATTCAAAGCCTTCACAGTTCAAAGCCAACCACAGCGAGCGGTAAGGTCAAATCCGGTCCTAACGCGGTTGTCAGGCTTTGCCGTACAGATGTCAGCAATGTCACGTGTTGATATTGTTGTAAGAATACTTAGAATAATATTCTTAATTGTGAAATTGTTGTACTGTTTTTTATTGGAATGTTATATACAATTAAATTCAAATGTATGACATTTTTATTAAATGTAATTAGTTGAACTTAAGAGTGCTTTTTAACCCAAGTAGAACTTACTGTAAGTACATCTTTATATGTAATTTGTAAAAAAAAAAATAAAAATTATGGCTAAAATTCTGTCATGTATTTATATATATATTTGTAATGATGACGTTCCAGTGTAGTACATTTAACATATATTGACTTTAAATGTTTATTATTAAATGCTAATTATAATCAAGTACTTCACTTGTTTTTATTAAGTTACGCCTCAAAATAAATGTACTTTGAAGCATGAAACTTTTATTATAAAGGTTATTAATACAATAATGTACTTTAAAATAAAACTTTTAATTTTATATTATTACAAAGTACATAAAAAAAGTAGCCTTTGATATTATGAGCAAGTAAGTTTGAACAAAATATGCTTTCAAGATGTGAAATACACTACAAGTGCACATGCAAAATCAAGCGTATTTCCTTTTCACAAGAGAATCCTTTGACGCTGTCATTCCTTGTGCTAAATATCGACGAATCAACTGATTGCAACTAAGAAACACTGACAGATGCTGTTATGTATTGGGTTGCATTTGAATGATTATAAGGGTATCTTTACATTCTCTTATCATATTTCTTTACATTTCCTAAAGCACAGATTTTACCATTACCATTCAAAGATAGCATCTAGATCTGTTAGCACTGGAGTCAGATTTAGCTTGATTCCTTTTCATTCTTAATGTGAATCGCATCAGCTGATAGGACCATCTTACACATTATCTCTGTCTGAAATGCATTTTGCAGTGATGTGCATGGACACAATCATATGCAGCAGATATGTGTGCTGTCCCCTGCCATCCTGTCTTGCAATACCTGGTCCCGTTGCCATAGTTTCCATTATGCACAATGTGTTTGTCATGTGAAGGACAAAGCAATGATAAGTGCTGTTAGGAGCTCTCGCTTTCTCTCTGGCTGTCCTCCGCCCACTCCTCATCTCTGGAATGTCAGTAAAACCTCAGAAAGCGGCCGAGAATGAGACAGATGCTGAAGAAAAAAAGTAATCTTCAAGAGGTATGAATGCAGATCCCTGTGCTGTTACTTGTTCATGTGTGCATGCTTATGTATTGAAATTTTGAACAACAAAAAATTCTGTCATCATTCATTTTTCTCAAGTCATGTCATTCCAAACTTGTACGACTCACTTTTGTAGAGCACAAGGACCGGTGCTATTAAGCTAAAAATTGACATAAAAGTGGTCCATACAACGTCTGCACTATATTATGAAACCAGTATTCTGAAAATATTCTATAGCTTTGTGTACAAATATTCCCCTCCACTGTAACTCTTTTCATCTAATATTTATATTTTATTTCAACTTTATTTTATATTGTAATTTTAGTTAACAATAACAACACTTGCTGCCTGGTGCCATGTTAGATTTACAGATACAGTTCACTCAACAAACAAATAAATAAATAAAAGAAAGAAATAAGCCATAAATTTACAAAGACTTTTAGAAAAATTTGAAATGTTGCTTTGGCAACTAGCTGAAATAAATAAGTTACACATGATAATAAAGTCCCATTAGTTAATGTTAGTTAATGCATTAACTAACAATGAGCATTCTTACAGCATTTATTTATTTTTCTTACCATTAGTTGATAAAAACACAACTGTTCATTGTTAGTTCATGTTAGCTCAGGTCCATTAAATTATATTAACAGATACAGCTTTTGATAAACTTATGATTTAATAATGTATTAGTAAATGTTGATATGAACATTAAGATTATTAAATGCTTTAGAAGTGTTTTTCATTGTTATTTCATGATAACTAATGTAGATAACTAATGTCAACAAATGGAAGCTTATTGTGAAGTGTAAGTTTAAGCTGAAATACAAAAATTATTAAAATAAATTAAAACTATATAGAAATATTTAAAAAAAAAAACAAAAAAAAAAAACAAACAAACAAAAAAACTAAAACTTAAACTATAATTAAAATGAAAAAATTAAAACATGAAAATAAAAGCTAATTCAGAATATTAATAAATACTATAATATTACTAGTTTTATAATGTTTGTCATTTTAGAGCTTGGCAGTATGGAAGTAGAAAGTATGAAAAGAAAGGGTAATTGTGACTTTATTTTACTTTCTTTCTCGCAATTATGAGTTTACATGTTTCTAAATGTATATCTTGAAATTCAGACTTTTTTTCTCAGAATTCTGAGTCTACATCTCTCAATTCTGTCTTTTTGTTTTACCATGGAATAAAAAATAAAAAGGTCATTTTATCTCCTGACCTTTTTTCTGATCTTCCGAAGAAAAAAAAAAATTAGGGGTTTAAAGAGCGACATTTTCATTTTAGCCTGAACTGTCCCTTTAATAAAGAAGAGCCACAGTACATAAAAGTAGATTTTGTGGACGTTCAGACTTAAAATGGGCTGTAGAGAAGCAGAGAGAGAACATAAAGCAGTGTGTGGTGTCAGAGCGTCTGTCAGAGAGAAGCTGACTCAGATTGCTGGCTCTGTGGCGGTTCACAGTGGGGTGTGTGAGCTGAATGATGTACTACTAGTCAGCACCCTGAGGTCATCAGATCAGACGTTCTCTCTCTCTCTCTCTCTCTCTCTCACACACACACACAAACACACACACACAATCTGATACTCTAGAATTCATCCCAAGTTTTTCTAGGTCACTTCCTGCAGTGCTGGCACACCTGCTTTATCAGTCTGCTTATATACACAGACACATGTAATCTTTTATATGTTTACTATCTGCAATATGCCGAGATCCACACGTCATTCATATAAGACCTATTTATTTGACAGGTCACACATCTTGAGGCTACCTTTTTTGGTATCATTCCCCACCAGCTTTCCTCTCCTAACTTGTTTCCTCCAAATAACCTTGTTCTAGACGGCCATGTCTCCAAATTGTTTGCTCCTGTCCTGTGAAAGTGCTGTGTCTGTGTGTTGGGAGTGAAGGGGTGTAATGCTCCTCGACACATTGATTCTGCCTGATTGTCTGCCTCAGGCTCATCCAGGGCCCATCATGGAGGGACAATAGTTTTTCATTACCGTGAGTCAGAGAGGAGCAGGGGTCAGAAACCTGGACTGACCTTAGAGTGTCGCCATGTGGGATATACTATTACAGCCCTGCACAGGGGGAAGGAGGACGTGTCGATCTATATGGGGATGTTGAGATGGAGGTAAACAGAATTTCAGACATTTAACATATATTTTACTTAGCATATTTTAGCTGGTCTCTTCAGGTCTCTACCAAGCAAGACATCCTAGTTTTTATAGATCATTATAGTTATTGGTGAAGAATAGCATAGATGTGCTGCTCCACTATATAGACCAGCACTCACGAGCATGCTGGTTAAGGATGGTTTTCAGTAGGGTTAACAAGCACATAAAAACTCACTATTAATGGCAAATTCAAAAATAAATGGAAAATAGGTCTAAAAAAATCCATTTATCTTAGTGAAACCCCTTCTTAATGAGAAGATGGAAATTTAAACTCTGTCAATATTATTGAATTATCAGCAGCCAGTATGGATTAGTGTTTCATGTCGTTGTGAAAGTGAAGTTGCATGTTGGGTAAATAGATTCACATTCTGCAGGGCTAAAAAGCTTCCACTGCTGAGCAAATAAATAAATAAAAGGTAACTGTGACTTTATTTCTCTCAATTGTTACATTATTTCTACACTCTCAGAAAAAAAGATATAAAAGCTGTCACTGGGGCAGTACCTTTTCAAAAGGCACACTTTTGTACCTTTTAGGTACTAATATGTACCTTTAAGGTACTAACATGGACTGTTTTTTTGTACAAAGGTGTGCCTTTTGAAAAGGTACTGCTCCAGTGACAGTGTTTGTACCTTTTTTCTGAAAGTGTAATAACAGCAACATACCATATATATCTCAAATTTGTGTTTTTGTTTCTTACAAAGCAACTGCATTTCTTGTAATTGCAACTTTTTCATATAATTGGGACTTTATATTTAATAATGTGACTTCAAATCTAAAAATGTAAACTCACAATTGTTTAGTTTTTTTTGTAATTGAGACTTTATAGCTCTCATTGGGACTTTATATTATAATTGCAACTTTATTTGTCTTGTAATTGTGACATTATTTCACAAAATTGCACATTTATGTATCAAAATGTGACTTCATATCTCACGTGATTTACTAGCATTTGTGACTTTATATCTCTCAACTGCAACCTCGTTTCTTGTAATTGTGACATTTCCAGAAAATTGCAACTTTATTATATTTACAATATTATGTCTTCACATCTCAAAATGCGAGTTTGTATCTCACAATTGTGATTTTTTTAAACTTGTAATTATGACTCAATATCCCTCAGTTGCAATTGTATTTCTTGTAATTGCAACATTATTTTTCATAATTGCAACTATTATAAAGTGACTTCATCTTAAAATGTGAGTTTGTATCTCTCAGTTGTGATTTTGTTTCTTGTAATTCTGTAAGGATCCACTGAGGTGAATTTAAGTGAACCCAAGTGCAGTTTATTCCAAACATGAACAATTACAATCCAAACAACCTTGGCTTGACTAGAAACATGGCCAAGAAAACAAACTTCCCAACAGTAGGACAAGGAACAAAACTAGACAAAAGACAATGGCAACATGAGGGCTATTTATACACAAGACTAAATGGAGGGCCAGGCCCGTGAAGTGGAATAGGACCTGTATCATGTCATGGACTGTGGAGCATAGGTGGGCCTGCACCGTGGAGCAATGGCAGGTCTAGAATGTGGAGCAGAGGGTCATGGTGCAGTGGTGGACCTGCGTTGTGGAATCGTGGTGGGCCTGGAACATGGAGCCATAACAAGTCTGGTTTTTGGAGCAGTGGAGGACCTGGACCGTGGAGCAGAGGTGGACTGTAGAGCAGAGGTGGGCCTGGACCATGGAGCAGTGGAGGACCTGCGTTGTGGAATCGTGGTGGGCCTGGAACATGGAGCAGTAACAGGCCTGGTCTATGGAGCAGTGGAGGATCTGGGAACCCGGGCAGAGCCAGAGACCAAGGTGGAGCCGGCGGAACAGCAACCAGGGCAGAGTCAGAGACCAAGGTGGAGTCAGCGGAGCAGGCGATCAGGGCAGATCAGGAGGCCATGGCAGAGCAGAGACATGGACAGACCACCTGGCTGTGACAGAACAGGAATAGAGAGTTTGTAAGCGGCCTCCAGAGCCACTACATGACAGGCAGAATATCTTTGAATGGCCTCAATGGTTGTAGCATCACAGGCAGAGAATTCATGAAGAGCCTCCATGGCCGCGACATTAAAGGCAGAAAATCCTTAAACGGCCTCAGTGGCCGTAGCATAACTGGCGAGAGGTTCAGGGATGACCTCCTTGGCCATGACTGAACAGGCAGAGAGCTCAGGGACAGCCTCCTTGGCCATAACCGGACAGGCTGAGAGCTCAGAGATGGCCTCCTTGGCCGTGACATGACTGGCAGAAGTGTGACCACTGTGGTCAAAACAAGACAAGCAGGAAACTCACAGGCTTGCGCCAACACAGGACTGAGCTCTGGGGATTGAGTGGGCTCAGGAATGGATTCATGGACTAGAGCGTGCTCTGAAGCAGACTCAAGGACTGGAGCAGGCTCTGGAGTGGGACCCATGGACTAAAGCGTGCTCTGAAACGGACTCATGGACTGGAACAGGATCTGAAGTGGACTCATGGAGTGGAGAGCAGTGTGCAGCCCAAACACACAAAGTGGCCATAGTGTGACTCTAGTGTCTCCACACCATGATGGCTGGAAACTCAGACATGGCGTCCATGCTGGCTGGAGGCTCTGGAGTGGCAGCCATGACGTGATGAGGCTCTGGATTTGTGCCCATCTTGTCTGAAAACTCAGGCATGGTGGCCATGACGTGAACAGGCTCTGGCTTGGTGGTCATGATGTGACGAGGCTCTGGCTTGGAGGCCATGAAATGAACAGACTCTGGCTTGGTAGGCATGGCATGAACAAATCCAGACATGACAGTTGGAAATGGAAACACTCTGATGTGGTAGCCATTACATGATTGGATTCTGGTGTGGTGGGTACTGCAAGAATGCGGTGCTCCTCGTCCACAAAATCCACAGTGTATGATGAGCCACACAAAAGAAGGGTTGTGATGATTAAATTCTGATTCTGATTCTGATTCTGATTCTGATTCTGATTCTGATTAATATATTGCTCCAGAGACCAGTGTATTTTCCCTTCAGGTAGCCTGGAACGAATAGTTTCATTCAAACCCACTTGAAAAATGTCTTTGAGCACCACATCGTTGAAACGCACCAAGTGACTGAATTCCTACACCTCAAATTTGCACATAATATACAGTACCTGTACATACAAAAACTGTCTATTGTAATATACATGCACACACAATTGTCAATTTATATATTTTTATTCCTTATTTACTTGTTCTATTTTTATTTTTATTATCTGTGTTTTTTGTTCTGTCACTGTCATTCTGTTACACTGTGGAAGCTTCTGTCACGAAAACAAATTCCTCGTATGTGTAAACATACCTGGCAATAAAGCTCATTCTGATTCTGATTCTGATTCTGATTCTGATTCTGATTAATATATTGCTCCAGAGACCAGTGTATTTTCCCTTCAGGTAGCCTGGAACGAATAGTTTCATTCAAACCCACTTGAAAAATGTCTTTGAGCACCACATCGTTAAAACGCACCAAGTGACTGAATTCACAAAAAGTCCTGAACGTAATCCTCAATGGGGCGATTCCCCTGACGCAAACATAGCAAGGCAACTGCTGGGTTCGTAGTTGAGGGTCTAGCTTTCTGCAAGGATCCACTGAGGCGAGTTGAAGTCAACCCAAGTGCAGTTTATTCCAAACATGAACAAAAAAATCCAAACAACCTTGGCTTGACTAAAAACATGACGTGACCATGACAATGAAAACAAACTCACTAACAGTAGTACAGTAGTTTATTTTATTTTTTTTAACTTATTTTATACTTTATCTCACAGTAACATTTTTTACTCTGAGGCAGGCTTTTATACATTACGTGGCATTTTATTATTATTTGCCATTTTACTAGTGCAGATAAATACATCTCCTCCACAAAATGGCTGCTTTTTAAGATCTCAACAAACCTCTGAAAGAGGACTAGATTGCAGTCATGCAGCTCAGGATTCTTGTGCACTCTATCTGAGGTTAGTTTAACAAAAGACGAAGAGAAAATCAGTTATCCTTCTCCCATTTTGTAACTGTGGCTGCTATTAAAGTTCTCTTGTTGGCCTTTTCATTTCTAGCTTTATTCACTCCTTTGCAGTGGTCCACTGTTGTTTAGGTCAGTCAAAACCACGTTGGAGATTATCTACTGGAGTAGTCATTCTCCTCTGCATGTCTCTGCTTTTATCTGATCAATAAGCAGGTTTAAGCCTTCCCTCTCTTTCTCTCTGCAAATGTTCTGAGGGATTTCTTTTGTTAAGAGACCTTGTACTTCCAATATTCTTCCTCTCTGTTTGCTCTATTGGTTCATTAACTGTTTTTTTTTTCCAGATGAGGTAAGTGTTATTCAGCGCAATGCAGCTGTGAGGGCAGCTCATGTGTTGTTCTTTATGGTCAGGTTAATTGAACAGGAGGATGCTGGGTTGCTTGGCAACGGCGTCCTGAATCCGCGCTGTCTGAGCTTCACGAGCGCGCTGGCTCACTTCCCCCGTCTGCACGTCCTGAAGCGCTTAATCAGCGCAGCAGCTCCCCCGACAACAATGTCCAGCAAAACATCCGAATAGTCGAAAACCGGTGAAATATCGGGTGGTGTGTACTTCCGAATGTCCAGCAATTCGTCTCTGGTGAAACTGATTGCAGGGATATAACTAAAGACAGGACAAACTAACAAAAACATAAAAACAACTGCAGAGCACGCCACGGAGGCAGCCATCAGCATCGGCGCCATTGAGCAATTAATTAGTTATTAATTAATTATAAAACATGTTATTCTGCACAGTACTTGTCCTCATTTTTCACCATTCACAGGGAGAAGAACAGATAAGAGGACACATTCGGCATTGAGAGGAAGAATAATGTTAGTAAATCCAAACACCTAGTTTTATGTTTACCATTACATGGAAGCTTCATATACTGTTGCTATATACTTCATTCAGACAGATAATAGTGTTTTTATGCTAGAAATAAGACAAGGTTCTCTTGGTAAAAGATGACCTGCTGAAATATTGGTGTAATTAGATGTGCCAAGCTGGTCCAGATGGTTGAGGCCAAGTTTGATTAGGTAGATCATCTTGGTCAACATGAGACAAATTATCTTGGTTAAACTAGTTAGAGAAATCATCTTGGTTAAGCCAGTGGGCATCATGCTGAGCTGGTTAAACATGTTCAAAACAACAGCTTGATCGGGTTGACCATCTTAATCCTGTGATGTTATTTGAAGATGCAGCATGCCTGTTAAATGGATAGTTCACCTTCAGTTGTAGATCCCCATTGACTTGCATAGTGTTTTTTTCATACTATGGAAGTCAATGGGGACCAGCAACTGAAGGTGAACTATCTCTTTAATGGGTCAAATTGACCCTACATGACAAATCACAGATTTGTCTCCAGTAATTGATCTTAAATCAATACCCAACTAATTTCCAGATGTGCAGTGTTCCCACAGACATGTAAATCATGGAAATATCAGGATTTTTTAAAAAGTGGCTTTTTATAGGCCTGGAAAAGTTATAGAAAAAAAAAAAAAAAATGTAACTTTCACAAATTGATCTGAATGATACATTTAAATTTTTTTTGTAAATTATAAAATCAAAAATTATGAAATTATACTAAAAATATATTTTTTTATTTACATATCAGTGAAGTGGCTTGGCAATCGCTCATGGTATAGGGGGTGGCACTTCAGATTCTAGAAAGCATTTGTGATTGGACAGAAAACATGATGAAAAGCTAAAGTGCTGAATGATGTCATATAATCTGTTGGTCTGTATTGGTGGTAGAGAGAGACTGTAAATGTTGAACATACACATCTTCTAAATGTGAATTTTTGCAAATTCTGTCTTTTTTTCGAACACACTAGCTTATTGATATGCTTAAGGCTAACATTTTCATACTAAAAGCCACAAAACTTTAATTCTGATTTCATAGGAGCAATGACAATTCATTGGTACACAACCAAACTAGTGACCTCTCGTCCTCTGACAGGTAAACCTTTCTCTTAACCTCAGGGTGAGAAAACAATTGCATGTTATTGATAGTTCACCTCACGCAGAGCTTTCTCACATGTAAGTGTGTGTACAAGGCCCAGAGTTACTGTAACTTCACCATACCACCCAGTTAATTTACCAACCACAAATATTCATTAAGCATTATTATATGCAATGTAATGTAATATATATGTACAGTATAATCTATAAATAAAATAAAAATGTAATGTATAATCATGTGATAATATGCTACAAATATTTGCTTCCCTCTTTCATTTTTTGTTTTATTCAGGGAGAGGGGCCATTAACAGTATTTTCAACTAAAAATGGACATTTGAATGTGTTTTGGACATTCATTTGGATGCCAACAGCGTTTTGGGGCCTGAAAAAGCAAACTTTTGAAAATGGGCTTCAAAGTGCAAGTTTTTTTTTTTTTTAAATGTTACCATTATTGTTTCTGTGTAAACTTCAAAAATGCTAATTTGTGAAAATGTTGACATCATGTTCATGCATATTACGTATCTAGTCAATATTCTTTACAAAGTGACATGCATAATACAGCATTTTTAGTTGTTGTTTTCGCAGATCCGTGTGAATGGGGATCATATTGGCAACATAGTCGGCTATGCGAAACTTTTTTAGTACATTGATGTTGTGTAAACATACCCTTAAACTTCATTTTTACAATTCAATTTGAAACATGTATTGTGTTGCAGTTCCTAATAAAGTTCCCAGCCAACTAGCAAATAGCTCTTTTATCTACCCACCGAAGCAAATTTTTACTTGCATTTGCTTGGCGTGTTAATTTTGGACCCTGTGTGTATAATATTTATATTCTATAATAAGACCACATCTAATTCCCTCAGCATATCTATATACATATAACTGTATATAAATCTCAGCCACTCCAAAGTTGGGAATTACAGGAAGCAGTGGTTAGAGGAATGGATGTCACGGCTCCTCGATAAGACTGCTAGTTTGAATAGCGCAAATGGGATTTAGTGCATGCTCTATATTCAGCATTTATCTCATTGGATTGTCCCTGCTTCAGTGGCCTGCTGTTCGCACTATTAGGAATTAGTGTGAAACCCCACAACTAGACTTATCTGACATCCTCACAGAACCCACAGCTAGATGCATCAGTTCTGGGATTTATCCTCTTTCGTTTTTCTATTTCTCTTTCCTTCAGTATCTCGGCCCTGCTTTCTCTTTCTGTCTCCCTATTTTCTTTTTTCCCTCCCAGTGTTAATCCATGACCACAGAGCAGTCGAGGCCCAAACCTTTTTATGTCATGTTGAGTCTCATTGTTAGGTTCTTACCGGGACTCCAGAACTTTTAATAACAGTGGCTTAATAACTCCTGCAGATTGCTTTGGTTAGTGCTGCAGTTTCTACAGAACCCCATTTAATCTCAGCTCTGCTATTTTTCCCCCATCTTTTTCATGTTCTTTCTCTCTGTTGCACGCACACAGAGGCGTCATGCCCATTCAAACGGAGGGTCCACAGATTTTTGAGCCAAATGGATTTTGAATGCACTTCCAAAAATAAATTAAATTGTGTTTTTGAAAATTGTGAGAAATCACACATTCACGTGTCTGCATTTGGTCAGCCCAATCAAGTTGGCTGTTAGAGTAGGAGTTTACAAACACTTTGATGCCACAGATCCTTAAAGATGAAACCCCTAAAAGTATGTAAAATATTATTTTGAAAAAAAAAAAAATTTCTATTAAGATAACGCTGTATCTTATTTGCATATTTTTAAAGTGATAAGTGACCTGTTTTTAGAAATCCTTGTAGAGGTGTTTGTTACTTCATTGTATCACTTGCTCACAAATGAATCCTCTGCAGTGAATTCAATTCATTTCAATTCACGTTTATTTGTATAGGCTAGTGCTTTTCAAGATACACATCATTGCAAAGCAGCTTCACAGAAGATGAAAGTTTCTACATTACAATTAGGAGTAGTTTATCAGTGGTGTCAAGGTGACACCACTGACAAACTATAAACTCTTCCTTATGGCAGAAATGTACAGTTCTAGAAGAGTAAAAATCAAGCAGTTAGTTAATGACATATTCAAACAGAAATGGTGAACACGATTAACAGCAATGATTATATGTTGTGATCAAACTTACAGAAATGTAAGGAAAATTTGGTAGTTTTGTGTGTCAGTTCAGGGTTGGCGACATCTGAGGTTCTCGGAAGGGTTGGCGTAATCTCTTCTCAGGTGTTCAGGTCATCTCAAATCTTCATAAGAGGATGGATCCAGACTGAAGCGTGTGTAATGTTGGACTTGGACTGTTTTGTCTTGTAAATGGTGCTTGATCTGTGCATATTTCTCTCCTGAATCAGACAAGACAATTTTTTTTTTACTGTGGAGAAAGCAATATATGGCTTGAGAACTTGTTAAAAAAAAAGGCACCCCTCTTTACAGTCCTAATTTCTTTCTTATTTTTTCATGCTGAATTGTTTCTGTTCAGAAAAAAAAAAACTTATTAGCTTCTGACAGGTGGCTTCATCATGCCACTGTGTGTTTTCATAATGTCACAGAGTTGGCACGTAATGAGACAGACTCATCACAAGGTGCTGAAATCTTCTAGAAGATAATTTCACAAATGCTATAAAGCACACCTCATATAAATTAACTTACTGTCTCTCATTTTATTTAGACTGATATTCTAGCGCACATCACTGACACTCAGGATGCACACAAAGGAAATTGTCTTGTAGACCGGCTGTGATAAGGGACAACAGCTCGGTGGAAGTGTGTCTGTATCGAGCTAAAGCTTCAGGAGTGTTGCATACTTATCAGCTATCCAGTTCTTTTAGGTTTCAGTTAGACTGTAGTGTAGTGTTTCATTTTTATTGCCAAACAGATTTTCCCTACTGAAAAGACCAATGTCGCAATTTACCAGCATACTTTATGTTGTATGTCAGATTGACATGAGATGCTGTTTCTAAACAAAATGATCAACCAGCTTTCCAACTAGACTAGTAAATAAATAAATAAAAAAATGAAAAGATAAACAATTATTTCTATATTTATTTAGTTATTTCCACTATCAGTCAAACGTTTGGAATAAAGAAGTCTTTTATGCTAACCAAAGCTACATTTATTTAATCAAAAATACAGTAAAAGTACTGCTGTATTGTGAAATATTGTTACGATAAAAAAAAACGGTGTTCTATTTCAATACATTTTACAATGTAATTTATTTCTTTGATGGCAAAGCAAAATTTTCAATAGCCATTACTCTAGTCCAAAATAATTTAATATATATATATATATATAGGCTACACACACACACACACTCACACACACACACACACACACACACACAGAGGTTTGTTTTTGTGAAAAGTGGGGATTCTCCATAGGCGTAATGGTTTTTATACTGTACAGACCGTATATTCTATTGCCCTACACCAAACCTACCCCTCACAGGAAACTTTGTGCTATTTCAGATTTTCAATACACTCCATTCTGTGTGATTTATAAGCGTTTTGAAAAGTGGGGACATGGGGTAATGTCCTGAAAAGTCACCTTCTCCTTGTAATACCTATGTCATACCCTTGTCATTATTCAAATTTATGTCCTCATTTGTCACAAAAACGTGCACACACACACACACACACACACACACATGTATAGGCTACACAGTAAAAAAATATGCTAGCAACATTTTAGGTTTTGCAGACTTACAGACTAAATACACAATAAAAAAATTTATTTAATTAGCTAATGTAATGTTAATATACCAACCTATTGAAGTACTAATATCTGTTTTGAACCATTGTGATACACCAATAAGCACCAAAAACATGTGGAGATGAGAAAGTCACATGATGAATCAAAGCTCATCACAAACAGCTTTTCCACAAACTGAGGAGAGAAATTATATATAGAGGGTGCACAGTGTCATTCACACAAACACTAAACACCATCATGGTAACACATATTATAATGAAATAATGCAATAAATATTAGTTTAACAACCTTAGATGTAAGATAAAACCCTAATGTACACAACTGTTAAGAAAAAACTAAGATGAAACATAGTTATTTCAACGAAAATCATCAAATATGAAGTGTCATTCAGGGAATTCTGGAAGTGTCAATTTATGTTTTTTCAATTCTGTAATTTTAATAGTATTTTACTGTAAAATACACTAAATGTAATTACATTTATTCACCATATATATTATGGAAACTTACTGTTAACCAATTAACAGGTTTTTACTGTAGCATTTTTACAGTCTTTTACTGTTAAAATCACAATCATTTTTACATATGCGTGTGTGTGTGTGTGTGTGTACACGCTCACCAACACTTTATTAGGTACACCTCTTCAACTGCTTGTTAACACAAATATCTAATCAGCTAATCACACGGCAGCAACTCTATCCATTTAGGCATGTTGACACAGTGAAGATGATCTGCTGAAGTTCAAACATCAGAATAAGGAAGAAAGGGGATTTGAGTCACAACGTTGCATGATTGTTGGTGCCAGACTGGCTGTTCTTAGTATTTCAGAAACTGCTGATCTACTGGGATTGGTCCGAAAAAAGGTCTGTGGGCAAAAATGCCTTTTTAAAGCCAGAGGTTAGAGGTGAATGGCCAGACTGGTTAGAAACAGGCAACAGTAACTCAAATAACCACTCATTACGACTAATGCAGAAGAGCATCTCTGAACGTCGAACCTTAAAGCAGATGGACAACAGCAGCAGAAGAGCACACCGGCTGCCACTCCTCTCAGCTAAGAACAGGAAACTAAGGCTACAATTCACACAGTCTTACCAAATTAGGACAATAGATTGGAAAAAGGTTGCCAGGTCTGATGCAGAGTCGGCACCAGCCCATACAAACTGACTGATGAATCACGATTTCTGCTATGACATTCGGATGGTAGGGTCATAATTTGGCTTTTATCCATCCTGCCTTGTATCGACTGTTCAGCTGGTGATGTAATGGTGTGGGACATTTTCTTGGCACACTTTGTGCACTTTGTACCAATTGAGCATTGTTTGAACACCACAGCATACCTGAGTGTTATTGCTGACCATCTTGTGATGGCTACCTCCAGCAGGATAACGTGCTATGTCACAAAACTCAAATCATCTTGAACATGATTGTTCATCATTGTTATGCGTTGACTATACTCAAATGGCCTCCACAGACACCAAATCTTTATCCAACAGAGCACCTGTGGGATGTGGTGGAACGGGAGATTTGCATCATGGATCATGGATGTGTGATACTATCGTGTCAATATGAACCAAAAATCTCTGAGAAAAGTTTCCAGCACATTGTTGAAGCAATGCCATGAACTGACTGATGAATCACGATTTCTGCTATGACATTCGGATGGTAGGGTCATAATTTGGCTTTTATCCATCCTGCCTTGTATCGACTGTTCAGCTGGTGATGTAATGGTGTGGGACATTTTCTTGGCACACTTTGTGCACTTTGTACCAATTGAGCATTGTTTGAACACCACAGCATACCTGAGTGTTATTGCTGACCATCTTGTGATGGCTACCTCCAGCAGGATAACGTGCTATGTCACAAAACTCAAATCATCTTGAACATGAATGTTCATCATTGTTATGCATTGACTATACTCAAATGGCCTCCACAGACACCAAATCTGTGGGATGTGGTGGAATGGGAGATTTGCATCATGGATCATGGATGTGTGATACTATCGTGTCAATATGAACCAAAAATCTCTGAGAAAAGTTTCCAGCACATTGTTGAAGCAATGCCATGAAGAATTAAGAGTTTTGAAGGCAAGAGAGGGTCCAACCCAGTACTAATAAAGTGGTTGATGTGTGTGTGTATATATATATATGCATAGATAGAGAGAAAGAGAGAGAGAAATTATATTAAACAGACATTCAATATTAAGTTAAAGCAATATTTCATATACGGAACTATTTACATGTGCAGTATCGTTTATTATGTGTGTATACAGTTTTATTCATGTTATATTTTAGATTGAGCAAAAATACAATATTAAATCATACCATTGTCCCTTTTCAATGTAAGCATCATAACATTTAAATAAATTATTATTATTATTATGCTATACACACATTATCATAGGCTACACTGGGAAAAAATGCCATGTAGCCTAAATGAATGTGCTTCATGTACTAATATCTAACTGCTCTTATTCAAATAAAATATTATTTAATATGACTGAATAAACCTGAATGCATTAGGCTACACCAATGAAAGTAATTTTCAAAGACAGAGAAGGTTGAAATAGATCTGTATAACAACAGAGTTTTGCAGAGTTTCTTTTTTGTTGTGCAACTGCTCCATCTCTCAGTTTACCATAAGACTCTTGGCCTAAGCTGGGTGGCACTATTTAGCAGCTTTTTTGTGAGAGGTTTGTTTGTTTATGAATGTTGATAGTCTACTGCAGTGATTCCCAACCAGGAATTGGGAAGCTTTCTGTCCGGTGCTGTCGTTTCATCTTTGTCCCAGAGCGGCATGAGATATTTACATGTGCAGTATCGTTTATTATGTGTGTATACAGTTTTATTCATGTTATATTTTAGATTGAGCAAAATTACAATATTAAATCACACCATTGTCCCTTTTCAATGTAAGCATCATAACATTTAAATAAATTATTATTATTATTATGCTATACACACATTATCATAGGCTACACTGGGAAAAAATGCCATGTAGCCTAAACGAATGTGCTTTTTTGTGAGAGGTTTGTTTGTTTATGAATGTTGATAGTCTACTGCAGTGATTCCCAACCAGGAATTGGGAAGCTTTCTGTCCGGTGCTGTCGTTTCATCTTTGTCCCAGAGCATGAGGCTGGGACCCCCGGCATGAGGACTGTAGGAGAAAATTTTCATATGTAAGCCATAATTCTGTCAGAAGTGTTTTGGCCTTTCGTGCGTGAGCAGTTGTACTTTCCCCCGTCTCTTTGGCCTACTTAGATGCGGTGTAAGTAGCACAGTGCTCTCTCTGCCGCTCTCAGTAGAGCAGGGTTGAATAATTGACTGAGTGCGGGCTGGTTGGTAAAATCCTTGTGGACATCTTGCCTGTCTGCTCTTTGTAATGACACTCATTATTCCCGCTCTCAGGGATGGGCCAAGCCACGTTGTGAGAGAGAGGGGAGAGAAAGAGAAGAAATAAAAACACAGAGACTATCTGCTCAGACTCCCCACCAGAAGTCTCAGTTCATGACACGTCTACACAGGGACTCAAGATCGGACTTGTCTGACAAAGATCCCTTTTATAGTCGGCTATGTACAGGTGTGGGTGTGTGTGAGAGAGAGAGCGCAAGATAGAGTGAGAGTAGTGTGGGTGACAGTAAGCCTCACATGAGCTGCAGACTTTCTGCTGGATTTCAGGAAAGAGTGAGACAGGACAGAGAGCAGAGTCAGATGCAGTGAATGCCGACCAGCAGAGATTAGGACTATCCTGGCTATTACATTTATTATTTATTTATTTAATTTAAATTCTAAATGACTTTAAATGAGAAAAACACTGTAAACAGCTAGATTTTGGTCCCTAGATATGGCTCAGGTGTTTTCTCTTAAAGGGGTCCTATTATGCTCTTTTACAAAGTCTTGATTTTGTTTTGGGGGTGTACTAGAACAGGCTCTCATACTAGGTTGTTCGAAAAACACATTATTTTTCACATATTTTACATTATTACAACACCTCTTTCTCAGTCTGGCATGAACGGCTCGAATAGTTCCTGTATCAAATGAAGGCCCGCCTTCTGAAATATGAAATGTGCTGTGATTGGTTAGCTGGGCCAGTGTGTGTTGCGAAATGTCATGCCCCTTACCATAGCTGCCTGCAAATTTCAGTTTAAACTAAAGTTGAAAAAGTGAAAAAGCATAATAGGACCCCTTTAAGTCTTAGAAAAGTAATGATGATCTTTCCTCAAAAGGGTGAGAAGTTTGAGGTGCATGATAATCATCATGTCTTCATGGTAATATTTGTTGAATTATACTGGTCAAAAGTCAAAAGGTGATGTTATTATGTTAAATATATATATAAAGAAATAAACAAGTCTTTAGTGATTTTCTAGAGAGATTATTTCACTAGTGCCTTTCTTTTCACTTATTCAAAATAAGCTAGAAAATATTTCCTTATATAATAATAATAATAATAATAATTATTATTATTATAGCGCAATATAGAGCATTATTTTCTGTAAAAATGCGTTGAAACAATGTAATATAATTTATTAAAATGTGTTATTGTTAAAAGTACTATAAATACATTCCTACTAAAATTAATCTGATAAGGGTTTTTGGGGGGGGTGTAAAAGGTACATTTACATTTACCTCTAAAAGTGAGTAGAAAAAAAAAAGTTAGATTTTTAACTGCACTCCTTTTTAGTACAATTATTATTATATCCGGCAATATTATTGTAAAAATGCTTTGGAACAACATTTAATAAAATGTATTATAATTTATTATTGTGAAATTATTTTATTCAAGATTTTACATTTAAATTTTAAAAATAATTAGAAAAAAAGACAACTCAATAGAAACTATTTTCCAGATAATATTTTAATAATTTTATTTTGGCTTTTTAGTGTAATGCCAAGTTACTTATTTAATTGTACTAATTCTTTATACAGTATAAATGGGTTTTGCAAGAAAAAATACTTGACTTGTGATGATACCGATAAAGATAATGAAAAAAATGACTTTGGACTTGGTTTAAGTACCACGAGAGCCACTGCAACATTCATCTGCATTTTACCAATGTAATTCCCAGAACAGGAGCCCACACTGCACCTTTTCCTCTCACTCTTCCCTCGTTCATTTGTTTGTGTAGCTGAATAGCATAACAATTGCGTTTGCAGAAAATCTGAAACCTGCCCTAGTTTTACTGATGAGTTGATCATCATACACAGACATATATGCTCAGAAAGAGACCTGCTTCCTTTTAAGAAGATTTACTTCCCTAAGAAGCAGAGCAGGTTGGAAACGTCGTGGTTATGAGTCTGTGAGCCTACAAAACAGACTGTGTCTCCATGTCATTGTTCTAAAGAACGGCTAAAGTCGGTCTCAGTGCAGAGACGGCAGTCAGGGCTCATACACCGAGGGACGAGGCAGATTTATGTGCGATACACGCACTTCTTCCCATGTCTGTGTTTAATGGATCCTCACACACTTGTTCCCAGCATCCCTGGCTCAGCTTTCTGCATGCGCATCTGTTTGAACATTTCCGTGATGGCAGCTCACAGAATTCAAGTCAAATCTATTCAAACTCAAGAGGCACGTAAAGGTCAACCTATCAAGCAGAGCAATTTTGAGACAGAGCAAAGAATTGAAAGAATCCAAAGGAGGGAGAGATGAAAGCTAATGGGACATAAAAGTCTCTCCTGTGGTTTCAAGGCTCTGTTTGTAATTCCTTTGTGAATTGGCAGGTTTTGGAGAATTTTGTTGTTTGTTGAGAATAGGTGTGACAAAAAATAGAATAAAGAAAGAATATGTGTGTTGTTAAATTAAAATAGTGTGATCATTCACTCACCCTCAAGTCATTCCAAACCTGCATGACTTGCATGTCTTTTGAAGGACATTAAACATGATATTTTGAAAATCAGTAAGATCTAAACAATTTTGGACCTCATTGACTTTCATTGTATGGACAAAAAAGCACTGAGAACCTTTTTTCCTGCTCATATTTCATGAATGACACCAAATGTGTTAATATTTTTTGAGCTGAGACACCAGTGTTTTAATTGGGTATAATTAATATCAGGTGTGGTTTGTATGGGTTGTTTGCAGGTACAAAGCACACAACAATAGTTCTTGATCATCATATTATCATGGTTACAGAAAAGTTAAGAACTCACCAAATCATGTTATTTTAATATTAAACATGGCAACAGATTTTTACCAGTAATTGTTTCATCATGTATCCTGCATGATTAATAATATTTGTATAATAATATATATTAAGAATATTTGTAATGTATTGAAACAAATAGATTTTTTTAATAATTGTTTTTAAGAAATTGCATTAAATTGATAAAATATGACAATAAAGACATTTATAATGTTATAAATGATTTTTTAAAAACAAATGCTGTTCTTTTGAACTTTCATTAAATGATCCTGAAAACAAAAGTATAATGTGGTTTCCACAAATGTGGAAATGTTTCTTGAGAGCTTAGAATAATCACAGTGCCAGTCCTGTGTCTCGTGTTTTCCTCCCCCACGTGCTCCATGACCCAGTTTTCCCATGTTAATTGCTTAAGTAATTCCAGGTGTGTCTCGTGATTCCTGTGACTAGTCCCATAATTTAAGCCCTGTGTGTTTCCTTGCCTGGCGTCTGGTATTGAATGTTCGTCTTTCCCCCGCTACGTGTGTGTTCCTGGTTCCACTGATGTTGATTAAAGTGTGTTTGTTTGAAGTCTACTCCTCGTTCCTCGCTCCGTGCTCCTCACAGTAGCAGATCGTGACAGAATGGATCCTCAGTCAAGCCCGCCGGCCGCTCCGTTGTCAAGCCAGCCGGCCGCTTCTCAGTCAAGCCCGCCGACCGCTCCGAAGTCAAGCCCGCCGACCGCTCCGAAGTCAAGCCCGCCGGCCACTCCGAATCCAAGCCCGTCGGCTGCTCAGCAGTCAAGCCCGCCGGCCGTTCGGAAATCAAAAGGAGAAATCTAAGGAGGAAGCGACTGTCGGCTCGAGTCCATGAGCCCGCTCCAGTGTCGGCTCCAACCCCAGAGCCTGCACCTCCAGAGCGCCTTCCTGTTCCCACGTCCCATCGAGAGACTCTGTTCCCGAGTTAAGCCCAGAGAGTTTGCCAGTCCCCGAGTTTAGCCCAGAGAGGGTTCCAGTCCCCGAGTTTAGCCCAGAGAGGGCTCCAGTACCTGAGTCTAACCCAGAGAGGGCTCCAGTCCCAGAGTTTAGCCCAGAGAGGGCTCCAGTCCCTGAGTTTAGCCCAGAGAAGGCTCCAGTACCCGAGTCTAGGGCAGAGAGGACTTCAGTTCCCACGTCCAGCTCAGGGAGGGCTCCTGTTCCCACGTCAAGCCCAGGGAGGGCCACAGTTCCTGAGTTAGGCCAACAGAGGGCCTCAGAAGCTGATATTCTCCCCAAGGATTTGGGGGTGGGGGGGGTAGTAGGGGTCCATCAGTGGAGGCCAGGCCCCCTGAGTTCCCTGCTCCGTCATGTCCTCCTCAGCTGCCTGCTCCACCATGGCTCCCCGAGCTGCCTGCTCTGCCATGGCCCCCTGAGCTCCCTGCTCCGCCATGGCCCCTGAGCTCCCTGCTCCACCATGACCCCTGAGTTCCCTGCTCCGCCATGGTTTCCTAATCTGTCTGCTCTGCCATGGCTTCCTAGTCTGCCTGCTCCACCATGGCTTCCTAGTCTGCCTGATCCGCCATGGGTCCTGGAACGGGTACCGCTCTGGAGAGCGCCCCTCCCCCCTCCCCATTGGATGTTGTGTGGCGTGTGGACACGCCTTCGGGGAGGGGGGAGTAATGTCAGTCCTGTGTCTCGTGTTTTCCTCCCTCACGTGCTCCATGACCCAGTTTTCCCATGTTAATTGTTTCATTAGTTCCAGGTGTGTCTCGTGATTCCTGTGATTAGTCCAAAAATTTAAGTCCTGTGTGTTTCCATGTCTGGCGTCTGGTATTGAATGCTCGTCTTTCCCCGCTACGTGTGTGTTCCTGGTTCCATTGATGTTGATTAAAGTGTGTTTGTTTGAAGTCTACTCCACGTCTCCTCGTTCCTCGCTCCGTGCTCCTCACAGTAGCGGATCGTGACACACAGGATCACATTACATTTTAAAATATATTCAAATTAATTTTAAATTGTAATATTATTTCACAATATTACTATATTTTTGATCAAACAAATATAACCTTGGTGAGAAAGAGACTTCAAAAAGAGAGAAAAAAAGAGACTAAGTTCCAATAGGCTTTAAAAGTAAGATTTAGTCAAAATTGCCTAGACCAATTTAAAATGGACTCAAATGATGACAAAAAGACGGAGCCATCACTACAGGAAACATCATCCCAATTCTTTGTGGTTCTGGTGTGTTGTAGTGTAACAGGGGAAATACTTCAGACTTTGAAATTAGGTCAGTCTCTCTGCCTCTGTATTTTTCTTTCTATTTCTCTTTGTATCTATGTGATGTCATTCTCTTTCTTTTGTTTCCATGTATACATGTACTGCCACACCTCCGTTTTAACGCGCACACACGGCTGCTTGGTGAAAGTGGGGCAGATGGTTAAGGTAGCCGTGGGGAAAGGGGGGAGCGTCTGGTCGGACACGCGGCGGATGCTATATCCAGACTCTCATTACACTGAATGTCTGTCAGAGATGAATTAGAGGCAGGTCAAAGAAACCCCCACTATTAATCATTATATATTGATCATCAGAGCAGGTGTGTGTGAGAGAGAAAGAGAGAGTGAACGGAGGGGGCGAGGCACCCCTGTAGCTATTAGGAGGACGAGATACTCACAGGTACAGGCTCTTAAGGGGACGGACATTGAATCTACATCTTTCCCGAGCTGTCCGGTGTCTTTTTCCCCCTGTGTCTCCTACACGTGCATTAATATTTCACACAGAGCGACACTTATTGTATTTACATATTTGTAACGACTCTCGCCGGCCCTGTAATTAATGATGCCCGCTGATGCGAGGTGGAATCTGAAGGCATGTTTCCTCTGCGTTGTCATGGCTACCCATTCCCGCTGTGACACCATGGCGACTGGAGACACGGGTGTTAACTGCTTCCTTGAGGGTCAGGACTTCATCACTCTGTCATAGTCATGCTGGAATAAAGGGATATTTCCATCCATTCATTCATCCATCAGTACCTCCATCCATCTCAGCCACGTCCTAAAACCCTTGTGTATTATTGTAACCACTGGGACTTCTCCTTTTTTTAACCTTCTGAAGGTGTCCACTACATTGGACAGATAGTTAAAAGCCATCTTAAACATTTAGGGTGTGATGTTACATCCAAAGCACCATGAGTAATAACCTTTGACCCTTTCTTATCGTTCTATATGACTTGTTTTTTATATTTTTAACGGCACAAATTTGGCTGACAAAGTGGAGAAACAAATATCTTACATCATGAATATTGACTTCTATTTTTATTCTATCACAACAGAATAACAATTATTTTGAGAGATTATTTATTTATATTAATATTTTTTACTAAATATTTTTAAGGGCATTCAAAGGTAATGTGTGCACTTAAAGGGGTCATATGACGTTGCTAAAAAGAACATTATTTTGTGTATTTGGTGTAATGAAATGTGTTTATGCGGTTTAAAGTTCAAAAAGCACATTATTTTCCACATACTGTACATTATTGTTTCTCCTCTATGCCCCGCCTTTTTGAAACGTGTCGATTTTTACAAAGCTCATCGGTCTGAAAAAGCGAGGTGTGCTCTGATTGGCCAGCTATCCAGTGCGTTGTGATTGGCCGAATACTTCAAGCGTGTGACAGAAATGTTACGCCCCTCACATACTGTTGATTCAGTGTCCCGGCCGGAGCGACAAGACAAAAACATTAAAACCCATTACAAACGAGGCATTTGTTGCATCCAGTTGGTACATAATTACTGATTATAAAGACTTATACTGTCTTTTTACGCATTGCGTTGCATTGCATCGCGCCGCATAAACATAAAACTCTGTCTGCATTTGTGATCAGAGAAATGACAAACAACAAGTGCTACTCTACACTGCTCAAAACTTGCGTTTGAATCATCAGTGGCAAATCCTTTAAATGAAAACGTACTTACGGGAGTCAGAACTGCCGGCATTTTAGTCTAACGTTACTCTCCCAGGATCAGTAAACAGTCCTCCATAAAATGCGCTGCACACATCTGGATATTTGGGTTAAACTGTTCTGGAACAGTGTTGTAAATACAACTTAACCACTGATTTCTAGTCGTGTCCTCTTTTGGAAGACCAAACAAAGTAGTTTTGCTTTCACAATGAAAAACACAGCGGCCTAGCGTGAGGGGAAGCCCCGGCTTAGCGTCACATTTTAATTTGTTGAGATAGTGAATTGGTGGGTTTTTGTTAAATGTGAGCCAAAATCATCACAATTAAAAGAACCAAAGACTTAAACTACTTCAGTCTGTGTGCATTGCATTTATTTAATACACGAGTTTCACAATTTGAGTTGAATTACTGAAATAAATTAACTTTCCACGACATTCTAATTTATTGAGATGCACCTGTATATATATATAAAGATTTGTAAAGGTTTTGTGTTGTAGTGTTTCGAAAAAGTTCAGGTTTGATTACATTTTAGGATTAAATCTTTAATTCCATGTAGTAGAATCTAAAGAATATTGATCACAGACAAAAGAGGGGACAGGTGTAAAAGTGAAGGATAGAGAGAAGAATATTGATCAGTGGCATTACTTGAACTTCAGACAGGACAGAAATGTGAAATTGGAGACAAATGAAACATGAAGAATGTGTCAATGAAATTACACCATATATGAGTGACTTCAGTCTTTTGGGAGTCTCTCCTTTCAAAATGAACATGTCATGATCTTAGAGCATGTTTCATAAAAGTTTTAAAGTCACTTTTATAGTGCTTTTTCATCTCGGTGCTTGACAACCCCCGTCCACACACACTGAAAGGCCATTACAGTTATATTTAAACTGCCCTGAGGCTCTGTTCTTTAACACATCTTGTGCAGTGTTATGAACAAAAGCAATGACAACAGTATCTTTGCACCAGCCCGAAATAACTGTCTTTCATTCTACATTCCTGTCTGTCTTGTTTTTTTTATAGTTTTCTTTACAGTCAAATAACATAAAAAATTGCCATGGGTTATCTTACAAACATTCGCTTTCAAAGCTTTAAAAAGTTTATTCATTAAAAATATGTTTTGGGATCTTCTGGCATGAAAGATGAAAAGCTTTACTTGTAGATAATCAAGAAGATTTTAGGCTTTCTTTTTAATTAGGACTCATCCTTACACTGATTCACCCTGAAGAAGACTTAACTGAACATGAAATAACATAAATTATGATCTCTCCCTGAGTTGAAAATATTGTGCTTGCTATATCATGCTTGAATGTTTTGCCAGCTTTGAAACATTGAATCATTTTGTGATGCCATTGGTTCGGTTGATTCCTAGTTTTAAAAAACCACTACTGATAACATGTGAATGTGAGGGCTATACATACTGTTAGCTTAGCATAAAAAGTAAAATGCACACATAACAATTTCTTCTGATCAAAACTAACTGCAAAAAATCCCCAGCAAGTATATACTGATCATAGGAGGCATATGAGGTAGAACATCATTTGTATTATTTTAGACTGTGTAATGCTGAAGTATAGTCTACACCTGCATCATAAAGCCCCTTATATTTTTTTTCTTACAAAAATACTCCAGACCACTTGAACAACAAAAACAATAATCGTGTATTTTTATATATTTATAAAATTTCATGGTTGAACTATTAAAACATGTCTGGCTCTTTCATTCTGTATGCACTGAGAGGACGGATATCCACATTTGTCATCCTATCTTTCTTCTTTACTTTTACTATACTTACTTTTAGTCATTTAGCAGACATTTTACTTTCTTCTTTGTTGGTCATAACTGCTCAAACGCGCCCCCTGATGGTGAATGTGAATGGAACACAACACACCAAAGAGCGTTTAACCGCGAACGCTCGTTAATCGACATAATGAAGTTAGTGAATATGAACAAATGTTAAGCAAACACGAGAATTCACCAATATATTTCTCATATGCACACTTTTGGCTTAATAGTCGTAATGTGCCACTTGAAATTCCCCAGAGCTCGCATGATTAAACAAGTATGTGCTTCTTGTTTTGATTTAGTGTTTGTTTGATAAGATTAATAAACTACTAACACCGGAACATCTTGTTGATAAACGATCAAAGCCGAAATGTTTCTAACGACAGTTCGTAAACAATATTGTTTAAACAGTTGTTTTTGACAACATAATATGCACTAAATTTAAATGAATGTAAACAAACAAACAGGCCCAATTCTTGTGCGCCAAAAGAAAATGGTTCCCATGTTTACTATCTTGAATTAAAATGTTTAAAATGTGATGGAGGATGCCATAGTAATTCTTATTAAGTATATTTAATTAAACATGCCCCCAAAAATGAAAAAGTCTGTGTTTTCAATTGGTGTTTCAACTCGAGGCGTGTAACAACATCACTCTTTCTAGCCTACTTGATTTGAATTTAGTTTAAGGATAAGTAGTACATTTATAAACAGCTTCAGTCTGTAGAAGACAATTGTGGGAATATGAAAATGTAAAAAACCTTTTGTTATAGTGAGCTAAATAAGTCTCTTCTATGCTTATTTAGGCCTACTGTCGAAACCATGTCACTGCCACAGTTCAAACTATCTAAAAAACAGCAATGAGCACTCAGAGATGTATGCTTTTCATCAGAGAGGCAAGTGTTTAAATCGGTCATTTAATTTGCTAAATGCTCCTAATAGAATATAGAAAAGCTTGACTAGTGTACTTGTGTAGTCCTGTTGAACGTGTCTGACGCTCGTGTGTGTTTGTAGGGGCCTATAGTGGAGTAGGCCCTATGCTGTTGCGTAGCTCATCAATATCTGGCTCCCAGCCATAAAACAGCAGAGTAAAGTGCATCTTAGCTCTCTCTGTTACTGTTTTCTCCTCTTTATTTTGCATGCCCTCACTTTTCTGAAAGAGAGAGGTAGGCTATAGGTGGGAATATGAAGTAACAATGCTCAGTGTTTGATATATTTGCATCAGTGATTTTTGTACTAGTATGAGTGGAGCGGCGCGACCGCAGTTTTTTTCCCCCTATTAAGCCAATCCGCCTGAGCTCCATTCCAGGTTTTCCATTGTCCTGCTCTGTCGTATACTTTACTTCAAATTACATTTTTTTGTTACAATTTTTGCCCAGTGACTGGACAGCTGTATTTTAATGTGTTATCAATTTGGTATGTATTTTTTTTATATCACAAACAATATTTACTTTAAGTTATGCACATAAATGTATATATTTTTTTTGTGTGTGTGTGTATAAGTATTGTTTTTGGTGCTGCTTTGTATTTCAGGTTGTGTTAGTATGCATCTTACAAAGACTTGAGGGCATTTGCCAACACCTCTTAAAAATGTTCATTATTTTTGAGATGGTATTTTAGCATCTAAATCAGAGTATTGCTTGCAGTAAGATTGTACTTGAGAGAATTGAACAGAGAACTGCTCAGGTCCCCAGGCCACATCTTTCCTCATCTGAGCGAACACTTGATTTTAGGCTGTGAGTACATTAGATTTGACCATAAATCCTGACATTTATTATATTTTCATTAGATTTCATTAGATTAAGAAATACCTAAGAGCGACAGTTTTCTCTGGACATGAGGAGGTATTGCCATGTTAGAGAGAAAAACCCTTAGGGCTCAAGAAAACATGTTTTTTTCTGAGTGCTTGATAATATTTTCTGACTACAAGAAAACCTTTCTTAAAAAAAAAATTATATATAAATTATCACTATTTATACATTTACATTTTTAATTTTTTACTTTAAAGTGATAGTTCACCCAAAAATGAAAATGTTGTCATCATTTACTGTTCCAAACCTTTTTCTTCTGTTAAACACGAAAGAAGATATTTTGGAGAATGTTGGTAACCAAACATATGCTGGTAGCCATTGACTTCCATAGTACTTTTTTCCATACTGTGGAAGACGTTGTTGTCCATCAATGGTTTGGTTACCAGCATTCTTCTAAATACCTTATTTTGTGTTCAGCAGTAGAAAGAAACCCATACAACTTGAGGGTGAATGAATGATGACAGAATTTTCATTTTTGTGTGATCTATCCCTTTATATAAATCTGAATAACAAATTTAAGTAAATTTATATAATAACATTAAATACACTGACATTTAATGTTAAGAAATTTAATAGTATTTCATGTAATTTTACATTTATTATCAATTTCACCCTTTTTCATCAAGTTTTCTTTACAAGAAAATCTGCAATAATAGCTGGAAATAATAAAGTTATTATAATCATAGCAAAAACTTAAATTCATAAAAACTGATGGCACTGCCACTGTGTTGGGGGATCTGACTCAGACTGGACTTGGACACAAAGTTTGGTTGTTTAGTAGCACATTTGATTATATCTTAAGAAACAGATGAAAGAAAAGCACTGGTGAGGCGCGCGTGTCTGATTGGTGGCTCATCCAGATCTTCTTGCGCTCGTGTGCACGACTGCAGTGTGTGTGTGTCTGAAATGTTTTTCATGCATTGTGGGCATTCATGGGTCTCATGTGAGATTTGTAACCTTTGTGTGTGTGTAAGGTGTAAAGCCGTGTGAAATGTGGGTTTGTTGTTAAACACATGAATGTGTGTTTGCGTGTGTCTTGTTGCTTTAATTGAATCTGGCCCTTGGGAAGCAGGCCGTCTCAGCTGTGGGCTTTTGATCGCATCTCACTGTGTGACTGGGTGAGTACACTGGCAGTCACTCACAGTCAAGTCAATATATCACAGATAAATATTGCAAAGCCCTGTTCTCCAGGCTCTATGAATAATGAATGCAGCCATTTTGACTCTAAACTTGCCTGTTGTCTCGCCAGGCATGCGTGAGCACATCTCTGTGTTTCCACCCGTCTTCCTCTCGCTCCCTCTGTCTCTCTCCATCTGTGGAGGAGTACTCTCATAAACTTCTCATTATAAACTGACCTGTTGGAGAGGGATCAGAAAGATTCATAACTCTTCTGTGAGTGTGTGTGTGTGAGATTTATTGCTCGATCTCAGCAGAAAGTGACCTGGGATGGGTTCAGGAGTATGGTCCTTTGTAGGGCTACAGACAAGAACAGCGAGCGATCGAAATCTCTTCTGTTTTAGTATATGTGCACGATGCCATTGGGAGCAGATACAGATTGTTCTTGTTCCACACTGGGCTTGTTTAACATTTTACACTGTTCATAGTTTACTTTTACCTGGTTAAAAGTTAATGACTGAAGATTTCAAGGTTTCACACTTCACACATTGGTTGGTCAAGCACAGCTCACGACACACACACACACACACACACACACACACACACACACACACACACACACATACACACACACACAAATATCAGCCAGTGTAAATTCATTTTACAAAAATCATGTGATAAAGTACAATATCCATAAATTGTAAAGAGATAAATCGACCTGTGAATGATGTAATAATCTCTCTACCCTCTAAATATTTTCCCAATACATTTCAATGCAATACAAAGCATTTATTATGTATAACCAATTGACTACACTACACAAGTTTGGGGATGGTAAGATTTGTTTAAGTGTTTTTGAAAGATATCCCATAAAAATTACAATAATATTGTGAAATAAAGGCCGGTACAATTTAAAATAACTATTTTCTTTTTTAATATATTTTAAAAGGTAAATAATTCTTGCAGTGGAAAAGCTAAATTGTATATTGTAAAGCCAGTTTTTGATTTGCTCTTTGTAATTCGTGTCATGTTTCATGGAATTTAATGTTTCAAGTATAATGTGATTTATCTTACTGATTGGTTTTTGTTTCATGGCTTAGAAATCTTTGTTGTAAAATTCTTTTATTTTCTCTATATTTTATTTATTTATTTATTTTTGAAGGAAATGGATTGGGAAAATGCTTCTTTAAAGAGTTAGTGGTCACTGTTGCACTGTTTTGTAATTTTTTTCTTAACGTGACAGTACAAAATTACATTCCTCCTGAATAACCTACAGTTACGTTCCTTGCTCATGCTCACAAAGTATGTTCCCATGGCTTGCTCTTCGGCTATTGCATCTTCTGAATGCAATAGCCAAATGTAAAGAAGTACACATCAGAATCAACATAACATGCTTCAAACATTTCAGCATTTTAAGCATTTTCAGACTTGTAACCTGTGGACAATAACTGTATCCAGAGTATCCACAGCATGTTGTCATATTTGCCAATCCTATTATCATTTATAAAGTTCACAACGGCCCCTTTCAGGAAACCTTTTTTTAATTTTTTTTTATTTACAGCTGATAAAAAACTTTATGCCACCTGTTGTTGATTATTATTCAGAGAGATTGTTTCATACTCTTTCTCTGAAATGCAGTGGCATCGGTCTTAATAGCATCATCAATCTTTCCTAATGAGTTTATTTCTTTTTCCAGAATGAGCAAACACTTTCTGATCTGAGTGATGACTATATGAATTCATTTCAAACTGTATTTGATAAACATTTCATTTAATTCATTTCTGTGCTTGCGTGCAGCTTGACTCTCATGACTAGCTATTAAGACATCACAGTAGACCACGGAGAGTTGGGCTCTCTTACGCTGAAGTGGTTGCTGAGGTACTGTTGTTGTGGCAACCGCCTCTCTGTGCCCTTGTACGGAGGATAACTCTGGCCTAGCGGGGCAGGGTTAGTGTGCTTTGATTGACAGTGTGCTGCTAGAAATGTGCTGTGCGTGGGTGTTGAGCTAAATCTCAGAAATGGGTCTCAAAGAACTACACTTCCCAGAGTGCACCAGCAGCAGCAAACTGGCTGCTTATCACAGGATCAGTCATTGTCACTGATTAAGAGCACCTGTAAAAACATGGAGGTTCTCATTCATTCAGAAAAGAAACTTCAGAGAGAAGACGCTCCAAGTTCACGAATAGGTTCAGTCCAAAGACGCCAATGGTCAGTGAAATGTTTTATTTAATTTCATGGTGTTTGAAATGCTGCTTAATATGTTCAAGTATGTTTAACTGCTGTGTAGATTGTTTAAGAAACACATTGCAGCATTGACTTAATTGATTGTGTTAAATGAGTTCGTGCTAAAATAACCATGGTGAGTTTGGAAAAAAAAATGTAAATGTATAAGATACAAAAGAATAGTACAAGTTAAAAATTCTGTTAAATGTTAAAACTTTACTAAAATATATGAAACTGTTTAATTAAAATGTTTAGTTAAAATGGTAACATTTGTTTCTCTGTCTTTAAAGGTTTACAACCTAATTTACTGAATCAACTGACAAAGCCAAAAAGAAAATTAAAAGTGATTGAGTCGGAAATTTGAGTTGTCCTTGTGTCCTTTGGAAGTTGAACAAGGGTAGGACATGACAGTGGGTTAGAAATAAGCCACCCCACTGGGTGGCTTAATGGGTCTTGCATGGGCTACACAGCCGAAACTAGCTTTACCTGGAAAATAGATTGTTTCTTTGGGGGGGTGTGTGTGTACAAATCCAAACTTATTTTTAGCTTTTTCTTCTGGACGTTTCTTCGGTGTGATTTTTGCATTCAAGGCCATTTATACGATGTTGTCACAAGCAGAACTGCCAACTGCCAAGCAACAGCTACATCTCTAATAGCTGAGTGAATGTGAGAAAAGAAAATAGGAAGAGATGAAGAGACTGAGTGAATAGACATCTGGTGTACATGCAATTAAATATTTATTTAAAGACAATTTTATTACTGGCCTCCCATTAAAAAAAACCTTGTTTTAAATCTTTTTAAAAATAAATCTTGTTTATCATCTTTTTCATTAATTTTGCACAGTAATAATCTTTTTTGTGTTTAAAAAAAAATTCTGCAAAATCTTGCATTTTTGGGTGTGAAAAGTCTGGAGTTTCCATTCACACACCCATCCAGAATTAATCAATCAGGCGAACTGCATTTGAGTTCATCCCAGGGAAGCAGATTCTTCCCTTCCACATGTGCATAAACAAGCCGTGTCACATAGGAATATATAGCCACCCACTTTCTTATTCTGCAAAACATTTAAATGCTATAGCTTGTGATCTTTTAGAAACGGTTTTGATTTCAGGCCAAGAGGGAATAGGAGATAAATAGCACAGCAGTAGGAGCTGGAGATCAGGGAAACAGATTGAGCCAAGAGGCGAAATTAACAGATAAAGGATGAAGTTTGCCGCTCAGAATCAGTCTGCATGTCTGCAGGCAGCGTCACGATGGAAGTGAGAGTGACAGTTTGGTCAGAAACAGTTTAGCTATCCTTAAACATGGCTGCCCACTGGGAGAAAATCTCGGTTTCAGGTCGAAGGAGCACAGTACTGAGATATTTGGAATAAATGGGCTTATCAAGGCCTTTTAGGAAGCAGTTTTGTATCTTCATGTCAGTGAGAGCACACATGATTAAAAAACATGTGCAATTCTAGCCTTCTGCTCATGGTTACTGTAAGGACCATGAGCTGAAGAGAAAAAAAAATGTTGTTGAGTAGATGTTCACTACATGTCAGTGCTGCTCATTAAACAGAAGATTCATCCAGACACAAGATGAGTTCAGATCAAACACACAGGAACACTCCAGCGTGTGATTAACACTTTTGAATCATGTTGTCCTTGAAGATGCTTGTGAATCGAGGAATGGTCAACAGGGTCTGAGCAGACTCTATATCAAAGCACTGTTATGGTCAAAGCGACTGTTTCTACAAATTAGTGGCAAAACTCATTCGATTTTCTCACATTTTACACGTTTTATTGTCACTGTAGTTTTCATTTCAGGAAACTGAAACCATTCAACCCTGTTATGTTATTCCAAGAAAAAAATCTAATGGACATTTTTTTTATTTAGCAAACATAAGTTGATCAGTCGACTACAAACTCACATTTTATCCCTAGTATCTTTATTATTTTAGAATAAATTCCATTAATGTCAAAGTTAAAATAAACATTTTATTTGTAATTGAATTATTTTTTAGGGCTGCACGATATATCGAAATGATCAAAATATCGCAAATGTGCATATTGTGGTCAAATATTGTATATATGGTCAAATGTTTAGTTAGTTGGAATATTTGTGCGTATGCATGAAAGAGTGTGTGTGTTCTGACACGAGACAATCAACAAGCATTCATTGCGAGCTAATCAGGGGTGCGTTTTCCAAAAGCATCATTAGCTAACTATGGTCTCAAGTTCCATTGAACTCTATAGGTAACAATTGGAACTTGCGATCATAGTTGCTTTTGGGAAACGCACCCCGATAAGATGAGCCAGCCCGAGGCACCTGCAGCTGCTGCCGATGATTTAGTGCCAAAACGAAGAAGCACCTCAAAGATATGACCACATGCAGACTGAAGTTATATGTAAAACATGAAAAACACTACAGATCTTTACAGTCACCTAAAAGTGAAGCACAACAATTTGCAGCTATGCTCGGCAGACAAATCTTCAAACACAGGTGAATCAACCCTCGTTCCTGAACCTAAACAACAATCCATAGCATCAGGCTTTAACAATGTCCAATTTGTTTTATGTAACAGTAAAACATGGCTGTTCGCTTTCAGAGGTTGTAGTGATGTTGTCTTTTCCCTGAAATAATGTGAAGCATATGTTGGTTACATAATTTTTAAAATACATTTTAACACAATTTAAATTGATTTTAGAAAAAGAAATATCATATCGAATATCATATTATTTAGCATGCTATTGCATGTTGCATTTTTCTTCAGTATCGTACAGCCATAGTATTTTTATTTAATATTGTTTTTTTTATGTTTATTGCTAGAAAATAGCAAAAACAAATTATGGTTTTGAACTTCATTTAGACCCCAAATTTTAGTAACAGTGTTAAACATTTTTTAGTTTGACCTCCTGAGGATTCACATGTATTGAATGTTAGCTGGCTTGCTTTACTTAAAGCACACAAATGTATTTTTCTATAATTTATTTGACATTGGGAAAAACTGATTATTTATTTTTTTAAAACATAATTTTGTTTTAATCATTATTGAACAGAAAAGTGTCTGACTATGTGTGACCCTGGACCACAAAACCAGTCTTAAGTCGCTGGGGTATATTTGTAGCAATAGCCAAAAATACATTGTATGGGTCAAAACTATCGATTTTTCTTTTATGCCAAAAATCATTAGGATATTAAGTAAAGATCATGTTCCATGAAGATATTTTGTAAATTTCCTACTGTAAATATATTAAAACTTAATTTTTGGTTAGTAATATGCATGGCTAAGAACTTCATTTGGACCACTTTAAAGGTGATTTTCTCAATATTTAGATTTTTTGCACCCTCAGATTCCAGATATTCAGTTGTATAGTTGTATCCTGGCCAAATATTGTCCTATCCTAACAAACCATGCATCAATGGAAATTACTAAAATCATTTTATGTGTTTAGTTGGTTTTGCTTTGCTTTTTGTTTTGTGTGTGAAATGTGAGTGAAGGGAGGACAGGTAATGAAGAGGGGAATGAGACCAGGAAATGGCGTGAGCTGAATTCAAACTCATGTTGCCCGCAATAGCGCCTCAGCTCAATACATTGACGTGTATGTGCTAACCACCAGGCCACAGCTCTGACTGCTGTATAGTTTAGTATAAATATGTGTAATGAAGTCTGTGCTTTGCATGCATTTTGATTGCATGTGTAACTTACCGGCAGTGTTAATTTAATCTGCTGGTGCCCTGTGGGAAATGGCCTCTTGTTTAGGGAGGTCTCTGTGGTGATGGCTCTGTTGCTATAATGGCAGTGGTTTAATGGTATGGAGTACATTAGCACTAACTGATCTGTAAATATGTCTGTTTTCTGCTGCCTCAGCACCCCCTTCCACATGGATCAAACTGCTACTATGCTTCCACATGCACTCAATCACTCCCTCTCTCACCATCACTCGCTATACTCCCTCAAGTCACGATCCCATTTTTTAAAATTCCATTTGTGTGAAAAGATTCTTAAATCACTTTGTTACAAAATGTAAGGAGAACACACAGCTGTTGTTGTTCTCAGGGATGCTTTACTACGCCATTCACAGACCTGCCAACCTGTACGCATTTTGCGTAGCGGGTACGCATTTAGACCTCAAAGTACGCTGGTACGATTTGTTACTCTAAACTATGCAAGAAAACCTGGTTTCGCCTCGCGCAGTACTCAAATCAAGCAACAGCAAAAGAAGGAAGAGTTTGGACAGAGTGCTGGGTTCATTCTCCAAATAGCAAGCGAGGAGGATTGACAAATGTGTAAAGCCTATCATTAAAATGAGACTGCAAATCATCAGCAACACAAAATCCCGTTCAATCCCCCTTCCACTCTCGCCGCCTGACTGATTTCTTAAGCGAGGACAGTACAGTATTCATGACTTAATTCCCCCCCGGTGTTGTTTAAATAATTTCAGAGCATTTTATTTCTCTCCGAACTGGCTCTGTTTGTGTGTATCCCTGAGTTTTACATGCTGAGATGAGCAAACACCTCCCTGCTTATAATGTGCATTAAAAAAAGCAAAACTCGCCAAACATCTTCCGCTGTAAATGTCTTGTTATAAGCGTTTCTAAACCTGTCATTCAACAAAAGAGAACATTATAACATGTCTGTACTCCACAACATCAGTTGAGTGTTTGAAATAGCTTCCTATTGTCATCTTATGTGGCTTCTTATCACCGAATGAGGCAGAAAATATATACTGTAAAAAAAGGCTATGTTGATTAGCAATTGATTATAAATGTACATAATTAAACACCGATAAATGATACATTGTCGCAGTCGAGTGTTTATTGTCTTTGTTTTATCATTCAAAACGTTTCTATCTTCTTTTTATTCAGTTACAGCGACAGCTGGATGTCTTTGTCCATATTAGGTATTTCCTGGAACATCAGGGACCCTATCATTCAACCGGCGCAATGTGGCGCCAGGCGCGACGCAAGTGTTCTTTGCTAGTTTCAGCCCGATGCAGTTGTCATTTTCACATCCTGCACCACGTTATTTAAATAGCAAATACATTTGCGCCCATTTGTGCGCCCATGGGTGTGCTGGTCTGAAAACGAGGTGTGTTCATGTGTATTGTTGGCGCGTTGCTATTTTGAGGCAACTGAAATAGACTGCACAAATTGACCAACAAAAACCTGGTCTAAAGTAGATATTTTTTTTTGTTATTTAAAGAGCGCATTAGTAATATGCACCTATATGCGGGTGAACAATGCGCGTACACTCTGCTTATTACACACACAGGGATGTGCAGCAGCACACAAACATTTAAAATAATTAAAGGATTAAAATGTAAAAGATTATTATTGTGTACATAAATATAAAAATGCCTACATGTCATAATGGGTAGTCATTTCATGTATCAGAATTACGAGCACGAGCAGATCCGTTTCCTTGCTAGAGAAGCATTCAGTTTTTCCGATTGTAAATTCCGCCATATAAATAGCAAATCCGCCATGGCGCGAGCGCAACTGGCATTTAAAGGGAATGGGAGATGAGACTCTGACTGGTTTATGGCACGTTATGCCCAAAACACACCCATTACTCATTAAGAGAATAGGGACAACCCTTTTAGACCATGCGCCGGGCGTGCCGGCCATTTTTCCCGTCCTTAAACTAGCAAAAGTAAATTCGGACACGCCCTAAGCGCAATTGCGCTGTGTGCTTTAGACCATGTGCTTAGATCATTAAAATAAGGCCTCAGGAGTTCTTTTACTTCTGTGATGCATACAGTATGTGGCATTTCTGTGTGAGGGCCCCCTCTGGTGTCCAGTATGAATTGAAACAGACATTACATGTGTTTATCAATTATTTTAAATGTTTTAAGTAACTTTACACATCACAATGTTGTAATGTACTATATGAAAAAAATTATATGTTTTGAAATTTGCTAAAGATTACATTTATGGTAGATGACAGCAAATGTATTCTAAATGTAAGAATAGAGGAAATTATCTTGCATAATTAAATATTCAATATTGACCAATAATTTGATAATAATAAAAAATATCTATTATCAGCCCATAACTGATATGGTACAGATATATTGTGCATATCTATTTTAAATAGGCTATATTGGTTATGTCTAAAGTGAACATGTTCTACAAATTTGTTCTAGATCATCAAATGCGATATTTTGGTGCCTTGGAAGCTGATCTGAAACCAGTATCGTTAGCAAGGCAGTCGTCAAAGTTTTTGCTAGATTTGAGAACACTGATGTAAACACATCTTACAGACGCTGTTCGATCTATTGGTTTAAAACGTTTTTGACAAGAGATGTTCTCTTCAGCTCTCCGACTTGATGATTTGAGCTGCAGGGAAGGGTCAAGCAGTTTCCTCCTGCCCTGTATCTCTGAAATCTTTTTCAGATTTTAAAGTGACTTGACCCAGACTAGAGGTGTTAATTTTATTATCGAAGAATTCCCAAGTGTGCAAGCCTTCCTATAGAACTCTGTGCTCATCTCAGTGGCTTACAGTGGGCGCCATCGCAATGGCATTTAAGCTGGATCCATTCCCCTCGAGAGTGTGCGTCTAATGTTTGTTGTATGTGAGTGGGGTGAATGGGAGCAGAGAGTGGGAGTGCGTTGAAAAGGTTAAGATTTGATTTGATAAGATTCCCCCCTTTCAGCCCCCATCCTGCTCGCTGCACTGTTATGGTAATTAACAGACAACCTTTAGTGAGGTGTCGACCTCGTTAGACCCTTAACGAGGCAAATGTCACCCCGTGGTGGCATTCTAACAAGGAGGGAAACATTGGAGGGACACGTGGACACAAGATGATGTCACAGGGGTGACAGTGGTGTTGACCGAACAGTTATTGTCTAAATGTCAACTGACCACTGTGTCCAGCGGCCTCTTTAATAATGGCTCATAAATGCACGAGTGGCTTATGATCTCCAATCAGAGATGCGTTTGCAAGGAATTTGCTTGACATGTGTTTTCTAATCTTTGTAAGCTCTTACATTTCAGCTTATCTGTAGAGTATGCATTCTAATCAGCTGTATAAGCTTTCTGTAAGACTTGAGGCCGAAGCAAGTTATATTTTTGAATCGTGTGGACCAATATAGAAGGGTCCGAGATTAGTTAGTATCTGTAGAGTATGCATTCTAATCAGCTGTATAAGCTTTCTGTAAGACTGTTGTTACTTGAGGCCGAAGCAAGCTATATTTTTGAATCGTGTGGACCAATATAGAAGGGTCCGAGATTAGTTACTTTCTAGTTATTCAAGTTTTTTTTATACTCCATTGAATTTTTCTTAGGGTAGCTTTATTTTTGAAAATCTGTTTTTGTATTGAGACACAGCTTAAAGTGGGAACAAGAAAAAAGTTTTTTGACATTTCTACTGTTATTGTTAGAGTGGCATGTTGTCACACTATGGGGTAATTTGTACATTTAATAGCCTACTATGCAGCAAAACTTTAAAAGTAAAATAATAATGAAACAATTCAAACATTTAAGAAACACTAAAAGTGTAACGTAGTATACTACCATTTATAGACTACCACTCAAAGTTGTTTTAAAGGAGTCTCATGTTCACCAAGGGTGCATTTATTATACAGTAGAAACAGTAATATTGTGAAATAGTTTTACAATTTAAAATATCTGTATTCTATTTTAATATATTTTTTTTATGTAATTTTTCTTCAGTGTCACATGATCCTTCAGAAATCATTCTAATATGCTGATTTGCTGCTCAAGAGACATTTATCGTTATTATAATGTTGCAAACAGTGCTGTCTATTGTTTTTGTGAAAATATGTTTTTCTGGATCAATATTTGAAATAGAAATCTTTTGTTTCATTATAAAAGTCTTTACTGCCAGTTTTGATCAACTTAATGCTTCCTTGCTGAATTAAAAAATAATTGAAAAAATTACTCCTAAATTTTTAATTTATCGTTATTATAATGTTGCAAACAGTGCTGTCTATTGTTTTTGTGAAAATGTTTTTCTGGATCAATATTTGAAATAGAAATCTTTTGTTTCATTATAAAAGTCTTTACTGCCAGTTTTTATCAACTTAATGCTTCCTTGCTGAATTAAAAAATAATTGAAAAAATTACTCCTAAATTTTTAATGGTAGTGTATGAAGAAACTTTGCTGTGCTGTGTATAACCTTTTCTTGTCAGTAAATGCATGAAATAATTACTTAAAATATAAAAATATAAATTAATATGAATAATATAATTAAAAAAAATAATTATGCATTGTCTGTTACTTGTAACATTTTACCCCTAAACTGATTACCTACACTCTTTCACTCTCTGCCCTTTTCTTTCTTGTTTTTTGTCTGCTTATGTGCAGACACTGGATAGAACTGACAGTCTTTATTTGCTGTTGTCTACAGCTGTAGTCCCAGTTTAATCTGTTTAATCTGAACTATGAGTAAGTCTCTAGTCTATAGGTAAATGTGACATTTAATTTAATTTAAAGGGGTCATGAATTGAGAAATCAACTTCTACTTGAGCTTTTGATATATAAGAGGTCATCGTACTAAAATAATATCCTATAAGTTTCAGAGCTGAAAACGTCCTTGTTATTGAAATAAAACTTTTATTGACACCAAGCCCAGTGAACGCCAGATCCTGGAACGTGCCTACCTATGACGTAATAGATAGGTTAAACACCACCTCCTAATTCTATAGCCCCGCCCACTGTAGGGAAATAACGTAAGTGGTGCTAAACTGGATCGAGCAACCAAGCAATAAACATGCCGTTGAAGATCTCAAAATATTGTGCAGTGCCTGGTTGTGGAAGAACACAGTTGCTGCATAACCTTCCTTCAGGTTCAAATATTAGGAATGCGTGGTTGAAATTGATTTTTAATGAAGTTTCAGCTCACGTGAGTAAAACACTGAACGTTTGTTCGCTTCATTTTACCGCTAATTCCTTTGTAAACAAGACACAGGTTGATGCTGGATTTGCAGAGAGACTGAGATTAAAAAGCAATGCTGTGATGTCTGTATTGGACCCGACAGGAATGGCGCAGCACACACTTATGTGAGTAAAAAATATTTGTACTATGTGTCACTATTGCTTTGTTCGAGATCGCTTGATATGTCCTGATTATGTATAAGTGTCTAAGCAAAGTCACAGAATGCTCCAGCTATGAAAGACGTAGCTTGCCAAACAGACTCACAGAAAGTTAGTTTAATGTGCAAACCTGTTATCCAATCATAGCAGTGGGAGTTTGCTTCCAAGTCTTCAAAGCGGCACGCCCATAAAAACCGAGCGTTTCTCGAGCCGGCCTCAAAACCAGGGTAGAAAATAGCGTATTATTGATTTTGATGTTTTTGAATGTAAAAACCACGCGAATGTCATAAGTGGACCTCAGACAACAGTATAAAATGATTAAAACAGCCAGTTGAGTAAAACATGACCCCTTTAATAAATAATCAAAATGTGCTGTTATTTTTTTATTTATTAGTCTTTACTGCCAGTTTTTATCAACTTAATGCTTCCTTGCTGAATTAAAAAATAATTGAAAAAATTACTCCTAAATTTTTAATGGTAGTGTATGAAGAAACTTTGCTGTGCTGTGTATAACCTTTTCTTGTCAGTAAATGCATGAAATAATTACTTAAAATATAAAAATATAAATTAATATGAATAATATAATTAAAAAAAATAATTATGCATTGTCTGTTACTTGTAACATTTTACCCCTAAACTGATTACCTACACTCTTTCACTCTCTGCCCTTTTCTTTCTTGTTTTTTGTCTGCTTATGTGCAGACACTGGATAGAACTGACAGTCTTTATTTGCTGTTGTCTACAGCTGTAGTCCCAGTTTAATCTGTTTAATCTGAACTATGAGTAAGTCTCTAGTCTATAGGTAAATGTGACATTTAATTTAATTTAAAGGGGTCATGAATTGAGAAATCAACTTCTACTTGAGCTTTTGATATATAAGAGGTCATCGTACTAAAATAATATCCTATAAGTTTCAGAGCTGAAAACGTCCTTGTTATTGAAATAAAACTTTTATTGACACCAAGCCCAGTGAACGCCAGATCCTGGAACGTGCCTACCTATGACGTAATAGATAGGTTAAACACCACCTCCTAATTCTATAGCCCCGCCCACTGTAGGGAAATAACGTAAGTGGTGCTAAACTGGATCGAGCAACCAAGCAATAAACATGCCGTTGAAGATCTCAAAATATTGTGCAGTGCCTGGTTGTGGAAGAACACAGTTGCTGCATAACCTTCCTTCAGGTTCAAATATTAGGAATGCGTGGTTGAAATTGATTTTTAATGAAGTTTCAGCTCACGTGAGTAAAACACTGAACGTTTGTTCGCTTCATTTTACCGCTAATTCCTTTGTAAACAAGACACAGGTTGATGCTGGATTTGCAGAGAGACTGAGATTAAAAAGCAATGCTGTGATGTCTGTATTGGACCCGACAGGAATGGCGCAGCACACACTTATGTGAGTAAAAAATATTTGTACTATGTGTCACTATTGCTTTGTTCGAGATCGCTTGATATGTCCTGATTATGTATAAGTGTCTAAGCAAAGTCACAGAATGCTCCAGCTATGAAAGACGTAGCTTGCCAAACAGACTCACAGAAAGTTAGTTTAATGTGCAAAACTGTTATCCAATCATAGCAGTGGGAGTTTGCTTCCAAGTCTTCAAAGCGGCACGCCCATAAAAACCGAGCGTTTCTCGAGCCGGCCTCAAAACCAGGGTAGAAAATAGCGTATTATTGATTTTGATGTTTTTGAATGTAAAAACCACGCGAATGTCATAAGTGGACCTCAGACAACAGTATAAAATGATTAAAACAGCCAGTTGAGTAAAACATGACCCCTTTAATAAATAATCAAAATGTGCTGTTATTTTTTTATTTATTGTTAATACAAACTGTGATATCATATTCTGTTGCCATATTCATTGTACAGCCTGAAATGATTTAGCATGCTTAAAATCTATTGTGACTACTCTGGAATAAATATCAGCGTGTGTATATGAGTTTATTAGCCTGCAATATTTGAGCACAAACACAAGGAGCTGCTGAATCTCCTGTGATGTCTCTTGAGGGTTCACAGTGAGAAGCAGTCTAGCTCAAGCCCAGCTTTAGCCATTGTCCTTGCCCCTGGAGCTCAGCAACATAAAGGGCTGGATGAGGCTCAGTGTCTGTTCTCAAAGATGCCCCGCAGAGGAGTCCATGCCAGACAGACAGTAAACTACAGCCTCCAGCTCTCCCTCTCGGTGTTTTGCTCGCTCTGTCTGGAGCATGTCGACATTGCCACAGGGGTGCCTGCGTGGGTTCTTGATGTTGAGATGATTGAGCCTCTCTCTCCCGCTGTGCACTCGGCAGCTCAGCAGACAGGTGCCAATTTGGATTGTGGGAGGCACTCAGGTGAGCAGAGGAGTATGGGACCGCTGTAGGGCAGGACAGAGAAAGAGCAAGTAGAGCCAGACAAAGAGGGTTAAGATGGAGTACGTGTAAGAGTTGGAGACGTGGCTGGGTTACAGCCCATTGACATTTTATCTTATTGGACTTTTCTGCTGTTCTCAATACATAAACACTGTAAACACTGCAGCTTCACTGTAATACGATCGTCACTCTTCTTTTGAGTTCTTAATGTCCTGTTCTGTAGATACAGAGTTTGGTTGTTCACAGAAGTGACAATCACAGTGCAGTGTAAATATGATTATATATGCAATCTTATGTAATGTATGCTTTTATTAGCCAGCATACAATAACAGAGTGAACTACTCGACCGTTGTGCATAAAAAGACATATTTTGGGCTTAATGAAAGCTCCACATGCAGTGATGGCTTAGTTAGGTAAAAAAAGAAAGAAAAAAAGGTGAGAATACAGTTAGCAACGTTATGAAATTATAGTAATAATAATATGATGAAATCAAAAAAGAAACCTAAGAAGGACATTCTTCTAAAACTCCCATCTATCTGCCTAGTTCTATCTGTCTGTCTGTCTATCCATCATTCTTTCTATTGACCGATACGTCCATCCATCCATCCATCCATCCTTGCAACTTTAATAAACAGGCATTGTATGCATCATACTTTTTCTGCATGCCTTTTGTGCTTTATTAGTTCAGAAGGCATACATAAATGTACACGACAAGCAATGTTGCATTTTGAAAATCATTTTCAACATACCATTATTTGGGATGCACTGATCCTAATCTCACAGGAAGGACAGCGTACCCTTTGTTTCCACCCCTTCTGTGTAATTGTATGCATCGTACAGCAGATTAATGATGAAATCAAAGGTGCCTTGTAGCCGTCTCATGCTGATGTCATTGCTGACATACACAGTGGTCCCCCTGCCAGCTCACAAATGCTTTATGACTAATAGATATGTAAAGCACAACAGATGAGCTACGCACCAGCTCTCCTCTCCTTTCATCTCTCCTTCCGCTCAGGTCCTGAAGAGACGGATCAGGATCATCTGTGTTCCTGCGGTAAAACAAGAGGGAGCCGAAATGCTAAAATCCCTCTTTTGATGTCGACAGCAAACCGAGGGGAGGAAAAGATGTCTGCTTATTATACATATCGTCATATCAGCTGTACCGACCTAAGAATTTAAAATGAGCGTCTTCGTTTCTGCTCTTTGTAAGACATATATAAATGTGAGGCTGTCAAAAAGAATCACTTAAAGCAGCAAGTCAAGTTTTAAAGGGATACGCATCTCGCACAATTTCACTCTTACTATCTCGCTGTCATCGATCCGGCCTTATAAACACTGTTAACGCAAAACATACTTTGGACAGAGGTACTCCGTCTTCCTTACACAGCAACACACTCGTGCGTAGACGCTGTAATTGAGTAAATCTAAAGGGCAGAGCTCTTAGATGTATTGTTCAAGAGGTTAAGAGCTTCCCCACTGCATGATGTTTTTCCCACAGTGACCTTCATCTGAGGCTGAGACCACAGAGCGCTCGGAAACCATATTAACACTGAATAAACATGGCAGCCACATACTCAAACACTTAAACACAGAGTGGTTAAAACACAGAGTCAGTACCGTTGCAAGGGCTGTGCCAAGTGTGTGACTGCACAGGGCCTCGCGCCTCTAGAGGGCCTCGCTCCTGGCCTGCATTTTATTTCGTTTATGTCTAATTTTTATTACTGTTTTTGAAATAAACACCCATTTTGTCCTTTTAAAGACTAAAATAGTCATAGCTGATAGACAGCATAAGACTCTTTTTTTTAATTGAAAATATGCGATCATGATTCATGTAAATCATAAATGAACGTGACAAGAGACATTTGCATTTTCGACTATTATTAGACATACGAATAAGAGCACATTTTAAAATAAAATATTATTTTCAAATAGTGAAAATTGATTACTACTCCATATGAGTTCAGATGCAAAAGCTAAGCTCTAAGTGCAGTTTGAAATTTTCTTCTAAAATGAGCATTTTTATCAGGCTCCTATTTGTAGGTTCAGTTATTTCACTTTAATGGCAATGAATAGTTTATTTTCTTTCCCAATAAAGTAAAATAACTGAACATAAACATAGGAGCCTGAGAACATAACCATTTTAGAAGAAATTTTTAGATGGCACTTAGAGACTTTTGCATCTGAATTCCTCATAAATGACTACAAACCTAGAACTTATTTTATTTTGAGCGAGATGCTAACGGTCTAATCAGATTCAATGATCTATGCTAAGCTACAGCTAAAAGTGCTACCGCCAGACCCGGAGATCAGCTGAATGGATTCGAATACGGTAAAACTCAACGGTTTAACTCTAGGGGAGTTGGAAAATGAGTCTTATTTTAAAAAATAGTGGAGTGATCCTTTTAAAGTACTTTTCACTATAAATTTTATGGGTAGCTTGAATGTAAAACATTGTCATGAATTTGTTGTATTCCCATCTGTAAAATAGCCAACAAATGAATTGTTGTAGGCTAACCCGATCTCATGAAAGTGCGTATTGCACGATTTTCTACTTTTATTTGGCGTAATATTTCTATGCAGAAATTGACTTTGGCATGCAAAAGACTGATAAATTCATAATTAATGGCATGGCTGGTTCAGTCGACAGAAATATGGGACACACAGGCCTATAATAACTGCTGAAATGTTTGCGGGGCAAATCTCAGGTCAGTCTGAGTGCTCATGGTATGCACAGTGCGTACACTCGTACACCTGCAGGCGCCACTGATGCAGTAGATCTTACAAATCTTATGAACGTGTGCTTGACCGTGATTGGTGCGCAAGCATGACAGTGAGCACGGCATCAGAATCGATCAAATGTGTGTTAAAGTTGCGTTTGTTACTATAGAACCCCCCCCCCCCCCCCAAAAAATTGCAGGGGGCCTTGCACGTCAACTTCGCACAGGGCCTCGCACCCCCCTTGCGACGGCCCTGCACATAGTAAACAACTACCTTGTTGTCTCTAGATCACAAATATATTAGCTGAGTTTATTTTCCCCTCTGAAAGGGTAATTAGTGCCTCACTGCTCTGTGAGAAGTGTGTATTCATGCCAGGCTTGTGTAAACACTTTCTTTGCTTATTTCTTGTGAAATGAATAAAAGGATTTTTTTTCTTGTCAAAATTGTGGCCTTCCTCCCATCAAACACTGCGATTGACAGTTGACATGGCAACATGGTGCCATGGTTACAGTGTGGTCACTGGGATTGAAGCAGGAAGAAAATGTACCTTAGAAAACCTGTTTTGAAATGGTGTCTGTGGATACGAGAGGGAAATTCTGATTTAAAGGTCACATATTCTACACCTTTCTGAAGTTTTATTTTAAGTCTTGATGTCCTTAAGAATATATATTTGCGGTATAAGTACCAAAAACCATCTCAATATATTTTTACAGCTCCTTTCTCAGGAGCTCTGCAAAGAACTGGTCGATTTTGGCCTGCCTAATTAATATTCATGAGCCTCTCTTCTGATTGGCCTGTTGTTTTCTGAGTGATGCACGGCCAGGCCAACCACAGGTAACTAGGGTCATGTATGCTGTAGCCTGCTATGGATTGGTGATACTCACAAGTAAGGTCAATAGAAACACCGGTAATGATGGTCACTGCTGAGGGAAAGGACGCCTTGCATGTTTGAGCCGAAATGAGACATTAAGAGTTATTAGAGTTATAAGCCATGAACCAAACCAGCCAGCTGAATTGCAAATTACAAACTTTGATTTGAAGCAAAAAATATTTGAAAATCAGAAAAAAAAACTGTGTACTTGATGGTTTTAGTGAGGGAAAGAACTACAATCCCATGAAGCATTGCAAATGACAATCAAATTAAAAACCTTGGTGAGATACTTTTCATTTAAAGTTGTTGATTGTGTCTATAGAAGAAATATATTTTATGTTTATTGCAAAATACACATTTACATACACAAATATGTAAAAAAGCTCTTTTGGTGCAATTTGTTTACTGCTATTATCTGATTGGTGGAATTTATTTCAGAATCATGGGTAATTTATTTCTGCAATTATTATTGTTTATTTAAAAAACTAAAATAATATTTATAAAAAAAACATTTTAACAAATGGGATTTATTTTTTTTTTACTTTAGGGACTTGACTATTGCACTCTGAATAGTATTTAGTCCTGTGTTTGTTCCTTGTGCTGTATATCACACTTTTGCTGTCACACTTTTAACTGCCCATTTTTAAAATGGGCAGTTATTAGATCCTGTGATGTTAATAGGTTTGATTTGATTTGATTGGAATGACCAGCCAATGGGTGTTGTGTTTGGTCATGACTATAAAATTTGGGTTGTGATGCAAAACCAGATGGGAACCACTGGTGTAGACTGATACAGCATGAAACATGAAATCACTTCCATTAAAATCAATGGCACTTTCTGCACAGAAAGAGCCCAATGTGGTGTTGTATGTGTGGTGCTGTCCGTGGTCCTGAACATCCTGAGCTGAAGCTCTGAATCACATTTTGTTCATCTCCCCCGGCTTCTGCTAGACCACTGAGATGCTCATGTCGAATGTATATAGCCCTAAAACTGCTGATATATTTATTTTAGACTGACTAAACGTCTTTCTTTCCTTCCGCTGGGCTTACGCCCTCCGTCTCCAGACCCAAAACACATGCAGGGAATCGTTAATCTCCCTCCTCTTCAGACTCGGGACCTGTAGCACCAAAACAGAATGTACAATGTCACAAAGATTTTCAGAAACAGCCTTGCTCTCTGCCTTCCTGCCCCCTGAGGTATTCAGTGCAGAAGAGCACAGAGCGAGAGTGTGTTCTTTGAATACAGAGTATCTGTTCTACTTTCAGGCAGTCTCCGCAGACACCCTGACATTTGTGTTGTGTTTATGGCGGCCCATGAGCAGCCAGTGCTGTCCAGTCATTTACAGCGCACCTCTCCCACTCAATGACTTCCCCTACTAAATGTCATAATTGAAATTGGTGATGATATTTATAACGTGTGGAAGTGCATGGAGCATGATGACTGTGTGAATGAGTGTGTGCCTCTTAAACAGTGAAATCTCTAATAAAGATTGGTCGTTAAGATTAAAGTGCCCCTATTATGGATTTTTGAAAATTACATTTCATGTAGTGTGTAACACAGCTCTAAGTGAATGAAAACATCCTGCAAAGTTTTAAATCTGAAAGTGCACCGTGTATAAAGTTATTGTCTCTCAAAAGAAAGAGTCGACTCTGAATCATTGAAACGAGTTTTTGCTAGCATGCACAAACAAAAACACACATACTTTATTCATGCTTTATAAGTATGTTGTGATTGAAGATTAATAATTCTACTTACTCTTCTACTACTGCTACTTTTGTTCTCTCTGTTTTAGACCATGTCTGCTTTTGAAAACAACTGTAATGGTGTATATTTGAGATTGAAAGCCACCCTAACATGAGCTGAAGTAGTTTTCTGGGAATAATAAAGCCCACCGAATAGAAGTATAAGCCTACAGTTATCAGGCTCCTCTGAGGCCAGTATGGGTGCCTGAGGATGATTTATAGTAAGCAAGGCTGCGCCTTAAACCTTCTGTGCTGCATTGAGTTATTGGTTTATTGAAAATAAAGAAAACATAAATAAGTGGCAGTGTGGAATTAAGAAGAGAAATATGAAGAATTGAATGAGACAAATGTACTTTGTCACCCTGCTTATTTTTTGTACAAAAACCTCTGTCATTAATGTAAAACATGTTCTTGAACAGTTAACTAGCATCTAAAGAACAGTTTATATCTGAAATCAGCCAGGCAGTAGTCAGCACATCATAATCAGTTTACTAACATACGCTCTTATTTCTGCTGCCTTGATCCTGTCATTTAGATTTTGGCTGTACTATATATATATATAGGTTGCAATATATAACTGCCATGCGGTTGAACACTGGAACAGTGTTTAAAGTGAAACTACAGCAAATAAGCCTTTTTGTGTTGTTTTCATGTTTTTCATTAAGTATACATGAATTTAGAACCCAAACATAGCAGAGTTTGTTCTTATAGCCTGAAGTAAGTTCTAAGTGAGTTATAGTTTCCCCAGGGTAAATTCTCTTGTTCCTGACATTAGACCAAAGAGAGTGTCAGTTTAGCTGAGCCTCGGCTGTATTTCAGTGCTTGAGTTTACAGGACACATAGCGCGAGCCCCATTTTTCACTGTCACAACACAGCGCAACACATATTTTTAGATGGGACAGATCTCAAGGTATCAAGTGAGTGCATTTCTCCTGATAATACACAGCAAAACACTGTGTGGAAGTGATGGGGTGAATGCTGACAGTAAAGCAAGAGCCAACTTACTGCTTACAAACTACAGAGTCATTGTAAACGTTTTTGGTGATTATGAAATATACTTAACTGTGAATGATGAATATTTAAAGTTCAGAAGAACATGATTGTGTTGATTTTTAAAATCAACTTTCATGCATTTTGTTAAGTGGTTGGGTTATGGATTTACAATGCAGGCCATCGACTGGGTTAATTACTATATCATCTGGGCTCAATAAGGATGGTCTGCTGGCCCCGGGCCAGTGTGAGAGAGATTCAGGTCACTTGACAGAGCTGTCACAGTCTTTTGGGTGGCTGTTGCTTTGCCATTCATTGATCTTGTATTTGTAAGTAATTTTCTCAATTTCTAATGTTTATACTTTGCAAATGTGAACACTTGATGCTCTGTGTTGTACTCATACATTGTTGTTGCAAATACTAGAGAGATAGTGATAATGTTATCTAGATGGAGTTTGGTCAAAAAAAAACAAAGCAAGAGCCAACTTACTGCTTACAAACTACAGAGTCATTGTAAACGTTTTTGGTGATTATGAAATATACTTAACTGTGAATGATGAATATTTAAAGTTCAGAAGAACATGATTGTGTTGATTTTAAAATCAACTTTCATGCATTTTGTTAAGTGGTTGCGTTATGGCTTTACAATGCAGGCCATCGACTGGGTTAATTACTATATCATCTGGGCTCAATAAGGATGGTCTGCTGGCCCCGGGCCAGTGTGAGAGAGATTCAGGTCACTTGACAGAGCTGTCACAGTCTTTTGGGTGGCTGTTGCTTTGCCATTCATTGATCTTGTATTTGTAAGTAATTTTCTCAATTTCTAATGTTTATACTTTGCAAATGTGAACACTTGATGCTCTGTGTTGTACTCATACATTGTTGTTGCAAATACTAGAGAGATAGTGATAATGTTATCTAGATGGAGTTTGGTCAAAAAAAAAAGGCTTCGTATAGCCATGAAAGCAGCAATAATAATGTGTTAAAGTTCAAACCATAATTTTTTTGCTGCACCATATGGCATTGTATTCCATGAATTAATGGAGTTAAACTGTATAATTTCCTTCCCCCCCCCCCTTTTTTGGTGAAGTACTTTTAAAGAATATCTTAGCTTTAAATTATATATATAAATATATAATAATTCCCCTCACATTTTGTTGTTTTGCAGACGAAATGAAGACGGACACCGTTTGTTTTATCCAGCTGTATTTACTCAGTGCAACTTATAACATCCAAGTGAAAGATATAACACCAACATGTCATAAAAAAAAAACAGAATCACTGAGTTGGAAAAAGGATCACCCCCTTGTGTCAGTATTTTGTTGAACCACCTTTTGCTTTAATTACAGCCTTTAGTCTGTTGGGATATGTCTCCATCTCTACTAACTTTGCACATCTAGACTTTGCAATATTTGCCGCGCACACAATGACTACTCTTTGTCATAAATTCCTGCAGCTGCTTCAGAATTGCTGTAGGCCTCTTGGTAGCCTCTCTGACCAGTTTCCTCCTGGCGCACACAATGACTACTCTTTGTCATAAATTCCTGCAGCTGCTTCAGAGTTGCTGTAGGCCTCTTGGTAGCCTCTCTGACCAGTTTCCTCCTGGCTCTTTCATCCAGTTTGGAGTGTTATCCTGATCCAGGGAGGGTCTTGTGTTGTACCAAATACCTTCCATTTCTTAATAATAGACATGTGCTTCTAGGCATTGGTAAAGCATTAGAATTTTTTTTGTATCCTATCTCCTGACTTGTGCCTGTTTACAACTTTATCCCGGAGGTCTTTTGACAGTGCCTTGCCACCCATACCTGATTGTTTGCTTCAGTTGCACTACCAAGCACTGGAATGCTCATGAAAGCTCTTTTCATGCTGAGCTGATCAAAATGATCACAGCTGAAAGTCAAATGGCTTTGTGTGCCATTGAGAAGGTGATTATCAACACCTGATTCAGTTTACAAGTCATTTTTAGGAGGGGGGGTGATCCTTTTTCCAATTCGGTGATTGTGGTTTTTATTTATTATTATTATTTTTTCTGACATGTTGGTGTTATATCTTTTTATAAGTCCCTCCAGGATTTCATGAAATTTTCTCGTGATTTTTGCAATCAAAATGTTTTTTTAATTTTTATAATAATGATAGCACATTTATCATATTGTATTATGTTAGAATAGTCATACATGACAAAGAACAAACACAATGTATAAAGCTGGTTTATTTTGCAAAGAAACAAATGTGACCCATGCTGGCAAAATGAGTCCGAATACGCATGGGGTAATTTTGAGCTATATGCAAAAAAGTGAAATATCAAAATTAGTTCATTAAACCCTCGTCTAGCGATCTCAATGCTCCAAATAGCAATTAAACATCAAAAATGATCATTATTTGTACGTTTTCTGAGAGGAGTACCTTTTCTCCGCTCGTTTCTCACGCTGGCTGTCATCCGAAGCGTGCGATCCTGATAAATATACATATACACAGAATTACAGTATTTAGGTATTCACGCAAACATAATCTGTCTTAAGTGAACGTTTGGGGAACTGTTAGGGAAAAACATCTGATATGTAACATTATATTAGATCATCTTTTTACATTTTAATATTTAACTATGGTACGTTGGCTTTCTGCATGTTCTGCGTTACATCTGTATTCATGTATTGCAGGAGTGTACAGACAAATGCACGTCATTCAAAAATCACAACATATACTATCTGTCCCTGCTTCCATATTCTGTCACTCAAACACGTCATAATAACATCGGATGACAGACAAGGCTTGACAGGATCCTCTCAAACAAGCTTGAAACGTTACCCGAGCAGTATTTCGGTGGCGTGTGGATCAAGGATGTAGCCATATTAGTGCTGTGTTCGATACATCGATACGACGATGTATCGTCACAGAGATCTGACGATACAAGTATCGATACAGCTGGCCCTGTATCGATATTGTGGCACGTGTGTAGCAGTGGACCACGCATAATTTGAGTACAAGAACACCGTTTCTAAAGAATTAATGACATTCGGGAAGATCGCGAGTCGAGTCAAAATGATCCCGTTAGGGTGCAAAAATGCAGCGCTTAAACATGTGCTCTCTTTTAGGCGTGTAGTCTATATGTTCTTAACTTCATCAGAGCGCACACTAGAAGTGTCTTTCCGTGTTTCCCATGGAGATAATTCATACATGGTTGTTACTGGAAGAATTGAGAATAGGTCTAATGCTGCTGTTGATGTTACTAGCGGTGATGATGAAGACATGTGTGTATCCTCTGATGCAGGGACAGCTGGAGGGGCTGAGGAGGGCCTTGCTGATGAACTAGATAGTTTATCTCAGAAAATTGATGATAGCATTAAAGATGATGAACAGTGGTCGGATTTCACGGAAATGGCAGGAGAATATGAGAAGGATTTGTACTCTGTTGAAGAAATAAATTCCTTTCTTGATAAAACAAAAGGTAAAGCGGGTGTAGAAGTGCGTAATTTTTTCCCCGATTTCAATAAGTTTGTCGCTTCTGTGATGTGGGCACGAAAAGTGAGTAGTTATAAGGAACTTTCACAACAAAAGCGTTTTCTTCTGAAGAAACATATTACTGCAATTAGACAATTAGGCAAATCGACACAAAAAGAGAGGCTACTAAGAGGGAAAACAAAATGAATATGTTGACTTGTATCTGTGTTTCTTTTCTATACTGTCTTCTCTTTCCCCCTTTCGTCTTTATGGAGATCTTAAGAATGGGATCCCTTAATGTGAATGGGATGAGGGATGTAAGAAAGGATCATTTTTTAAAGGAATTAATTAATTTGAAAGAGTTAAATGTTATTTTCCTTCAAGAGACTCATAGTAACCAAAGCAATGAATTTGAGTGGAGGTTGTGGTGGGAGGGAGAACATGTTCTCAGTCATGGGACTAATTTAAGTGCAGGGGTGGTTGTGCTTTTCTCCCCTGCTGTTAAAGCCAAAATTTTATTGAAACAAGAGTTAGAACCAGGAAGGCTGCTAATTGTAAGGGCAGAAATAAGTAGTTTCTGCTTTTTGTTTGTGAATATTTATGCCCCTAATACTGGCCCGACAGAATGAAGCTTTTCATTAAGCTGAAACAGTTTTTAAGGCAAAACCAGAATGAAGATTTTATTGTTTTGGGAGGGGATTGGAATTGCACATTGGACTTTACACTTGATAGAAATGGGGAGGAGCCACATTCACAGTCAGCACTCTGTTTAGCCAGTGTAATTGAGAACCTGAATTTTTTAGATGTTTGGAGGGAACACAATCTTTCAACACGACAGTACACTTGGGTGAAAGTCAGCACTGGTCTGATTTCTGCTGCACGTTTGGACCGTTTTTATGTATCTGGAAATATGAGAAATAGAGTTAGAAATACAACTATTGTCCCCATGTCTTTCTCTGATCACAAACTTATCACAGTTGATTGTGTCTTGGACGTAAGACCTCACAAAAGTTATTATTGGCATTTTACATGGATGGTTCTACCTCTTTTTTTTCTTTCATTTGGAACACAAAGCTGCTCAAGATAAACAGATGTACAGTCTAAAGGACAGTATTGGGCGTATCACTTCTGACCCAGTGGAGATGCGCAGACTGGCTGTAGATTTTTACTCTACTCTTTTTACTGCTGAAAACTCAGGTGGTCACGCTAGAAAATAACTTCTTTAGGATCTACCTGTTCTAACTTCAGAGCAGAAGGTTTTTTTGGAAAAGAGAATTACTTTTGATGAAGTGACTGCCTCTGTGATGGAACTCTCTTTAGGTCGTACACCCGGAATAGATGGTCTTCCTGTTCTATAGTTCTATAGGAGCTTGTGGACCATTATCGGGAGTGACTTTTTTAAAGTTCTTCAGGAATCAACTATTGAAGGAAGTCTCCCTAAGAGTTGCCAGCGTGCAGTCTTAACTTTGCTTCCAAAAAAAGGAGACTTAACTTTATTAAAGAACTGGAGGCCTGTGACACTTCTATTCTCTGAGTATAAGATTCTCTCTAAATGCTTAGCCAAAAGATTAAATAGTGTACTGCAACAAATCATACATAAGGACCAGTCTTACTGTATAAAGGGTAGATCTATTGCTGACAATTTGCATTTGGTGAGAGATCTTTTTGACTTTGCTTCTTTTAATAATGTTGATCTGGGGTTTTTGTCATTGGATCAGGAAAAGGCTTTTGATAGGGTAGATCATGTCTATCTTTTTGAAACACTTTGAAACAGCCTTTGGTTTTGGGGATCATTTTATTTCACTAATAAGTCTGCTCTATTCTGAAGCGACGTGTTTAATAAAAATGGGGGTATCAGGGGTATCAGGCAAGGCTGTCCTCTTTCAGGGCAGCTTTATAGTATTGTCATTGAACCTTTACTATGTAAACTAAGAAGAGAGTTAAGGGGTCTACAAATTAATACATTGCAGCCTGTTAAACGTTCTGCTTACGCAGATGATGTCACGGTTTTAATGGGAGGCACTGGAGATATTCAACATCTAGAAGAAAGCTTAGAATGTTACGGTAAAGCCTCCTCTGCGAAAGTTAACTGGGCAAAGAGTGATGCTTTATGGTGTGGAAAAGATAGTGAAGGTCCCTTACTTCCAGGGGGGTTGAAATGGGGAAGGGCAGGTTTAAAATATTTAGGTGTGTTTTTGGGAACTGATGAATATAAGAAGCAAAACTGGGAGGGCCTAGTGGAGAAAGTGTGTGCTCGGTTGTCTCACTGGCATTGGCTGCTACCCCAGCTTTCCTACAGGGGAAGAGTACTGGTCTGTAATAATTTGGTTGCCTCATCTTTGTGGCACAGGATGATGGTGCTGGAGCCCCCAGAAGATTTGATAAGAGGCATTCAGCGACGACTTACAGATTTTTTTTTGGTCAGGACAGCACTGGCTGAAGGCCCCAGTCCTCTATCTGCCTAGGCAAGAGGGGGGTCAGGGGCTTATCGACATTAGGTCACGAATAAAGGCCTTCAGACTCCAGACAGCTCAAAGGCTTCTTTATGGAGAGGACGTGAGTTGGTTCAGGGTTGCTTGTGCCCTTCTGAGAAGATCAGGAAATATGGGATTTGATCGTCACTTGTTTTTATTGGATTGTGATAAACTGTTTTGAGACTTTAGTCTTTGCAACTTCAGGGATCTTATCTATGCACAATCAGCTTGTAACACTTCAAAGAGAAAGGAAAATTTTAAATCGCATCATATGACCCCTTTAATCTGGCCACAGAGGAACACAACCGGGGTTGCCTGATATAAAGAGACGTAATCCCCGAAACAGAGCTTCACACTTGTGCAATATGGAAATATCTCTAAGTGTGTTACTTATTTTTGTCAACCTGGCAACCATATGCACGAGCTCTCTCCCCACTGCAGATAAAAGCGCTGGATTTAGTAATCTCCACTTCAATATTCTATTCTCAGAAAAGTGTAATTCATCAAGTGTTTATTTACGAGAGAGAGACAGAGGGAGGCTGTGTGTGTAATTTAATTATAATTTAATAATTAATTTATGCATTTAGCAGACACTTTCATCCAAAGCGACTTACAGTGCATTCAGGCTACACATTTTTTTACCAGTATGTGTGTTCCCTGGGAATCGAACCCACGACTTTTGTGCTGCCAACACAACGCTCTACCACTGAGCCACAGGAATATTAATTGAAACGCTTCAGAAGGCCTTTATCAACCCCCCAGAGCCGTGTAGATTTCTTTTATAATGGATTGGTTAAATTTTTTGGACTTAAAATTTTGGGCTACCATCCACCCCATTATAAAGCTTGAAAGAGCCAGGATGTTTTTTAATGTAACTCTGATTGTATTCGTCTGAAATAAGAATGTCATATACACCTAGGATGGCTTGAAGGTGAGTAAATCATGGGGTAATTTTCATTTTTGGGTGAACTAACTCTTTAAGTGTGACAGTCAGTCAGTGTTTGCGGATACCATAGAAATGAATGAGAAGTGGTGTAAACCGAATCCTACCTGACGTAAAATTGTGCGTGATCTATTAATAATCCGGTAATCTATTAACTGTTTAAACTGTCAAATGAATTTGATAGAATTAAACATTTAATCTCATTTGTTATAAATACAATAAAATCAACCTATTCATTGTGAGAATTTTATATAATCTAATTTGCTAATATTTTTGTCTGTGCATGTGCACATATACAGTACATTCATGCATATATTTCCTTTAGGATTTTTTTTTATAAACAACATCTTTACTGTAATTTTCTGATTAATTTAATGCACCCTTGCTGCAAAATTAAAATGTTATTATTATTTTATAATTTATAAATCTTACTTCAAACTTTTGAATGGTAGTTTACACACAGAAAAAAAGGGGTTTAAAATTGTACCTTTTGGGGTACAACAGCTTGTCCCTGGAGCAGTACCCTTAAAAGGACAAATTTGTACCTTTTTTTTACCCCTAATAGGTACATATTAGTACCTTAGAGTAGTAATACGTACCCTTAAGGTACTAATATGTACCTATTAGGGGTAAAAAAAAGTACAAATATGTCCTTTTAAGGGTACTGCTCCAGGGACAAGCTGTTGTACCCCAAAAGGTACAATTCTGGCCCCTTATTTTTCAGTGTGTATCAGTTTACACAAAAATATGAAGTCTTTAACTCTTTTCAGCCTCGATAATAAAAAGCAATGTTTCTTAAGCAGCAAATCAGCATATTAGAATGAGTTCTTGTGACACTGAAGTAATGATGCTGAAAATTATTGCATCAGAAATAAATTACATTTTAAAATACATTAGAAATAGTTTTTGTCTTTATCTTTAATTGTCTTTAAATTGTTATAATATTTCACAATATTATAGTTTATTTTTGATTAAATAAATGCAGCTTTGGTCAACAGAAGAGGGTTCTTAAAAAACATTTAAAAATCCTACAGTATTTGTGTTTAACAGATCTTTACATTTACTTATACATGTACAGTAAATAAAGTTATATTTATCTACATCTGTAATGAACATTATGAAGCACAAGCATTAATTCCTGATCTTGACTTGTAGATATTAGATTTATCTGTTGCTCTCTGTCTTCACAGCATGTCGGTTACCTCTTGGCCACTGATATTGATTGCATGATGCATGATGGGCTACTGAACATTTCATAATTACCCCTCCGATACAGCTCCAAGGTAGAGTTATGTTAATTGGCAAATGATTTATTACAATAACCACCATTGTAGACACATTATTGGCTCATTGTAGAGCAAGTGAGAGAGAGACGTGATTGAGAATGAGGTTTAATAAGTGATTTGTTTTAGTACATTAGTTTCCCTGTTAAACCGTCTCTTGAATTCGCAAACCTACTGTATGAATTCTGTTGGAGACACTGATGCTAATGTGAAGATCATGTTGGCACATTTTCTATTGTGATATGACATCCTCCCCTGTGGGGATCAGTATACACGCCGCCCACAGTCACCCTTCATACCCCGTCACTGCTAGAGTGTATTCATCAAAACAAAGACTGTCCAGGCTTAATAAACGATAGCCAATTAAGGTAGTGATCTGTAGCTCTCTACTTATCTAGTTTCTCTACACTCTGCTCAAATGCCTTTGTGCCCCATTGAAAACACTAATGGTCTCAATTAGCACATGCAAATATTTACCAAGGAATGGCATATGTGATTTATGACAGGCACGCTTAATACTCTCTCCCCCTGCTTTTCATGTGCAAATGTGCAAATAATTGTGCACACAAACATATATGTATTTGTGTGTGTATTAACTGTGCATATGTTGTGTGTGTGTATTTAGTGTGAATTAGATTTGATTTTAAATACAAAAATCTATAAAATCTAATTTAAACTTTTTAAACAGTTTTAATGGATATATGTGTAACGCCCCTGTGGACTGTTTGTTGTGGTTTCTTCCCCTTGTGTTGGTTTAGCCCGTATAATCATTAGTTAATCACCTCATTGTGCTCACCTGTCTGCCCCTCGTTATCTGCACTATATCTGTTCCTGTCTCTCAGATTTGAGTGGGTCGGTTATTGTGAGTCTGAGTCTGAGTCTGAGTCTCATCTACCCGAATCGGCCTTGTTGTCTCTACATTAAATATCCTTATTTGAATCCTTGTCATCTTCGTCATCCTGCCTGCCTCCACACACCGTGACGGAATAACCGACCCAAAAGTAAAGTATAGCGGCGTCTTTCCCCTCGTTTGTTTTTTCCAGTTTTGCCAGTGTTTATTTTTGTTTTTCTATGGATTACCCCGCATTCCAAATCCTCCTGCTGGAGCAGGGGGAACGCTCTCTTGAGGATCACACAAACGACTTTCTGTCCCTGGCCCAACTCACGCACTACCCGGATAACTGCCTCTGTACCTTCTATAGAGTTGGACTTAACGCCACCACACGAGCGCAGTTGTCCGGGGATGGTCCTCGAGAGAGCTTTGCCACCTTCATCGAGTGGGTGCTGGTGTCCTGCAAATCCCATCTGACCGTGGACATCGCTGACAACACCAGCCCCACTCAGGACCCTGAGCCCAGCCCACCATCTCCCCGCGGTACGGAGCATCAACCTGAGCCCACCGATGACGGAGAGCCAGCGATCCTCGAGCCGGAGCAAAGTCCCACGGCTGAGAAGAGGATCGCCTCGGATGTTGAGCCCAACATGTCAGACCAGGTGCGAGAGCCGGAGACAGTGCCCACCACGAGGGAGCATGCCGTGGACGGTGTGAGCGCGGAGAGGAGCTCCGCCCCCTGCATCATGGCTGAGGGTGAGCGGACTATGGAGGGACTTCAGGGCCAAAATGAGGAGGAGCGACCGCAGAATCCCCAGTCCAGCCCAGGAAGGGCACCTGATCCCCAGTCCAGCCCAGGAAGGGCACCTGATCCCCAGTCCAGCCCAGGAAGGGCACCTGATCCCCAGTCCAGCCCAGGAAGGGCACCTGATCCCCAGTCCAGCCCAGGAAGGGCTCCTGATGTTTCGTTTAGCCCAGGAAGGGCACCTGATCCCCAGTCCAGCCCAGGAAGGGCACCTGATCCCCAGTCCAGCCCAGGAAGGGCACCTGATCCCCAGTCCAGCCCAGGAAGGGCACCTGATCCCCAGTCCAGCCCAGGAAGGGCACCTGATCCCCAGTCCAGCCCAGGAAGGGCACCTGATCCCCAGTCCAGCCCAGGAAGGGCACCTGATCCCCAGTCCAGCCCAGGAAGGGCACCTGATCCCCAGTCCAGCCCAGGAAGGGCACCTGATCCCCAGTCCAGCCCAGGAAGGGCACCTGATCCCCAGTCCAGCCCAGGAAGGGCACCTGATCCCCAGTCCAGCCCAGGAAGGGCACCTGATCCCCAGTCCAGCCCAGGAAGGGCACCTGATCCCCAGTCCAGCCCAGGAAGGGCACCTGATCCCCAGTCCAGCCCAGGAAGGGCACCTGATCCCCAGTCCAGCCCAGGAAGGGCACCTGATCCCCAGTCCAGCCCAGGAAGGGCACCTGATCCCCAGTCCAGCCCAGGAAGGGCACCTGATCCCCAGTCCAGCCCAGGAAGGGCACCTGATCCCCAGTCCAGCCCAGGAAGGGCACCTGATCCCCAGTCCAGCCCAGGAAGGGCACCTGATCCCCAGTCCAGCCCAGGAAGGGCACCTGATCCCCAGTCCAGCCCAGGAAGGGCACCTGATCCCCAGTCCAGCCCAGGAAGGGCACCTGATCCCCAGTCCAGCCCAGGAAGGGCACCTGATCCCCAGTCCAGCCCAGGAAGGGCACCTGATCCCCAGTCCAGCCCAGGAAGGGCACCTGATCCCCAGTCCAGCCCAGGAAGGGAGAGCTCTCTCCAGTGCCCGCTCCTCAAAAATAACCAACCTCCCACCCGCTCCGGCCTCCTCCAGCATCACCATGGTCAAAGTCTCCCTCACCTCTGCCTCCTGCCTCCGAGGCCCAGACTCTGCCTCGGCCCGTAGACCCAGTGGCTCCACCTCGGCTCCTAGCTCCCTCGCCTCCACCGTGCTCCCTCGTCCCTATGGCTCCGCCTTGGTCGGGCGTCGACCCACCGTCGCCTCTGGACTCCTCTCCTCTGGCTGCGCCTCGTCGCTCTGTCCTACCGGCTCTGTTGGGCTCCTTCCTCCCATCAGCTCCACCTTGGTCCTCAGTCGCTCTGGCTCCACTGCGGATCTCTGGACCTCCGCCTCGGTCGCCAGAGCCCTCGGCTCCACCCTGGCCCCCCGGATCCTCGACATCCCCCTGGCTCGTTGGCTCTCCGTCTCCGGCTCGGGCTCCTCCTCCACCTGCTCCGCCGCCGTTGGTCGGCCCCCTGGAGTCGGTGGACATTCCTCCTCCTGCTCCGGTTCCCTCCTGTTGTCTCCCTGGCTCCTCCCTCCATCGGCACCTCCCTGGACTCTGTTAGCCGTCCTCCTGCTGGAAGTACGTCCTCCGCCGGAACCTCCACCAGTCTGGTCTGCCTGCCAGCCCTTTGGCTTCCCCTGTCACCATCTCACATCCACTGCTTTGTCCTCCTCCTAGTCCCCCTCTGCCCCTCCCTCTGTTTCTACGGTGCGAGGACGTACCTTCTGGGAGGGGGGAGTAATGTAACGCCCCTGTGGACTGTTTGTTGTGGTTTCTTCCCCTTGTGTTGGTTTAGCCCGTATAATCATTAGTTAATCACCTCATTGTGCTCACCTGTCTGCCCCTCGTTATCTGCACTATAGCTGTTCCTGTCGCTGAGATTTGAGTGGGTCGGTTATTGTGAATGTTACCCTGAGTGTGTGTGTCTCTCATCTACCCGAATCTGCCTTGTTGTCTCTACATTAAATATCCTTGTCGTCTTCGTCATCCTGCCTGCCTCCACACACCGTGACCGTGACAATATGTGTGTATATATATATACAGGTAACATGCATATGTACATACACTACCATTCAAAAGTTTGGGGTCGATAAGATTTTTAAATAAATGTTTCACCAAGGCTGCATTTATTTGATCAAAATACAGTAAAAACTTTAATACTGTGAAATATTACTATAATTTTAAGTATATTTGAATATTTTTAAAAATGTAATGTATTTCTGAGATAGTAAAGCTGAATTTTCTGCATCATTACTTCAGTTTTCAGTGTCACATAATCTTTCAGGAATCATTCTAATATGCGGATTTGGTGCTCAAGAAACATTTCTTATTATCAATGCTGAAAAAATTAAGACGTTGTGCTTCTTAAAAAAACATGATGCATTTTTTCCCCTAAATAACAGCATTTGTATGAAATAGAATATTCTTTCTAACAATGTAAGACTTAACTTTCACCTTTGATCAATTTAATGTCTTGCTGTATTAGTATTAGTTTCTTAAAAATCTTACTGACCCCAATTTTTTGAACAGTATTTTTCACACATTTTTTGTGACCTTGAGTGTGCTTTGATGCTTCGTATTTTAAAGGGCACAGAGCAAGAAATCTTTGACACTGCACCAAATAATTGGTCTTTTATTTTATGCCTGTTTAAAGCAAGTCACATTCCTCTGTCTTTCACCATACATTTTAAATATTCTGTTTTAGCTTAGCATGCAAATTAAGAAATAAAACATTTCTCTCTTCTAAGAGTTTCTAGCTGTGAGATTAGAGAGCTATAAATACTACATTTCAGTTCAGTTTGTATTTTGGGTAACACTTTAGAATAGGGAACACACATTCACTATTAATTAAGAGTTTCCCCTCAATAAACTCCTAATTTGCTGCTTATTAATAGTTAGTAAGGTAGTTTTTAAGTTTAGGTATGGGGTGGATTATGGGATCTAAAATATGGTCATGCAGAATAAGCCATTAATATATGCTTTATAAGTACTTATAAACAGCCAATATGCTAGTAATATGCATGCTAATAAGCAGCTAGGTAATAGTGAGAATTGCTCCTTAAAATAAAGTGTTACCATATTTTCTATAGTGTTCTTGTTCCAAAGCAGCTTTACAGAATATAAAAAAATAAACAGGAACAAACACTTCAAGGCATGTTGAAAAGCATCACAGAGTTGACCCAGTGCCTCTCTTTAAAAAAAAAAAAAATACAACATTTGGACCAATTGAATCACAATTGCTATGTGTTGTTGTTTTGATCTCAGAAAAGTTGCGAAGACCCTTCAAACTACAGATGTGCACACACCTCATCAAAATACAATTATCTTTAATGAGCAACACTCTCTGACTATTCAGTGTAATAAGGTCCATTGCACCCCCATCCCATTCCTCCTCCTCGTCGCCATCCTTTGATGTGTTGAGAATGAGGGTTGTCAAGTCTAATTCCATTGCAGTTGTCTGGCAGCAACCCCACTTTTGTTGACTTGTGTGCGTACCCTCTTCAACAGCGTCCTCTTAAACAGAGACTGGACTCTATTTTAAAACTCATTTCAGCGTGATTTTTTGAAATGGTGCATGGTACATGGAGAAAGTGCATCTGTAGATGCATAAAAAGAAAATATCTGTTTTTGCTACTTCCAAAGCTTCTATTTTATATCTGATGTAACAAATCAAGGGGTGTTATATCAGTAAAGCAGGTCGGTGTGTGTGCTTAAGCCCTGCTGTACCTCAGGTGTTGTGTAAAACTACAGATTGATGCTAACTTTAAGTAGTCCCAAAACCTCTCAGTGTGGTGTGAAAAAAAAATCAGAGGGGTAGTAGAGATAAACACTGATGTAACTGACCCCTCTGACCCCGCTTGGCAAACTTCCAAGGAGGCCTTAGGATGACTTAAAATTATTTAGCTATATTAAAAAAAACTACCTTAATTAAAATGCAAAAAAAAAGCACACACAATCAAGATGTCATGTTTCGTTTTGTTTATTGGGCTTTGCAAGAGCAAGACACTGCACTAAATTAATCTTAAAACTTGTTTTGAGAGTGTTGACAAGAAAAAAAGAAGTAAATTATCTTATGCCTGTTTAAAAGTCTCATTCCTCTTTCACCATATAGTTCAAACACAAAATCATTGTCATGTTTCTATTTTTCTCACAAAAGTCAGTCATTTGTATTCATTTTTAAGCCTCAAGTAATTTTCAAGTGGATTTAAACCATTCAAGCGCAATAAGCAGTGAAAAGTTAAGAAAAGTTAAAAAGTAAACCACATGACTCCAGTCCATCAATTAACGTCTTTAAATGGTTGCTTCTGTCCAAAATACGAGTCCATAATCCATAACAGAAAACCAAAACCACTGCATTAATGCTTGTCATGACAGGCTGTGAATTATTGTGCTGAAAATATTTTTTTGGGGGGAGGGGGGAACATAACACATTACAGTATATGTCTTCTGTCTGACAGATATCACTGAAATGGGTATCCCAAGAATCACACTTGTCTCTATGACAGCCACAGTCTGTGTAAATAGCCAAAACTTGGGATTGCTAACATAGGTTTGGTTGACATGTCTGCAAGTATCTACAGATACTTGATGAGCAAACTGAATGATTGCCGAAGTCCAGCATACTGTACTGTACATTTTCATTGGAAGATCATGTTATGATAATTTGATTAAAATTGTCAAAAAAAAAGAAATGCATGCATGGATTAATCGTTCAAAATAAGATCTTTAACATGAATTGTAATCGTTCAAAATAAGATCTTTAACATGAATTTAGAAAATATATTGTTTTTTAATTGGATTGAAAAAACATTTTATTGATTAGTTTTGGTATTGAATGAATTATGGGCACTTCTGGTGTAATAAGTATGTTGTATGACAGACATACACTCTTAAAAATAAAGGTGCTTCAAAAGGTTCTTCAAGCGATGCCATAGAAGAACCATTTTTGGTTCCACGAAGAACCATTTAGTCAAAGGTTCTTTAAAGAACCATCTCTTTCTTACCTTTTTGTAATCTGAAGAACCTTCTTTCGCACCAAAGAACCTTTTGTGAAACAGAAAGGTTCTTCAGATGTTAAAGGTTCTTTATGGAACCATTTAGACAAAAAGGTTCTTCTATGGCATCGTGAAGCACCTTTATTTTTAAGAGTGTAGACTATGCTGCATTGATGTGCTGAATGAAAGACAAACGGGTTGCTGCAGTAACATGTTGTATAGCAGACAGACAGGCTGTAAGGTGCTGGAATAACATTTTCTATGGAGGACAGGCAGGCTGTGTTGCTATAGTAACATATGTGTTGAACAGAAGACAAATCAGTTGTGTGCTGCTTTGTGTTTTATGAAAGACAGGAGACCTAGACTGCTGTTACAGTAATGTGTCTAGAGTGCGTGCTGCAACACTAAATACTCTATGCTTAAAATTTTGCAGCTTGACTGTAGTTGAACTACTTTACATCATATGTTAATTTTTGATCTAATAACTAATTTCTAATAGGGCTGGGCGGTGTATCGAGTTTGTACGATATATCGATTTATTTATTACTAACGATATGGTATGAGGCAATGCCGTTTATGTCGATATGGGCCTACAGTAGTTTGATATGAGCGCATCTGAAAAACAGCGGCAGACACAGAGTGAGCTGCTGCGGGGAAAGTGCATAATCCAATTTGTTCTAAACATGAGGGATGCTTTATATTAAGGGCTTTAAAATAACTCGTAAGATATAGTTAACACATCTAGTTTAAAGCGGCTTGACCCGTCAGATGCTCTGACAGACTCATGTGCTGCTGTTTAATGCGTTTGAGATGTGCTGTTTTCCTCTGTGCATAACATACATTTCACAGGTATATTCTCCATCTGTAAATGTTAGAAAGTCATGGAAATATTTCCATTTTCCTGTCAGGAGTGGATGAGCCTCCTGCATGCGATTCTCCACTGAGAGTGGTGAGCGCAATGAAATAAGACTACAATAATTCTGACTAAAATATACATTTAGCTAAAATATTTCTTGTTGGACAATAAATATGCCATATGTAGAATTTTGTAGTAAATGTATTCTTATGAAAGCAATAGCCAAACTGTAAAGTGAGATTATTGTAATGGGGTAGTCAAAATAACCTAATACCAAAATATTTTTTCTTAATTTTTTTTTTTTAGTGTAGTAATTTTAACTTCCGCCTTAAGAAGCATTGTATTTGTTTTTAGATTGGAATGTTGCAATGTTAGAATGTATGTAGTGTGATTTTAATCATTTTTATGCATATAGGCTATTATAGCGTAGCCTACATGGTTACTTTCACTATATTTGTTTCAATAGCTTTTAATATGAACATTGTTTCATTGGACAACATTGGGCAGGATATAAAATAATATTTTTTAAAATGAATAGTTTTTTTCCCCCATCCAAATAGCAAAATGTAGAAAATACTGAGATATATACCATATATCGCAATTAAAAAAAAACAAAAAACAATATGATTTTTTTGGCCATATCACCCTGCCCTAGTTTTTAATGTATGTGATCTTGCTGCTGAAACATATAGCAGACAAACAGACTGTTGCAGTTGCATAATATATGCGTTTCTTCAACTTTGTGCACCATCTCTGGGGTTAATTTTTATTTTATTTAACTATTTTATGTGAACATAACATTAAAACTGTTTTGGAAGATTTATTTATTTATGTTTTATTTTTTTATTTGACAAAATAAATGTAATAAATCATGTCAAATAAAAAAAGTCATAAAATAAATATGTCAGTTTGACATTTTATTTTTGTCACTTATTTATTTGATATAAATAAATATTTTTGGCTACTTTTCTGTTTTTCACATTTTCCATTCCGATTTTCAATCTTAAACTATTAAAATTCCTCAAAAAATTGTTGAAAACTATAAAAACAAATATTAAAATGACAAACCATTTCAATATCCATTGTGTTTTCAAAAAAATATTACTGTCCCTCAGTTGTAATGTAATTTATCTCCCACCCAGCAGCATGTGCTTCTAATAAAGTTTTATTTGAACTTTGTGTGATGAAGTTAAAACCAACCAAACAAACAGCAACAACAAAAACAATAGCATGTATTTTGGGATGAGGTGAAAATGACCTTCTGGTGGGAATTTTAGAGAATGAGAAGACTAAAATGACAGAATTATGCAGTGATTTATTCATATGCACTATTGAATATTAATGAAAAAATAAAAAAAATAAACTAGTAAGAGTATGAAAATTAAGTTTTAAGAAAGTTTGTTCTAAAAGACCACAGGGCCAAAAGTTCCCTATAGTTGAAGAAACATGATTATGCATCACAGAGCAGACCATTGGTGCAATATGTTTTATAGCAGACAGAGAGGCAGGCTGTGTTACTGCTGTCACATGGTGTAAAAATGACAATGTGATGATTCAGTAATATATATGTTATGCAGACAGTAAAGGCTGTTTTGCTGTTCAGATGTGAGTACTATATGTTATTTGATATATACAATTTGATATCGTGATCTTCATAGTTATGGATGCAGGTGCATTGTATTTGTGTTTGGTTGAAATTAACACAGTCAGTCTCCTTCAGGCTGCTTTCGCCCTCGCTCTCCATCTCATTCTCTGATTAGCTGTTTCTCTCCCCCATCTTTCTGTTTTTCTGGCCTACAGTTTAATTTATGTGTCTTCTGCCTGAGAGAGGGGAACAGACCGGCATTACAGAGGAGTGTAATTTATATTGATTTACCTTTTGGATGGAAGGATGGCTGAGGAAAGAGGGAGAGATGGGAGGAAGAGAGAGATGAAGGATGGTAAGTCTCATCTTTGAAAAGCCCATCTGTCTTTGCAAGGGAAGCCGTGGCAACCCTTTAACCTCCACAGATGAGATGTGTGTGTGTGTGTGTGTGTGTGTTTATTGTGTGCATTTGTGATGTACCTTCATGCCTCAGGGGAATTGAAATTAATAGCATAAGGGTTGCTTACATGCATGCAAAGATTTTGCCTGACAAAAGACCCAACAAAAGCAAAAAGAACATTTGCCCCTTACCCATTCAGGCATGAGCCAGTGTATTGTACAGGAAGAACTGCAGTATAGATCACATGCACCATGCTCTTGTGCAGGGATGTTCAGTTCGGTTATTTTTCCTAACCGACAACCGGTGCTCGTTAACCGATTATTAACCGTTAACCGACAAGATTATTTTAAATTCGAATTTAATTAAATTAGAAAGGATACGTGTCTGTGACCCGTTAAAAAATACTAACATTTGTTTCCCGGGGTTTAATTTTAGGCTACATGCGCAAAAAGCAGCAAACAACAGAACATGAGGATTCACATGGTCATTATATCACATCACGCACCTGCAGCGCTTCTGTGAGCGGAGAAAAACATAATAAAGCTAGGCTATAGGCCTATAGCTATATATAGTGATAAATAGGCCTATACGAGAAATATATTTTTACTTAAATAATAAATTAAGAAAACGAAAGAAAAACTGTGCAACAAGTAGCCTAGTATTCAGAGTTTCAGTTCATTTTTGTGGCGTGAAAGGAAACCAGACAGCAGAAAGCGGCATCCTATTTTTCTTTAGGCTTATTTTACAAAAGCACAAAGATTTGGTTTTATTGTGAATGTACACAAAATAAAGGCAAACCTTTTACAATTCTGATTATCTTTGACTAAAAGGAGTAGTTGCTTCCACTGTTAGAAGGAAAAATTCAAGTGATTGCGCCGGCGCCGCATGCGCACACACAGTTAAGCATTGCTACCTTGACAATGCAGCCGGTTCATGATCATAATAAAATGCAGTCAGTCAAACATATGGAAAAAAACACACTGCTCAGTTTAATTATGTAGTAAAATCTGTGCCGTTAAGCATTATCACCGTACCGCCGTGATGTTATGCAAACCATGTTGTTTTACGTGGATATTGGAACGCGAGTGAAGTAGGCTACATAATAAATAATATTTTGCCATTCAAATACATCACTAATACGGAAACATTTGATTTTGTGTTGAATGAGAGACGCAACGTTGGTTTCAGTTTCGTTTTAGCCTAAATGAATTTGTTTTGGCTTGTTGTTGAGCTATAACTTCTTATATTTTTAATTCTTGTTCTTTTATAAATACTGTTAATTGAAAGGCTTTGTTGTGGAGTGAGGGGAACTAAAATAGCCTAGCTATGTTTACAGCATTTATTATAATGTTTGTAAACATTTCGTGTCGGCATTAGGCTTAATTCTGAATGAAATAATAAAATGCGACTTAGACGGACTTGTTTTTTTCCCCCTCTAAAAAACGCATTTATTTTATAGGCGTAGTGCATTTCAACCATGCTGCAAACCTTTTTAAATATTTTGATAAATTACTAAAAAAATAAAATAAATGACTTTTTAAACCGTTTAACTGATTGTATTAATTGGTCAAAATTCTTCACGGACGGTTAACCGATTAAAATGAACATCCCTACTCTTATGTTTTTTTTTATGCTTCTTTCCCTAGACAAAGTAAACCATGACCATATAGAAACAAACACTTTTTAATCATTTAAAACAAGCAAATTTATAACATGTGTAGCGGGTACTCTGTCATTACAAACACCACTGAGAGTCTAAAACAGGAACTTAAAGGGATAGTTCACCCCAAAATGAAAATTTGATGTTTATCTGCTTACCCCCAGGGCATCCAAGATGTAGGTGACTTTGTTTCTTCAGTAGAACACAAATTATGATTTTTAAGTCTAGCCGTTGCAGTCTATCAGTCGTATAATGCATGGCAATGGTAACAAAATCTATGCGAGTAAAAAAAACATGCACAGACAAATCCAAATTAAACGTATGACGGCTAATCAAAATGGTACTTACAGTACTTGCGTTTATCCGGATTGTTCAAACCGACTTAAAACTAAAAGATTACGTTCTCTCACGCGAGCTCATTCGGGAGTGGTGACTTTCCATGTATTCCCAACTTCTGAGCCTGCTCGCCTGAAGTTATGGTTGATTGCTCTTCAGCTGCATGGATATCAACACACCCATTAACGTAAACTACGCCAGAGCGCGTACACACCTCACGCACCGGATGCCGTGCGCGCGCTCAAAGCAGTTGGACATAGTGGTGTATTAGAGGTAAAAAATTATATAAATACTGTTCAGTTTCTCGCACAAACTGATTTTTTCGTGTCTTAGGACATCAATGTGATGTCACGAGCCGCAGGGTTTAATTTGGATTTGTCTGTGCATGTTTTTTTTACTCTCATAGATTTTGTTACCATTGCCATGCATTATACGACTGATAGACTGCAACGGCTGGACTTAAAAATCATAATTTGTGTTCTACTGAAGAAACAAAGTCACCTACATCTTGGATGCCCTGGGGGTAAGCAGATAAACATCAAATTTTCATTTTGGGGTTAACTATCCCTTTAATGCATTTGTGATGCAACAATAAAATATCGGTGAGGCAAAATTTCTCTTCGTTGTCCTTCTTTATTGCACCGACACAAAATTATATTTCTTGATGGTATAAAGTTTTGTTATATTGAATTGCGTTGGTCAACAAAGAATACATCATCCCTGATCACCCCCTCTCCCTAGCCTCTCTAATTGCACAGGTGATTGATATTCCCATTGTTGCGGAACCCCATGACCCTCCACCACGATCACATGACCTATGCAAAACACTTTCATGTCTACTACAACATGTATACATAGAGCACATAACACAGAGAAAACCTTATGAAATACAACATGAAATTCATCTTACATCCATTTAATCATAAGTGTATAATACAAATCATGTGTAATAGAGTTTTTTTTATTTAACATATATGGCCCCAATTAAAAATAAGCTGAAATAGCAGTATATTATAAATGTATTTATATATTACATAAAAATATTATTTTTATGTAATATGTAATGTATATTTTAATATGTATTAAATTTATTTTTGATATTTAGATCTTCATATTTTAATATAATACATAATATATATTTGTGTGTATGTAATGTATATACGTATATATATATATATATGTGTGTGTGTGTACATTCAAATTTCTTTCTTTTTGACATTAAATTAATACATAAAATTAATACATAAAATGTATCTATATGTATTTTATATAGAGTTACTTTACAGACTAAATTAAGTATATAATTAATTAATTAAAATAAAAATATTATTTTTTAATTCTTATTTTTTTTTTGTATTTGTTTGAATTTCCATTCAAGATCTTCTTGGTTTTCAAATATAAGAGGTATGTGTCAGCTTGAATAGACTAAGTTCCTACTATAGATGCATCTGTTTGAAATGAAAATGAATGAAACCACGTTTGTGTGAAATATTGTCAGAATCAATGTTCCTAGAGCATAGCTTTTACTGAACGTGCCAGTGTAATTTAATTACATCTGCTGAGGAAAATATTGCCTGTAGCTCCTAGTGAAAAGAGAGTATTTGTTATTCTCTTTTTTCCTTTACACATGCTCTGTGTTTAAGGGAAGCTGCAGGCTTTCAGTTTGACCCTCATCAGCAGAAATGGCTGACTCCATTTAACCTCCAAAAACCCTCAGCCGCTTTGCCATGACAGACCCATTCCTAAAAATGTGTGCTTCTGACCCACACACACACACCCCGACCCTGATGCATGTTGTTCACGTTTTTATTTTTTTTTTTAGAAATGCTTTGTGCATATGTAAATGACAGCTATACTGTATGTACTGTCACTGTGTATGAAAAGTAAACCTTTATCATCATATTTCTGTGATCTCTTGAGTGTCTGTGACATAAAAAGCATGTCATATTCTTGTTTTTGTGTGAATGTGAATGACAGCGGTTAGCCAGTGGCAGTGCGTCTCTATGGGTTGCGTGAAAGCTGATTCCAAGCATTTAATTTGATGTAGGGTTCTGACGGTGAGGAAATTTTCCCACCGGTTAATCGACGTGTGACAACACCGGTAATACCGGTATCACCGCGGGGGCGGGGCATTCCCTCTTTTTCTTCCTTTCCTTCGCTTGTAAATAGCTTGTAAAAGCGGTGTGCCCATTTTATTTTCACTTTAAAATAGCGGCAATTCGGAGTAAAGCAATTGTTCGTTTTTAGTTTGTTTGAATTTTCCCTCTTTTCCTCGCTTTCCTTCGCTTTTATCAGACTTTATTAGAGCCCCAGAAAGACAAATGTTTTGCAAAACAAAATGCACAATACACAATTTTACAGTCTAGGGTGAAGTCATTTTATACATTAACTACGATTTGGGACAGCTATAATATAATTTTATGTAAAACTATGTGAATGGCGCTCCTCGGCGAGACAGGATTTCTGTCGGCTGCATGAACAGTTGGCTTTCTCACATATAGCTTTAAATTTGCAACTTCGCTGGCTAACAAATGCATTAATGTGACCAGTTGGATATAAACTAATGCAAATAGATGGTAACAATCGCGACATTAAGCATTTGTGTCAAACTTGCTTGTGTTTTGGTCACATTGTTTTAACCGCTTGCGGAGCTGCTAATGTTCACAACCTAAACCTTGACAGCAAACATTCTGCTGTCCTTTTTCTACTAATGCAGCATCTAGTCAAGAAATTAATTACTTAGTAATGATATGAAAACATGCACTACAGTATAATGTGTACACACTGTTTAGTTGGTTTAAATCTCCATCTGAAGTGTCTCATGTGTCAAAACAAACAGCACAAGGTGTCAGTGATTTCCACCTATAGAGGTCGCTCTCTTTCTGAATAATGACAGCGGACCTTCTCCGCTGCTTCAGCAATGGACACAACCTGGAAAAACTATTGGCATGGATTTTTGCTGATAGTTCCAGGAATCTACTATTGGTGCCGATTAATCTGCAAAACCAATCAATCGTTCGACCTCTACTGCAGAGGAAACACCTGCACAGCATTGTGCACTCAGCCTTACAATCATTGGTTGTGATCTCCCCTTAATTTCTGACATCTGTGTGTCCAGCATTCAGTCATTAGGTCTGAAAATTCCCTGAGGCTCTGAACCAGCTGCCTCCTGTCCGTTCTCTGCAGGAAAAATTCAGAGCAAAGTCCTGATCACGAGTTTTCTTAACTGTACTTGTAAATCTGTCCAGCTCTCTCTAGTTAATGCATCAGAACTTCATGCCATTTGACAGTCTTCACTGGCAGTAATCTTTCACCAGTTTTCTACTTTGTCTGAGTTGATCGGCTGCTTGTTTTTTGTTAGTACTTTGTACCCTTTCAATTTATAGTCATATATTCTAATTGTCATGTTTAATGTCTGGGTTAACAGTTAGTTCTGGTTCTGGTTGCTGTCTGGTTGTATGATTGACGTAAGAATAATTAATAATCAAAATAATAAGTAATAAAAAAGGTCACTCTTTATAATAAGGTTTCATTAGGCAACATACAAAAAAAATAACTTCAACAGCATTTATTAATATTAGTTTGTTAATTTCAACATTTACTAATGCATTTTACAACATGAAAAATAACAAATGGACTAACAGTTGTACTAAAACTAACATTAACAAAGATGAATAAATGCTGTAAAAAATAAAATACAACCTTCAGTATAAAAAATCAGTAAGAGCAGTCAGTGCAGCAGAAGAGAGAGAAGAGCGTGAGGCCACTCTGACAGTGCCCTTTAACTTCAATGGAGGTCACACGTCCAGAGGGTCAGTGAGCCAATGGTAACGAGAAAGTTTACGACTATTTGTCTTCAAACATGGTATTTTGGATATGTAACTGGATTGGGTGCTGATGCAAAAACTATTCAAGATTCTTAGAACACTAATATGTTGCATCGGTATGGCGTTGATCTTCTTCTGCAGATGTGGTGTTTAGCCACGCTATTACGTCATAGAGTGGCACATTCCACAACCTGTCGTTTTGGCAGATTAGCTTCAATATAAGCTGTTTTTAGACTAATGAGAAAGTTCTGAAACTTACAGGATGCTTTTATAGTATGGTGACCCCTCATATGTTAAAAGATCAAGGGAATTTTGATTTCTCAGTTCATGACCCCTTTAATTTATTTTAATAAAAATATTTTTGGAAAATTTTGTTCCGAAAGTGATTCCAATATTGTGCCTCTGTCATTCTCATAGAATTAGAGTGATTATTAAAACTTTATAGTTATAATTATTGCCCTTGGTGTGAATGGGACCTTTCTCCTAATTTTGAGAACACATTTCAATATACTACGAATGTAGTTATTTGAATAAAATGAATAGTTATTTTAATTGAATTAAAAGTAATTATATTTTAGTTATTTAAATTGAATTAGCATGATTTAATTTAATTAATAAAATGAAACATTCAGTATATAAAACATTGATTGATTGATTGATTGCATTCAAAATCCACTTGGCAAAGGGGCACATTTGGGATTGGGGTCAAGTAAAATGGGCATTCACACTGGGATGTTTTGCAGTTTTCTCACAATGAGAAATGGAATAGCCTGGAATGGAGCTGGAGCACAGTAATTACACAGCGCTTTGAGCGGCGCAACACACAAGGCTTGATGTTTAAAATATTTTTGTTGGTGGAGGATAAAAAATATACATCGAGAAATGTGTGATGCCACAGAGATGGAAGAACGGGAGCTGCTATGAAAGTGATAGATGGGTCAAATGTAATATCCAACAGGACTGTTCACAAAAAATCCATCTATCTCAGTTGGACTTTTGAGTAATATAAATCTGCATGTCATCAGCATAACGACAATAGCCGAGACAACAACAGATGAGTTGACAAGGGGATGTGTGTTGATTATAAAAAGGAGAGGCCTAATGCAGGGGGACACCTTGAGTGAGGGCTGCGGTGAAGGGTTTGTGTATCTGGAGAGATGATATATCGTCTGTCAGTGAGGCAGGAAGTAAACCAGGAGAGAGAGGTGCCAGTGATACAAATAGATGAGAGTTGAGAAAAGAGTATGCCATGACAGACTATACCAAAACCTGCACTCAAATCATGCTAAATAAGAATACTAAAGTCCCAAGAGTCTGCAGAGATAAGAAGATCATTAATGACTCTGAGGCTCTCATCCCATACATCACTAGCCTTTGTTAAGTGCTGGTAGAGGTTCACGTTTATCTCCCATAACTCAATACCACAGTGTCTGTGTAAGTCTGTGTGGTTTTATTTGGATTCTGGTCCTCAGCATGAGATATTGGTGTGCTAATGTTCTCATTCATCTTGACTAACATCTAAGACTTCCATCTAACAAGCATATTTCTTCAACCAGACAGGTTCTGCTGGTGTAAAATATGGACTAGAATCCAGTTACCATCACCTTCAGAAACCTGCCTGACCTATATGGAAATTCATTTAGTTTTCAGTATAGTTGAGCCCCACAAACTACTTGCAATTTGCACCAACAGCAACAGGTAAATCTTCAATGCCAATGTATAAGATCCAATCCTAACGTTCCAACAGAACTAGAAGACTAATTAGTCCAGGAACACAAAGCTAATACCAGAGCCAATATGATCTAAAGCCACAGCCAAATGCACACTCAATCCAGGAGGGATGTGTGTGTGGTTTATCATACCTCACTTATTATTATGAATGCATAGACATCTTACGAAGCCTTTTTCAATTACCCCTGCTATCTGTTCTTCTTGCCTGCTGTAATTAATAAGCGTTTATGAATCCCAATCTGATCGGGTTTGGACATATTTGATAAGCAAAATGGAATCTGTGAAAGGCCACGCTGAATGGAAATGTAATTACCTCTGAGTCTGGGCATACGTGAGCAGCCAGTCTGCACCCCTTATTCTGAGCTCAGGTTAAACGTGCTCATCATCCTCCGCTTATGAAGCACCGGATGCTGTGGTGCTTGAGCGATTTGTTTTGGCAGGTTCTAGATGCGTGCCTCTCTCTTATTTGCTTTTTTTAAGAGTCCCTAAAACAGCAATCGTTTAATCAGGCTAATGTTCCAGCTCGATAGGTCTAATGAACTTCAACTGGGTTGTGTCGTCTGAAACGTTTTTCCTACGTTTGCTTGCTTTAAGACACAGATTCCACAGATTCTGATTCTGAGCATGCCGTTAATATTGCACCCTGTCACCACCCCCTCCTGCTCTTTGGTTTGGATAAACAATTTATAGTCCAGTAATTAAAATTTTGTACTAGCATTCACCTCAAACACCCTTAGCCAGGCGAGATGTTTTCCCAAGCCAGTATTTAATTTAAATCTGGATTTTTACTGGATTTCTTGATGCTAAACACAAACATACTGAGTCTGCTGGAGTACAAGACAATTTTGTACTAGCATTCACCTCAAACACCCTTAGCCAGGCGAGATGTTTTCCCAAGCCAGTATTTTAAAAAAAAAAGTATATTAATAAAAATCTGGATTTTTGCTGGATTTCTTGATGCTAAACACAAACATACTGAGTCTGCTGGAGTACAAGATAATTTTGTTTAATTTGTAGCGAATCAGCTCATGGGGAAATATGAATAATTAACCATAACTAGTTATAATTAACTATTCATATTTTAGATCCACTGTAGATATTTAGCTGACCACTCAGGGTCAACTGTCTTGTCAATTCTAAGACGTTAATAGTTGTCATAGTGACCAAGGTGGGGGATGGTGTTCAGCCGAAATCCTGGCATCCAGTATATTGAGTGAGGGGACTGTGACGACTTGTTAATCTAATGAATAATTGATTTGTTAAATCAAATAAAAATTAGTGTGTCAGATTGGTCGAGACGCTACAAATTTAATGTGTATGTGCGTGTATTTCTGTATTGCTTTTTGTCGTAGCTGTTACAGACATTTCAGTCATCCAGCATATGAGACAGTATGACAGAAAACATCATGTACATAAGATTGAAAAATGCTGTGAAATGTTAGTTATTGAAAACTATTCATTGCCTTGCCACTGAAGCTGACTTATTAGACAAAATATGTTTTAGCTTTATGCATCGATTCAGTTTTTCAAAATGCTTTACATGTGCTTTTTAATGAATTATGTATTACTTTGCTTCTGTTTTTGTAATATTAACATTTTAACAAATAAAAAATGCCTTTGATACCTTTGAGAGAAATTTTAGGACAGGAATATAATTTTTGTTTACAGGAATATAATTTGTATATGAATATTGGAAAAAGTATTATCTCTTAAATATGACAGATATGCTGATATGAATAAATATGTAGTTGTGATGAATATTCATAATTTTCATGAGTATGAAAATTCCGTGAAAATTATGCACAGTATTTTATTCAGAATTCTAGAAAACAAAATATTGGCGTAGTCAGCTTAATGAGTTTACACTTCTGCTTATATTAGGGGTGGCTCGATACCACTTTTTTTTTAGAACCGATCCCGATCCGATACCAGAAATTCGGAGTATCGGCCGATACCGATACCGATCCAAAAAAAAAATCTGTGTAGAATTACTATACCTCAATGTGTTGACCTGATCATCACTCTTTTGTGCGTTAAACACAATCTGCCACATATAGACAACTTCATTGTAAAGAAAAACAACAAATGATTAAATATATAATCATAATCTATGATAAAAATGCTACTATAAACTAGGTTATTGGATAATTCAATAGCAAAAGTTACTCTAGAAAAATCATGAGTGCACAATCATTTTATAAAATCTAAACTTTTAGTGAAACAAAAACACTATTTAGAGGGGAACAAATAAAAGTGAATAAGTGTAGGGCTAAATCTGGTAAAATGTTAAACATTGCTCTTTATATTGTTGTAAAATACATTCATGAAAAACAAGTAGCCTAATATATTTATATATTAATTAATATACTATAAAATGAAAATACATTTCTTTTAAATGTATAGCACAGTAACATCTGATAGATAAGTCAACAAAAAAGGCTATTAATAATCTTTCATTGTGAAAAAGTATTATAACATGATGAAAGGCTCCTATACGGAGTGGCACAAAGCACTTATGCGCATCCCGTGCGCAGAATGATACGCTTGAAGCAACACGGAGCCGCAGCGCTCCGCATAGAAAAGTTCAAAGCACAAAGGGTGTGCGTAGTGTATTATATCTGTGCGATAGTTTGAGCCTTTTCTTTTAACAGTTTTAAATTTCAGTTACTGTGCGCATGAAGAACAATTCATAGTGCTCTCTACTCCAGTGTTGTGATCTAACAGACACCCGTTAGAAAGTAACATGCTTTAGAGACAGCACTAAACTCCAGCAAGATAAAGTCCTTCTATGCAAAACCACTGATCTTTATCTACAGATCAAGTATAACAATAGGAACATTGAATAATCTTGGAGAGAGTTTCATCGTCTTGACTGTCATAACCGAACGCGACACGCAGTTTGAATGCTGAATGGAGGGTGACTGACAGCCGCAGTGGAGAGAAGAGTTTAAGTGAACTTGAATTTAACGACTTAAATATTCATCTGTACCTAGTATGGAACAGCTTCAGAATACTTGGAATATAGTGCAAGGAAACTTTATGGTGCTTTATAATGATTTTGTGCCTTTCGAGGGGCTTAACAATAACACAGAATAGTAGGCCTATACGCACAATATCGGATTTGGATCGGTCTCATCTGACCGATACCCCGATCCAGCAGAAAATGCCAGTATTGGAGCGATACCGATACTGAATATTGGATCGGCGCACCCCTAGCTTATATGTTTGGAATATGACCAAATTCTGATTGATATATTCATATTCATTCATGTATACAAATTATATTCCTGTAATCAGTGTCTCTCCTGTGATTTCTCATAGGTATGGAAAATATTTTTTAGCTGATTTTAAATAAATGAATTAAATGATAAAAATGTAAGTGATTAATTAAATTAAAGTAAATTTTGAAAAAAAGTGTACCCAAAAATATGTGCTAGAATTAAATTCAAATGATTTTTCATTTTCATTTTCACTGTGATGCATTTTAGTTATTTTGCAAAGTAATTTAGTCAACTCATAAATTCAGTTTCATATTCTTTGACAACAGCACACAAGAGTGCAATGAATTGCAAAAATTTCATCATGAGACTTTAGGCTGTTATAATTGTAAGTCATCATTTCTTATTATGTTTATAAAATAAAAAAAACAAATGTCCTCAATTAAAATTTTTTTACTTCAATAACTAGACTTTTCATAGACATGCACAGTTACAGTGAATATTCAGAATATGTGTTTACATGACCAGGGGCGCCTACAGAATTTCAGCTGAGAGACGCTGTTTTTTAATTTTTTTATTTAATTTTTTAATGAATCCGTCTCTAGACATGTAAAAAAAAAATCTTTTAACCCTGAAAATGGCAAAAAGCAGTGGAATGGTCAAAGACATCCATTGCAACATGTTCACATAGGAAAATAACTGAAAAACTTATTCACAAGAATCTGAACAACCAATCAATCACTTAATTAACCCTCGCATTGAGTTCCTCAATGAGTTTAAAATTTATATTAAATGCACCAGTTCAGCTAGGATCTGGAGGTACTTGCGTTGCATTGTCTGTATCTGGGGGGTTCCCTTTTGTTGCCGTCCTTGCAGAAAAGGGGGTTTCCCACGGTTGTTGATTGGCTGGAAGTTCAGTCTTGGGAAGCCAGTGGTTGGGCGTTGGCTGACGACGCGGAGTTGTGGCTTGGTTGAAGTTTTAGACGGCACTTGAGGCACGGCGTTAGGCAAAACTTAACTCAGAAGAACACGAAACTCTCAACGGAAAATAAAATAAACTAAAGTAAAGAAATAGAACACGAAACTCTCAACGGAAAAGAAAAGAAACTAAAGTAAAGAAATAGAAGTAAAGTTTGACGAGACTAGGTGGCGTTTCTCCTCATGGTTTTGGAGGAGCTGGTGTGTAAGCCAGAGCACGCTCAAAGAGTGCAAAAAGCGATGACTGAAAAGCACGGCTAGAAGCAATGACCAAAAAAAGAAGAGAGCAAAAAGAGTAGAAGAGCATGATTTGATGGTGTCCTGAGTATTTAAACTGGGCTTTTGGCCACATCCCAAATGGTGTTTTGACCAATTAGATGCTGTCTTTGCTAGGGGTGTTGTATATTTCTCCTCCTAATTCATAAATCAAATGTTATCTTATCAGTATTATAATGCGTAACGCTGTAAAACGCGTAAGAAGTAATGATGCGATATGAGCAGATCTAAATGTAATGCCGCTATCAACACTTTTCAGTCCATTTTCACTTTCTTCGTGACAGCCGTAATAGTTTTAGTTTAATTGTGCAGGAGCAGTTTTGTCCAATTTCGTGGCATTTTTGCTTCAAGCTCCCATTAATTTCAGACCCGTGGCCAGGGGAAGGCTATATGATTCAGTGAGAGAGCAGCCCAAACGTGTTTTATAGTAAATTAATACATTGCAGTAGAGCATGTGAAAGCACCTGAGTCATGTTTAATCCACATTTCCCACCAGACAATTCCCTGAAATGTTTTCCTGCTCGGAGATGTGCTCTCTGGACCAGACAAACGGTATTTCTGGAAGTCCCAGGAGGAGTAAAACCCATGCATCAGGGATACTGCTGGAATGAGGTAAGGTGGATGAGACCGAATGGAGGAGCCACTGTAAAAAAAATAAAGAGCGGTGCTGCTATTCGACAGAATAAGGTAGAGTGGAGTGAAGGCAGGAGTAATGTGGCCTGGTGTGTGTGTGTGTGCAGAGATGGGCGTGTGTGAGAGAGAGAGTCTGATGCTGCTGTTCCTGCAGTGGTCCTGTAGTCACCCTCATTGAGCTGGTGAGCCGGTCGGCTGCTGCTGTTGCTGAAACTGCTGCAGGAGAGGATTCCTATCTGATGCTGGGATAGTCAGATATACTACAGCAGAGAGAGGTGAAGAAAGGCTTAAGTTTCTGCTAATCTTCCTTGGCCCCATTGATACCCCGCTTTGTTTTTATGAGGACAGAGGAGGAAAGAGACTCTTCAGGTGTGAAAAGGAACTCTGAGAGAGGAGGCGCGCTTGGCTGGACTGCACTAGGGGGCGAAGGTAGGGGATCTTTACTTTGGGGGGTGGCAAATGACAGTGTGTGTATTTGTGAAAATAATGGGACAGTGTGTATAAAATGCTGTAGTTGCTTGAGTTTATGTACGGTGTTAAGATTAAATTTAAGAGATTGTATTACGTAAGTATGAGCTGTGTGGGTACACTCACTGCAGGCACTGTGTCAGGGCTTTTAGCTCAGATTAGCAGTATAGATTTCAGAATGTGTGTGTGTGTGTGTGTGTGTGTGTGTGTGTGAGTGAATCAGGTGTGCCTACATTTAAGTGCCCTAAATGTACTCATAGATAGAAAAAACTGAAAAATTGTCAAATTTTTTTTAACAGGCAACAGTCCCAGGGAGGAAAACATCTAATTTAGTTAACTAATTAAACAAATAAGCAAATTTTAAACAAATAAACAAATTTTGTAGTAGAAGTAGTAGTAGTATACAGTAAAACACTAATAATGTTGAATTTTTTTAATGAATTATAAATTATTTTAATAAATATAATTACGTTTTTGTTTATTTTATTAAGATGCAAAGATGAAAGAGATCCACACTCGTCCAAATACAGCTCAAAAGGCTTATTCCATTTATTGCTCAGAGGTCACAAAAATATGTGCAAAGAAGTGCAAAAGTGCAAGTGCAGAACGTTTTCGGGTATTAACCCTTCCTGAGTGCCAGTGCTTTTGTTGATTGTTTATTTTATTATACAGTAAAACAACAACATTTATTATTATTATTATGAAAGTGTGGATTTTACTGTGTCTTTGTAAATGAATGGGAGATTTTATGGACTTTTTATGTGAATTTAAATTTGAATATTTGAATATTTTTGGTGACCACCACCAACGATAATAATTATATAAAGATATTTGGCTGCAGAATCAACCAATCAGAATCAAGTGTTCCAAAATCAGTAATGTAGTAAGAATTAAATGAAAGGATGTGTAGTTGTGTCTGCTTATGGTAGAAAGTATGTATATGTCTTTGCATATTTTGGGAAGATTCATATACACTTGAAGGTATAACAAAACAAGTCTGCGTTGAAGTTTGTTTTGTTAAAACGTTGCCAGATCAGGTCTTGATTGTTGTGTTTATGCATGTTGCGTTAAGCATCAACATGTACCTAAGACTCACAAAAAATGCTTAGACCTACAGTATACACCTACATAGCCAATTGTCTCTCTGTCAGTTTAATGGAAGACAGATGGGTTGTTGGGTAATGAGAGGGAGGCTATGAATCTGAATGCAGAAAGCAATTAGAATACACAAGGTCAAAAAAAAGAAAACTCTTAACAGTCGTTCCATCTGCTGTGAGTAGTGCTGAGGTGTCTGCACATAAATGCCCTCCTGCTTGTGTGTAATGGCATCGCTCCCAGCTGATTGATTCCTCTTACATGCTTTGTTGAAATGGGACATGGTTGGCTACACTCAACATGGTTTTTGTATCAGTGTGTGTCTCAGACACATCAATTAGTTTCTGTTGCAGCTCGCTCTTCTGTCTGTCAGCTAATGCAGCAGGTACTGTGCACCACAATACACCAATACAAATGCACACATAACACAATTTATGACAGATTGTAAATATTCAGAGGCGAACTTGACTAGAATATCCTCCACAGGGTCATGAATGGAGTTGAGGGGGAGGAAACGATGGTACTACTAGACTATGCAGAGGAAGAGAAACTAATTAAAGTGGGCAAAGTGTTATGCGGACCAGACGATCTTGTGTGTGTTTGCTCTGCCGATGATCTCATGCATGGAATCTTTTTTACATTGTCAAGGCAACCACATTTCAATATTACGTCTCAATGACTTAGCAGAAACCAAGGTTTCCCAAACAACATGGTTGTCAATCTTTCTACGGCTGAACATGATTGCAGGAGCCTTCTGACAGCTAATTTAAAATCCTTTTTGCCCATAAAATGCACTGTAATAACTGATTTATGGTCTTTGTACTGTAGACTATTACAGAATTTTGCACAGTCAGTCAAATAAGGTAATTTAAAATTGAGATTGTAGTATTTGCTCTTCAAACGATGCTGAGATGGAAGGAGTTTGATGGTTACTGAATATGTGAATATTGTGTATATTGATACCTATTCAATTTATTAAAGAGAACCCTGGGTATTAAGACTTGTATGGCTTAACGTAAATTGTCACTTACAGAAATAAATTGTGGGCCAGTCGTGGCTTAATGGTTAGAGAGTTGGACTTGTAACCCAAAGATTGCGGGTTTGAGTCTCGGTAATGATTGAAGGTGGGGGGAGTGAACGACCAGTGCTCTTCCACCCTCAATACCATGACTGCGATGAGACCTGTGAGCAAGGCCCCCAACTGCTCCCCGGATGCTGCAGCAAAAATGGCTGCCACTGCTCCAGGTGTGCGTGTTCACTACTCACTGCTGTGTGTGTGCACTTGGATGGTTAAATACATAGCACAAATTTTGAGTATGGGACACCATACTTGGCCACACGTCACGTCAAATATGTAGTAAAAAACCTATGAAAGATTTATGTTATTTAAAAAATCCACATCGTTTTATAAATATTTTGGACTATGGGGGACGCCATTATTTCAATGACGTGAAATGGTTACACTCTGAGAGCTACTGGCGCTACCTGATGCTATTTTTACTGCAACACATCTTGGTATACACAACTCGGAAAATAAAATACTGATGTGATGCTACATTGTGCGGCTTTTGGTTGTAATTTTCAGTCGAAGGGCAACAAGAGAAGCAATGTAAGTCTTCACTGCTTTCCTAGCGATAAGAAGAGGAGAAAAGAATGGGAAGATGCCTATTGATGAATAAAACTTCCTAAAGACCTGCATCTTTGTTCTCTCCATTTTAGCCCTGATGCCTTTTGAGGCTTTTAGTAGACCACAGCTTACAAACAGCATAGACAAGAAATGCTAGATTCCATCCTGGCAGGATTTAAACATGCTTGTCATGACGCAGCAGCCACTGAGGTAAAAGGCTAAATACAAAAATGTAATAAAGAATGTAATGTAATGTAAAATACAAATACAATAAAATACAATGCTATAGCTGTGGCCATGCATAGCTAAGTGGATATGCACACTTTCAAAATGGCCAAAACCAATGGATGAAGGCATGAAATCAAATCATGTCCAGCCACAACCAGCCAGACCAGAATCAAATTTTCTGGTTTGAACCTCTCACAAATCTCTTTCGATCATGAAATGGCCTGTGAACCATGGAATGGCTATCCATTTCCTGAGTTTTAAATGTTTTCCTCCCTTAAGAGACACACACACACACACACACACTGGGCTTTAGTAAGTGTGTTATTTGTGTGTGTGGGTAAAAGCTTTCTCTGTGATAGATATAGTCTCCCACCAGGTCATTATGTGAATGGTCCTTTGCATGTTTTCTGCCAGGCATTGTTCAAAACAGAAAGCACTCAATCCAATATGGATGCCCACTTTTTGTCTCTAGGGATTTTAAAATATATTTGATAGAGCTACAAGCTATGAAAACCATCCTGTCTGTCCATATGTCCGTTCCTCAAACGACACACGTCGTTTACCTTTCTTTTAATTCACTGCCATTCCTCCATCGTTCTTTCCACCTATCCCAAGGCCAGGCTTTAAACACATGCTCGGGAATGACAGATTGTGTGTGAAGGAATATACGAGAGAAAGCAAAAGTAGGAAACCACATTTCTTCATCAGCGATTTGCACTGACAGTCTCTCTAGGCTTGTGCTAATGAAGTCACATTTATCTCTGGCCTGCCTAGATTACATTAGCCTATGGCTAATTGTGTTAACTCTCAGTCTGGCCTTAAGTGGGCCACGGTGGCCTTGTGTGTATGTAAGACTGCAAGTCTGTCTCTTTGTCTGTGTGTGCCACAGCGTCTACCGGTTCAGTTCTTGTGTCTTTATATCATTATAGTACCATTATATGTTTACTGTAGTTGGTTTTATTAGCTGTATCACAGATTATTATTATTATTTATTTTATTTTTTTGGATGCAGACCATTGAGAAAAATAAGTACTCTTTAGCATACTTTTAAAAAGAATATAGATTGTGGAAACAACATACTTTACATTGAGTTTGCACTTTAGTATTCTTTTAATGTTTTTGGAAACTTAATTGCATGTTAATTTCAATTAAATGAAAATTTATTTTAAATGTAATTTATATTAAATGTAATTAGCAGAACTTTATAGTGCTTTTTTGTTGTGCATAGTGCTAATTTAAATGTAATATTGAACAATACACTATAGTTAAAAATCATGATTGAGTACTTGATGTGCTTCGATATGTTAGTCAACAAATCAAAATAAGTGTACTTCTGTGAAGCACGGCAAAGGATTATTAAAACATAATGATTTAAAATGTACTTTAAAGACTTTTCATTTGACATTATTACAAAGTGCGCATTTTAAAAATGTATTCTAGTGTGTTAGGAAATAGTTATAAAAGGATACTCTATGTAAACTTAAGTGGACTTTTATTTCTTTAATATGATATTATCTGTACTTACAAAAAAATGCTTTTATGATTTGAAGTACACTACAAGGGCACATTCAATACAATTAAGTGCACTACTTTTTCCTGCCATTTTGGAAAATCCCGCAATGAGAGAAGCCATTGAGACAGCAAGAGTGTAATAATTAGAAATCTTAGCTATATTGTTGTTTACCAGGTTGTATGAACATCCTAAGGAAGTAGGTTGGCAAATATGGCCCATTTATCATATCACCTTCCTCTCATATAGACTCCACTCTTTCATGTTTACCCCCTTTTTCTTAAATATAAATCCTGTCCTCCTCTCTATAGCCCTTACCTGTCATATACAGGCTCCTCCCTCTCATGTAGTCCCTCCCTTTCACTACCAGTCAAAATTCAGTATGATTTTTGTTTTTTGAAAGCAATTCATACTTTTATTCAGCATGAATGCATTAAATTGGTCAGTACTCACAGTAAAGTTGTTTAAAATGTTTCAAGTAAATGCTGTTCTTTTGAACTTTCTATTCAAAAATGTGACTGTAACCTCTAAAGGCTTTATAACTGGGTTACACAATCCCACAAACAAACAGAGTTTTAAAGTATGTGCTACTAGTGTGATGCCATCCACTGGATGTCAAGTAGCAGCTGATTACCACATGCTGCACTGCATAATTACACGTCTTTGATTATATCTTCAAACAGAATGAGTTCTAAAGGATTAGTTTTTCCTGCATGTTGATGTGTGTATACTGTGTTGACCTCTTTTCTGTGGGATAAAGGCAAGCAAACTTCATAGATTTTGCTTATGATCAGGTAAGGTAAATACCATGCTTCTGCAGTGGATTACTTTTCACTTGTATTACATTTGTATAATCAGAGAACAGGTAATTTACGGTGTTTCTAATATTTGAGGTTATGAATAGTGAATGAACAGATGGTATATTTTATCTTAATTGATATTTTACACAAATCCTCAGTGTTTAGTTTACCCTACTGTATTCTTCATGCTGACATAATGATCAAAGGGTTTTTCTTGAACAGTTTTTCCATTGTTTGCTTTCGTCTCCAAACACAGCTTTTGTAGTATTGAGTATTGAATGCTAACAGTGTTAACTTCTTGTCTGTGATCCTAGCCGTTTCAGTTTCTCCAATGCTTCTAATTCTGAATCGGATTCTTTTCCCAATTTTTTTTTTAGCTGTCCTGAACTTTTTATGTAGAAACACTAAATATTAATCAATGGAATAGTGTCAGCTACATTCACTCTAGTGGTATCCTGTGCAGCCAATAGCCTGTGTCCTATATTAAAAGCATTTTTGACTCTTTGATATCCCTGTACTTCAATGCAGCCAAGCAATTTTCACCAAACATTGATTGGTTATAATTTGTTTGCACTCTTGTAGAAGGAAAAGCCTCCGCATTTTAAAAAGGCGCTGTTTCCTGGATAATCGACTGCAAACGAATAATGGGAGTAACACACTCCAAACCCTTAAAAGAGACTGTAGAAATGCTGTTAAACATTTAATGATTCTCAATCTGTCTTCTCAAACACACATACACTCACAGACCCCATGCATCCATGCACTCACACACAGAATGCAGCCATTTACTTGATTCATTTTTTATAAAAAAAAAGGAAAACAGCAACAAAGGGACAAAATGTGTTTCATGCCACGCTTTTTTTTTAAATCAAATTAGAATATTGCTGATGTATCATTGCATCTAGTTGTTTTGGATAAGAATAAAACGTCAGTATCGTGTCTTTTTTATTTAAATCTAGATTTATTCGCATTGGCCCATGGAAACCTCTATGAACACACTTGACTGGCTGATTTGCTGCTCAAATTATTTTTTTATTATTATGTTGAAAACAGCTGAGTAGAAATTTAGCAAGTTTCTTTGATGAATAGAAGGTTCAGAAGAACAGCATTTATCTGAAATAGAAATATTTTGTAACGTTATAAATGTCTTTATCATCATTTTTGATAAATTTAAAGCATCCTTGCTAAAAATATTAATTTCTATAATTTCTTCACACCCCATAAAAAAAATATATATACTGACTCCAAGCTTTTGAATGGTATAGTGCAGGGGTGGCAAACTCCGGTCCTGGAGAGCCGCAGCTCTGCAGAGTTCAGCTCCAACCCTAATTAAAACTCACCTGCCTGTAGCTTCCTAATAATCGTTCAGACCTTGATTAGCTTGTTCAGGTGTGTTTGATTAGGGGTGAAGCAAAACTCTGCAGGGCTGCGGCTCGCCCGGCTTTTTTCTATTCATCAAAGAAGCCTGAAAAAAATTTACTCAACTATTTTAAATATTGATAATAATAATAATATAATCAGAAATGTTTCTTGAGCAGCAAATCAGCATATTAGAATTATTTCTGAAGGATCATGTGACACTGAAGACTGGAGTAATGATGCTGAAAATTCAGCTTTGATCACAGGAATAAATTACATTTTAAAATATATTCAGATAGAAAGCAGTTATTTTAAACAGTAAAAATATTTCACAATATTACTGCTTTTGCTGTACTTTGGATCAAATAAATGCAGGCTTGGTGAGCAGAAGAGAATTCTTTAAAAAAACAAAAAATCTATGTATCATTGCATCTAGTTGTTTTGGATAAGAATAAAACGTCAGTATCGTGTCTTTTTTATTTAAATCTAGATTTATTCGCATTGGCCCATGGAAACCTCTATGAACACACTTGACTTGACTAAAAAATCGTGGGGGGCGAATTTACGTTTAAGAATTTATTTTTTCGTATTCTACACTCATGGCGCACACACACATTTTAGGATAGGTTAGATGCCTGCCTCCGCTGCGAGTCCCTATCAAGCACTTTACAGATTCAACTACTCTCTTCTTCACCTCCTGCATTGATCTTTGGCCCACATCACTCACCACAGAGCAAGCCTGTTCTTGATAATGCTGCTGTGAAAACGTGGGAAAAGCCGATGAGGAAGAAGTTGGAGTGAAGCAATCTTTATATAGGCGGAGCAAAATACTTCATCGCTCCGTCTATAGGTCATTGTGATTGGGTGGTTTACGATGTCAATACAGGAGACAAACCAATGGGCCACTGGCTGCTCGCTGTCCGTGCGTGATGGTCCTTGGCAAAAAACCCCAAAAACATTCTGTCGGCCCCTTAAGTGCGTCGGCCCACCGGGAAAATGCCCGGTATGCCAGATTACCAGTCCAGCCCTGGAAGTCATTATTCTGGATTGTTTGACTACAAATGCTTAAATTGTCCAATCAGAATAGAGTATTCCAGAGCAGCATGGAGAAGAAAAAAAAAACCTTGTACATGTTTTTTTTTTTGCAATGGAGGATCACATGAGCCAACTGTTTACTAATTGAAACACTAAAAAACAATGCATTGCATTAGTGTAGTCCAGTACAGTTCACATGATTTATGACAGAGTTCCCTGATTTGCTATGTGTGCGAGTCTGTGTATTATGTGCCCCAAGAGTATTGATATAATACACATAACCATTACCAGTTATGCTACCAGTTGTGTTTAAAATGTGTGTATAAAAGGACGACACTACAAATGTTGTCATCCTGTAATGTTTGGTTTCTAGGGCACTAAAGACATAATCAAATTCTGCATATAAGCAATTCTGTCACAATGTGTCCGTACAGGTGTGATGAGCAAGGAATAGCAAGGAATCCGCTAATAGAGCATGAAGTGGCATGTGACATTTAGCGATCCAGTGATTCAGACGTGGAATGTTCTGTCATAGTCACACACATACAACCTCAGAATTGGAGTTTTTCACCTGTAATGACACAGCCAAGCCACCAGGGGGTCCATCAAGCACTCCATCGTCATGGTAACAGCCTCACTGCTAAAAATAGTGTGGCTTTATGGCAATCTGAGAGGTGGATGGGGTCAGTCTGGAGGGTGCTGAGGCTCCATGGCCCATTTGAGACACTTGGAGTAAAATATAATAACAAAAGAGGAGAAATAACTTTCTTTGCCCTGACAAAACAGTGCTCTCCATCATTTTAGAATAAAGGAAAAGGGATTCCAGTGTGGTATCAGGGGTTCTGATCATTATGTTCTCTTCATTTTAAGGCCTTTAGAGTCCTGCTTTAATATCCTGAATAATTTGAATACATTATCATAAATAAATAAATATATAACTAAACAAACGAACATGGTTTAGTGGTTAGCGCGTGTTCCTGAAAAATTGATTTGTGGTGCTCATGTGGGTGATGCAGGTTCAAGTCAGGCCTGTGATGCAGGTGTACAGGAGGAAGCACATGTCCTTGTCACATATAAGAAGCTGACAGATCATAAAAACTAGGTTCGAATCTGACCTGTGCCATGTCATGATCCTATTTTATACAAAACCTCCTACAGTATATACTTGGGGCAAATTCTTTTTTCTTCGCTTAGGGGTAAAACGTTTTGAAATACCTTTGCAGCAGTGTACTGGTAGCAAATATTGCGATGCAGTCAACACTGTTGGAAATTATGTTTAGGTAAATATGTAAAAATGTGCTGTGTGCTTTACACTCAATAACAAAATACACAACAAAAAACTGACAGCCAGTGAAAAAGCAGCAGTTAAGAAAGCATCTGATCATAGCTATGTGGATATGTTTGCTCCAGGTCTGCAGTTCGACACTTCAGTCAAGTAAAGTCCTGTCACATTTTATTTATATGACACACATTATACAATAGATTGCTTTAAAGCAAGCAGCTTTACAGTGTTTAACATGAAAACACAATGTCAGTATGGCTTTCAATTAGAATTAGCCTACAACTTCATTTTGTACTATAAAGCAGCTCTTCAGTGTTATTAATTATTTTTTTTGAAAATGATTGATATTTGGACTCCAAAGAAGGCAGAGCCACAGAAAACTAATGGTATTTCAAAGGTGTTTACCAGCCAGAGTGAACCCTAGAAATGAACTTAAAACAAACTTCGTTTTGGCCTGATTTTGTTCGAAATTATGTCACACCATTTTGATCTTCGATTATTCTTGAAGGATATAGGGCTCTTAATTCAACACTATGTAACTTCTGGCCATATAATGGTTGAAGCATAAAACTAAAAAGTTACTTGCAGAGGAACATTATTTCAGTAATTACATGAGTTGTGTTTGGCTCTGCTATTCTGCACAAATGAATCTGACGCTGTGTCCATGGTTACAGATGATTATCAGTGCGAATGTCAGTAACAGCAATAATGAAAGATACCTGAAAAAAAATCCTATGAGGATTTAAGTAGCTTATATGGCATTTGCTTATATACCAGTTACCACGCTGACGCGGATACCCACTTTACTTTGTATAATGGATGACTGGAAGTAGCGTAAAACTGAAAGGAAAATTTGATACAACAAATATATGAATTTAAGAACGTAGAAGAAAGAATATAAAGCACACGTGTTACTAGAGTAACATAAGCATATATGAAATAAAAGTACATGTAAGTTTGGTTCGGTTTGAGGTTCAGCTGTTCAGGTCTTCTGCCTATAGTATATACAGGGTGAATTGTGAAAGTATACAGTTTCCTGGGGAAAAAAACTAAATTCAATAAAATACAATAGTAATTTAGGGTAAGGAAAAAACATGGTTTTAAGGATATTTTTATAACATAAAATGTCATTACTTAAATTTTGTTAATTTCAAACAGAACAATGTTACATAGAGTAGTTTAAAACTTTAATTTGTTTTTTTTAATCTCTAGAAATTTATAATACACTAATCTTTTTTAATGAGTTTGAATGGAGAAAGATACTTTTTTTGCATGCAAATGATGTAGACCTTGACCCCCTGATGTAAACTTGCAACTCATGAAAGTAGAGTGTGACGAGAGCAGTTGAGAGTGTCTCTGATGTACTGCAGAATGTGGGTGACATGCATAGATAGAGCAGCAGGCTCAGAAACCCATTTTACAGATAGGGCTCTTGGCACCGTCCAGTGGGATAGACACACACTTCAAAGCGTAATAAATAACAAAACGAATTATCACAACTGAGGGTAAGCCGAATACAGCTGTCTTTTCCGTTTTTACTGCTCTCTCCATGGTCACAGTGACTTCAGTGAGAAGTGCTTTGACAGTAAACATGGTAGAGAGGAATATAGGTGATAGTAAGGTCTGCTTTAAGAGGATTTCTACCCTTTCAGTTTTCTCTCTCACTGTCTACATACACCATTTGTATTTTGGGGTTTGCACTATAACCATATCCGCTTGTTAAGTCTGACGTCACGTGTCACCGCTTCCGTGTCCAAACGCCCTGTCAGATACCACGAGAAAACAACAAAAGGTGCTAATATACACTCACAATGTGATATAATACTACCAAAAAATTATAATCCCAACCTTTAACTCCATACCGAAATCCCAGATAGCCAGACAATGAAAATATAAATATAAATATAAATAAATAAATATAAAAATTATTTGTGTTTGGGACACTGTGAGCATGAAGACTGAAGTGTAGACCGTAAGTTTGAAAACGTTTAGCTTAAATGATTAATATGAATAAACAGTGCTCATAAACGGCTGCTGAGGTAGTATTCTCAAGTGAAGCGAGTTGAGGCTTGGACCCGGAAACAGCACTTCTTACGTCACCACTTAACAACCGAATAGGACTACAACTAAACAGTATTTTAATTTTTCATTAATCTGTTGAGCATTTCTTTGACTCTTTGTTTGGATATTCCACATTTTGCCTGATGTCCATCAAAAAATTTCCAAATCTAAGTCTATAATATATGCTATACATTGTATGCAAAAATGGCTTAAAGTATTAAAGAATCTTTTATTTTGAAGGGGGTAAAAACATACTTTTATTGTTTAATTTATAGTCAGCACTTGATTTTTGCTTTGTTTTACTTTGTCTTTCTGCCTCTGACCACCATTACATCTCAACACTTGTTTCAGATAGTGTTAAATGGTTAGTTTTTTATTTGCTTTTAGTTTTGTTTTCTTTCCACTGAAACTGTACACTGTTGGCCCATTCACTCTTTTATTTAACCTCTGACTGCTGGATCATCTCATTATTGTGTTTCAGGTAGGATTTTAAAAGTTGAGTTTTCAGTTTTTTGGTTTTGTCTTGCTTTACTTGTGCTGTTTTGATTTGTCTTGTTTTGTGTTTTTCTTTGTTAGGATTTTTTTTCACTCTATTACAACCTCTGACCTTTAGTACATCTTATCACTTGTGTTTCAGAGAAATTGTAATTATAAACTAGATTTGTTTAACAATGGATATTTTTTATTGAAATAATTGCATTTCCTTTCTGCTGTGACCTGTATTTGATGCTCATAGAATAGGCTACTAATGTGTAAGAATTCTTCTCTTTTATTAATAGGAATGTGATCTCTGCGCACAGTGCAAAATATTGTTTTATTACTAATGTTCAAAGTTCACTGCTGATTATTTTCATTAGCAATAATTATCAATTTTAGCTCTTAATTTGTTGCATCCTTAGTTTGCTCTACTTCTCTGTTTCACTTACTTGAACCTACTTTCCTCCTCTTTTTTTCTCTCCTCATACCGCAACCCCCAGAGGTCTCTTTGTATTTTACCCTTAATCTCATTCAGGTGAGAAGTGTTTTGGTGCTCCTTTGTAACCCATCTGTCACTGCAGACTCCCTCTCTCTCTTCCTTCCTCTCCCATCCTAGGAAATGATTGAGTGCATGTAGAGTGCTGACATCAGATAACGCATTGGCAGTCCATGTGTGACTGCGCTCTGGTCTAGATTTGCATATAATTTGGAATTCAATAAACTAAATGGACCTGTGCCCACACTGACAATAAAAGGGGCCATAATATAATACTACTAGTCCTGACTGATAGCTGTCGAGATGGCTGGCAGGTCCTATTTCACTACAAAAATTGTTTAATTTATTGTTTTTGTGCTGTTATTTATAGTGGTCAACTGATATTTGATTGTTTTTTTCTGACAGCCAATGTCGATACCGATATCTTAGAGAGCAGGGTGGCTGATGGCCGATATAAAGCCTTTATACATATACACACACACACACACACATAGAGTATATATATATAATTTTTATTTTACGAATATTAGACAAAGATTTGTTTAAATGATATAAATGTGTATTTGTAAACGAGAAAGTATTATACTGTTTGCCTTTCTATTACTAATAATATAAAAACAGTCTTTATAATATTTCTTTGTATACCTTTTAATTCCTTTGTTTAACAGTTCTATCTGATTGTTAGACAGACTTATATCCGTATTAGACAGAACTGCTAAACGGCGACAGCAAACAATGAAGAGAGAGAATGTGAGCGCTGTGTGCACAGGTGCTGCCGGTCTCAGCTCTGTCAAAATAAAAGTCAAACACCACCTCAAACACATGGGCCAAACAGGAAAACTTATAGGCCGATGCGTATATTTGAAAAAATGCCAAATATCGGCCGATATATCGGTCAACCACTAGTTATTTATCTTATCCACCCTGCCAGGAAGAGACGATTTTAGATGATCTTGTTTCTGTCAGTTTGTGACCTCAATCTCTAGCATGATGATTTGGGATCAGAAGCTTCTCACTATGAACTCAGCTTGAACTCCACATCTGTTTGTGCCAAAAAACATATTAAAACCAGATGCTGATACAGTCCTGCTACATTGAACAATAAATCACTCGCAGCGGTAGTTGAAACATGCGGTAGATGTGCAACTCAAGAACCATGACAAATGATGAGACGACACTCTCAAAATAAAAACGTCTATTTCATCTGTGTGTTTTCATTTCGCTATGATATCAGTGAGTTCTTCCCCTCTGCTGCTTCTACTCAAGATTATTTTCCTGACAGGACAGAGCATTTTCAATTACGACATTCAGGGCGTGCAACAGTGGGCCTGTGCCCCACTAGCGTTGCTTTTATTATTTGCTAACCTTTCTAATTTCACAGTTGTTAAATTTTCATGTAAAAGCCCTTTTAAGAGAGAGGCTTCAAGAGAGCGTTATGTGGTTTCAAATCTCCGGGGGGACTTGAGATTTGTGATGGGCTGTGTTTCAGGGTTTTAGGGTGAAGCAGGGTGCTGGCTTGGACCGGAGATAAATTGTAACTTTGGGTAGGCATGCTCATTCTTTATAATTGCTATTTTTAATTGTATTTATTTATTTTTTGCTTTGTTTTGCTTTGCTTTGCTTTTTTTGTGGTGTGTTTTGTTTTGTGTTGCTTTTTCATTCTTTTTTTATCAAATTAATAAAATAGAAAATTAATAGAAATGTGATCCCTGTTCACAGCATCTTATTACTAGTGTTCAAATTTCACTGTTCAAGTTTTAACGCTTAGTTTGTTGCATCTTCATGCTTTTGTCTAGACACACTTGGACATTCTCTTAACCAAACATCAGGATTGGCTTGTAGCAGTTGATTGTGGTCGGCGATTGGACATTTGAAATAGCTATCATAGTAAACAGATAAACAGCACAGTGACAATGTAGCAGAAGAGCAGTGTAGATTTACATTATTGTAGCATGAGATCTGTTGGATATTCCCCTGTTGGAATATTAACACACCAACTATAATAGTAGCAGCATACATAACTTTCTTCATGCATGAGTTGTTCTTGTCATTACTCAAGACTTTGTTTGGTAACACTTTACTTGAAGGGGTGTGCATAAGACTGACATGACACCTTCATAATCATGACATGACACATGTCATGAATATGAAGGAGGTTTTATGCATGTTTATGACAACTGTCATTAAGTGTCATTCGCTCAGTTATGTCATTTTTAATGCAAATATGACATTATTTGACCTAACCCTACCCCTACCCTTACCCCTAACCATAGCCCATAACAAAGACATCTCAAACAATGTCATCTTTGCATTAAAAATTACATAACTGAGTGAATGACACTTAATAACAGTTGTCATAAACATGCATAAAAACCCTTCATATTCATGACATGTGTCATGTCATGATTATGTAGGTGTCATGTCATGATTATGAAGGTGTCATGTCAGTCTTACGTACACCCCTTCAAGTAAAGTGTAACCCTTTGGGTAAAAAAAAAAAACATACAGAACATTTCAGATCACCTTTGAAGAGGTAACTTAAGCTTTCAACATTAGAAATTTAATAATTTTTGACAACATTAGAAAAAAATCAGCAGTTTTATGGCAAATTTAGTGTTAATCTCGGATACACTATCAACTTCAGTAGCCTAAATATTTTTACAAATGTATTTTCACTTTGTTTTAGTACAATGATAATGATAAAAAGAAAAGTAATTTTGTTTAGTTTATAATATCATTTTTACCCTTTTGTAGCAGAGTAGACGGTACTCCAGTTTACTTTCGTTTTCATTAACGGTGTGAAAATAGGCGTGTGTTAATAATGAGAGCAGTGAATAAAAGGGTGAGAATGGCGAACCTAGGAGCAGTTGTACCTGAGGCAGATCACCTGCAAGGAAGGCAGCTAATGGGTTGATATGTGGATTGACGAGTGAAGTATGACGTGTGTTTCCAGCCTGTTGCTTCTGGACGTGCTCCAATAAGTTGGGAGAAATAGCATTTTGTACCTGCCTCACCCAAGCCGACTCCGGTTTAAGTGTGTTGTCACAGCTGATGCAGACACATTCTCATCAGTTACATTTTGTCATTCCCAAAGCACTCATCTGTAAACCCACGATCTGCTCAAACCTGATCAGTGATTCCACACTTACTCTGCTCACAATCTCAAATGCGCGCACTCACACACACACACACACACACACACACACACACACGCGCACACACACACACACACACACACACACACGCGCACACACACACACACACACACACACACACGCGCACACACACACACACACACACACACACACGCGCACACACACACACACACACACACACACACGCGCACACACACACACACACACACACACACACGCGCACACACACACACACACACACACACACACGCGCACACACACACACACACACACACACACACTCACTCACTCACTCACTCACTCACTCTCTCTCTCTCTCTCTCACACACTCACACACACAAATGTGCACACACATACCTAACACATACCGCACACATTCTTAAAACCTTAAGCATATTAGTTTGATTTTTTGGAGATATATTTTTAATTTTTGCCCCTTTGCTGTGAGCTCTGCTTTTGTGGAAAGAAACCCTCTGTTTCCCTGTGACAGTTTCGGGATTTATAACCATAATCTGCATTGACTTTTGCGTGAACTTTTTGTGATTGAAAAGGACTCTGCTTGCTTGATTTACTTAACAGAACAGACACAAATTACTCAAATATATCAAATGATTGATATATTGTGTTATCTTTGCGGTCAGAGTTTTTTTTCCCCATGACTAATCGGTCATTTGGGCTCATGTGATTAATATTGCAAACCTGATATTTTGTTTTGGGGGAGTGATCTCTGAACTTTTTCATAGTTATTAAATGAAGTTTTGAGAAATTGACAATTCATGTTTTGTTTTTTTCTGTCCTTCCTTTTTTGTGATTTGTTACTGAGTTATTGTATGTCAATGGTGGCTTTTGAGCTATCTGGGAAAATTTTAAATTTGACGGTTATTTCTGTCTGGTGCCAGAACAAAAAAGTTAAAATATATAAGTTAATTGTGATTAAAATTGTACATCCGGGTGTTGCCACCGTTACACATTTTTCATATTCTGCATGGAAATATATATAGCTGTTTTTTACATTTTAAGAAAGGTATCTCACAAGGGGATCATCCTTGTCTTCTAAATTTTTGAAAACCCCTGATTTAGGCGAAATGAGAAGGTATTGGGAAATTATTATTCATATGGACGTTTTGATAATTATTGGACTCATAAAACTTTAACTCAATTCCCCAGTGGATGTGCTTGGCTAGGTTTGATTAATCAGACGAATGGCTTGGAGATGGTATGAGTCACCTGTTTCACATTAAAACACAAAGAGACATTTACACTCTCACACTATCGTATTATCATTCTGTTGTTCTATCTACGATATTGTCTTTAATGCATTCGAAAACTTTTTTATGAAGTACACTCATTCAGGGACTTGTTTAGTAAGATTTCTCCAGAAAAGATTTGAGAATTTTTATCATATGTTAATTAAAAAAAAATCTTGTATAATTTTAACTGCTGTATTTTTCTGTTTGCTTGGTTTTTATTTTGTTTATATATCTATCATATGATAAATGGATATGCACAATCAATAGTGTTGGAATCGCAGTGAATAACATTGCTCAGATAATTTTGGAAGAATTTAATGAGAAATGTTTGAGCTCATTAAAACGTTTGATTGCAGACTTTGGTGTCTTGGCAAATCTGAGAACAGCCTGTGCTTACAGAGCTTACAGCTCTTCTGAGGCTTCAGAGGAGATGTGATGGTAATACTAGAAGCTTTTTCTCAGGAAGAAAAAAAAAATCTGAGAAGCAGGAGGATTAAACAAAATGTCCATTTGATCTCCAGTTAATCACTTTGCTGTTGAGGAGAAACAGTGAAAATATAAAATATGATTTTTCTTTCCTGTAGGCTATAGCACATGTACTGGTAGTCTTGTTAGTTCAGGAGGCCTTTATTAACTACTTTTTATGATGGATTGGCACAGTTTATTGGATTTCTATTGGACTATTGAATATCACCCTTTCACTGCCATTATACAGCTCGGAAGAGCCAGAACATTTTTAAATATAACTCTGTATTCATTTAAAAGAAGAAAATCATATACACCTAGGATGGCTTGAGGGTGAGTAAATCATGGGGTAATTTTCATTTTTGGGTGAACTATCCCTTTGATAATATTTTCTCTCTTCTACACCTAAACTAAAACCTTACAAATCTTTCTACATTTTTACATGTTCATTAAGGCATGATTTAGTGTGTTTAAGTTGTTTTCCTCATGGGGACCATTGGCTGGTTCCCACAACGGAGGTGATTTCAGATTTTACTATCCTTGTGTGGACATTTGATCCCTATATGTAGACACATCCTGACCCACACACATACTCTTCATTCCCTCTTCTTTTTCATGTTTGCTGTCTCCCTCTCTCTTTCTGCTGGTGCTGCATTGATTCAATACACCTTGCAGTGTTTACACCTCCTGCACTGCAGTGCTGTCTATGGACCTTTTTCACATTTCCGGGTTTCTCAGCAGCGAAGTCATCATAGTTGGGTTAACTTGGAAGAGCAGTGAATGGGAGAGTACCACACATATATTTTTTGCATTCCCATTTGCTCAAATAGCAAAAGAAAAACTCCACGATAGTGTTTTCATGACTTTCAATAAAAGGAAAAAAATTGAGAGAGACTGATATCGGCAGTCAGAAGAGAGAATGATGTCAAATTTACCATCTCTCCCATAGTCGCTGCATTAGAAACACCCTCGCATTAGCGTTAACTGTTTTTTTGTCATTTGAAGCAAAGGTGATATAATACCAAGAATAGTGTTATAAATGTTTATACATTTTTTTTTTATACAAATATGAAAAACTTTCGAGGATTTACGATGCTGATGACCGTTAAATGCGTCATCACAGTCTTGTGAAAAGGGTCCATTCAGGAGATTTAGAAAACTCACAGTACACAATGTAGACCAACTCTGTCAAACTTACACATACACAGTTAAATCCATTACACAATATTACAATATGACATGAACTGAAAAAAGGAATTTAAAGGCAATTTTTGATCAACACAAGTATATTGAACCAAAACATGTGAAGACGAGTCATTTCTTTAATTTCTAATTAAAAAAGTGTTACATAAACCACTGAATCACTCTTAGACTCATTCTCAGACTCAGGAACAGTGTTGGGCAGTAGCGCATTACTTAGTAACGCATTACTGTAATTGGATTACTTTTTTAGTAACGGAGTAATTTAACACGTTATAATTTTCAAAATAGTAATTAGAGTATAGTTACAAGCCAAAGTCTCTATACGTTACTGCCGCGTTACATTGCTGACAGAATGCAGTGTTTTATAATCTAGAGATTGTAAGAAGGGTGTTGCTCACGCACTGTCGAGTCAAGTGCCAGTGGATTAGAAACCTCCCGCGAGACCTGACGCAACAGAGTGCAGCACAGGACAAGACTTGATAGTCGAGTGCAAAGACCAAAGACTCACACCAGTTATGACGTGAAGGCCAGACTCACACCAGTTATGACGTGAAGGCCAGGCATCAAGGCCAGTTTTAAGCCGCCTTTCCACGATCTCTGACAAGCGACAGACCGGAAGTCATTCATTTCCAATGGAAAGTAGTGCAGAAGCTGCGTGGAGTTCCGATCATATGCATATGTGGAAAATTCGAATCCGATTTGAGCTTTGAATGCATTAAAATATTTGAACTTCTGCAGCTAGACCTTATGCGACCGCCCGACCGGATGTGATGTATTCTAATCAAACTAGAAGTGTGTGGTTAGAATTACCTATATTTTTCCACTTTAACGTTATTCTGTAAACACTATTTCTGTAAAATGGCGCTTTAGAATAATTATGGCAGAAATAATTATTTTATAATTATTAAATCATTATGTACGTTGATTAGCCCCATATAAACCCACTGTATTTTTTGGGGGGGGGGGTCATTTGTTTTGTGTTGATATATTCATACATTCATTATATTCAGCAAAATCATTCATCTTACCATGGTGGATAAGCTGAGGGTGACTTGCTTTACGACCAATTTGAAAGTTCCGTGCGACTGCCACTAGGGGGAGAAATACAACAATCGTATCCAATTGTCGGAGACAGTGGAAAGGTGGCTTTAGGCGTATCCTTCTTTTTACATTACTTGGTCGTGCACTTAAAAAAAAAAGTGTTTAACAAGCAAATTTTTTTTTCTAAATTACCTTAATAAAGAAATGAAAATAAATATAACCACTCTGCCATTAAAAACCAAACTAAACTATTTAAATGGCTGCAACAGTAAGCTGTGTAATGGGGAGGACAAAAAATCGTCACAGGCTCCAGTCGGACTCGGGTTGAGAATTCTGATAAGCTGTCGGACAATGGCCGGGCTAGGGCCTAAGTGTCTCGGGCCAGGGCCTGTCTAGGGCCTACATTTACGGCCCGTGCAGAGCTTTATGCAGAGGGTGTGAGGGAGTTTATCAGTGCTGTTGTGAATTCACACACCATTGTGTGATGTAATACAAAAACTTGAAACAGAAGATGTCATCTTCTCATTCTCTGCATTATTGGGCTTTTTTTTTCAACACGACAATAGCCCCTTTCACACATACAGTCTTTACTGGTAAATTACCGTTAAGAGATCCTGGTAAATTCGTTCCGGCAATTTACTGGTTTGAGAAGTTGTAACATTACCAGTAAATTACCGGTGATGCACTCTGTGTGAACGTGTCAGGGTTCTGTCACTTCGGTCTAGTGTTATTCATGGTTTTGTGACAGAGCCCTGGCACTCCCGTCATGTCGTTGTTTTCATGTGTTTCATGTTTCGAGAGTGCTTGAGCCATGTGGTCTCGTCTACGTGTCCTGTTTCCTTGTTTCATGTTGGAGCGTGGTGTTTGGATCCCGGCACTCATGTCTTGTTGAGTTTCGGTTTCATGTCGGGGTCTGGACACTCGCGCTACATGTTCTGTCTTGTTGTGGGAGCGTGCGGTCTCGAGTTCGCTTGGCCGTGCGCTCTTCTGTCCACGTGTGTTGTGTTTTGTGTAGCACGCGATTTGTGTTCAGCCACGTGCTTTTCTTGTTGTCTTGTGTTGTTGTTGCATGCAGCTCGTGTTATCGGCTGCTTGCTTTCATGTCCTGTTTTGTCTTGTGCTGTGTAGCACACAGTTTGATTTTCGCTGGCTGTGTGCTGTCTTGTCTTGTGTGAACATGTGGCTTATGAGTATTCTCATTAGCTGTGTGTTTGTGTCTTGTTTTGTTCAAGCACATGGCTTGTGATTGTTTTGCTGGCCATGTGCTTGTGTTTTTGTTTTGTGTGAGCACATGGCCTTTGTCTTTGTTTCCTGTGTGCCATGTGCTCTCATGTCAATTGTCTTGACCCCACTCATCTTGTTACCCGATTATTGGTTAATTTGCCCCACCTGTGTGTCAGGGATTCATCACAGTCACTGCAGTCACCAGCCAGGATAATCACCCGATCACAGTCACCTGAGTTCTAATCACCCGCACCTGCTGTCACCAATCAAGCCACACTACAAATACACACACATCACAGTCACTCACTGTCCGGTCTACCGTTCACTCCTATGGACTGTTCTGGACTCTCTATACGATATTTGCCTAGAAAGACTTACCTTCTGGTTCTCCCGCGATCCTCCAACGACTCCTTGGAAGCTGTTCCACGATCTCCCACAAAACCGGCATCAGACACGCACCCTCAGAACTCAGTTAAGAAGCCTGGAGTCATTCACTCTGTTGACACTCACCTGCCTTAACCTAACCCGTTCCACTCCTCCACATCCTGTATTAATAAACCATCCTGTCTTTCACTTATCCGTTGTGTCTGGCCTTGCTTTATGACACTGTGTCCTCGTTACCCTCATTTGCTCCCTATTTATTCTCCTTGTGTTTGCAGTACCGTGCCACTTCGTCATCGTATATCGCATGTGTCCTTTCAGCCTTGTCCTGATCCTGCCTTGCCTTGTCGTGCCAGCCTGTTTTTGCCCCACGGGGTTGAATTTGTTGCTGTTTTGTTTATTTTTATTAACAATAAAAGCCCATTCTCTGCAGTACTGAGTCCTCGCCTCATCCCTCTACCCAAACCCTGACAGAACGCAGCACAAGATTACCGGTGTGAGCACATAAGAGTTCAGAACGCATTGACGTATGACGTCTACTCTGGGCCAATCATAACATTCTAACACAGATGATGCATTTACTCCGCACTGTTTATGGAAGTCAAACAAATGTCTAAAGTCATCTAATGCGATGTCTCTGGGCCAAAAGCAGCTGCATGAATGTGAATGTTTGACACAAAAGTGAAAACATCAACAAAAACACCGACTGCGTATACCACGCCATGTTTACAATCACAACACTGGGAGGCGCAGCCATTAAAGGTCATTTCCAGCTAATGATGTCACAGAATTTACCGGTATTTTGAAATTGATGTGTGAATGGTGCTTTACCGGTAAAAAGATGGAACGTTGTTGCCTGTGTGGACAGCACATTTGTATATTCACCGGTAAAGTAGTTCTGGTAATTTTACGGTAGTTTACTGGTATAACTGAGTGAAAGGGGCTAATGACTATACTGTACATTCTCCCATGGTGAAAACCCTATATATATAATATGAAAATAAAATTAAAAAAAGTATTTAAATTTATTTTAAAAATATTTTTCATTTTGTGGTTAATGAGCTCTGTGCATAGTATGTCACTGTATCTATACATAGGATATACTGTATTCCAGTGTGCTTGTTGCGCTGTGTGTCTTTTTTTCTCTCTCCTCTCTCTTTTTTTTTCTCTTAATACAAAGAGAGCAGAATCCTCTGGTTGTGGCTGTCAGTCATCTGCCAGGTGTGGAAGCGTGAAACCACAGGAGTGTATGGGAGCCTGTGTTTATGTACACATATGTATATTATGGCCAAGCATCATCTGTGTAATTATATATATATATTTACTGTATTTGTGCACATCACTATTCTTGTTTGACAGCATGCTATAAGAACACATCAATCATCTTTACATGCTAATTGTATTAAATTAGCCATTTTTAAGCCAGACTCTGTGCTGCAGAATATTGTACCTGAAGTCATTTTTATTTCTCTACCAATTTTGAAAGCATATTGCTGTTGCATCTCCTTTATGTGAGCACACTGCTCTCATTTGTTCAAGAAGGGCACATTCTCTGTACAGATCTTCAGACTGATCGTAGCGTGTTATGAATCCACGGTTCCACGCTGTTGGCTGTGTCAGACCTCATGTTATTCATATTTGCTACTCTCTGTCTCTGTTCTTTACCTTTTTTTCTTCTTTTTTATTAAATAAAATCAAAACACTGAGGGCGTGTTTGCTGTCTGTCTATCATATGTAATGTAGTCAGGTCATTCAAGTGTGCTGTATGCTATGGAAATGTTGTGTAAATTCTATGGACTAATCGGAAAACTGAAACCTTTGAATATATTGCTTCACCGAGTCGGCAGTTTTTATACTGCTTTACTGTAGACTACAAACCTGCCTGAAACCACTTACTGTCAGCAAAACACTTGCTGCTTTGAATTAATTATTGTATTAATAAAATTGCAGAAATAAAATGCCATGTTTTTGAACGAAGCAAGGTTGAAAGAACGTCACCAAGGCTGCATTTATTTGATCAAAAATAGAGTAAAAATTGTAACACTGTCAAATATTATTACAGTTTAAAATGATTTGCAATTTAAATTATAATATATTTTAAATGTAATTCATTGGTGTGACGGCAAACGTTGAATTTTCAGCATCATTACTCCAGTCTGCAGTGTCACATGATACTTCAGAATCTATGATAAGAAATATTTCTTATTTTTATCAATATTGAAAACAGCTGTGCTGCTTCAAATTTTTGTGGAAATTGTGATGCTTTTTTCAAGATTCTTAGATAAATAGATTTATAATATATACATATGTAAATGATATTTTACTTATAAATGTCTTTACTGTTCCTTTTTTTACGTTATCAATTTAATGCTTCCTTGCTGAATAAAATAATTGATTTCTTAAAAAAATCGAATATACCAATATTGAATGAATATTACTTGTAGTAGTAACAGATATAATACCTATATTACTGCACTTTTATGAAAAAAAAATACTGAGTGATGACTCCTATTCAGTTGCTAAAGTGTCTGCTTGTTAGCACATTGCCAGGTCGTTACTAGGTTGTTTTTGATGGTTGCTAGGTAGTTACTTAATCTCAAAAGAGTCTCTGTGATATTCTGGCCCCTAAATATGACTCTTCCTGTTTTTTTGCCTATTTTCATTACCTGCAGTCAAACATTTGCAGTAAGTAACTACTAATAAACTGTTCTTCTGTCAATTTATACAGTTTATTTGCATAGGTAAAGTACTTCAACATCCATAATGCACTAGGCTCGATTTTGCTTTCCGTGAGTGGGGATTCAAAAATGCAAAGTACGATTTGTAGTTTTCACAAAAGCCCTGTAAGAAGACTTTTGCTGAAACAGGGATATCTGGGTGCGGGGCAGAAGGAGAAAGGGTACATGTTGTTCATTTACATAACACTGTAACAATTTGGTTGAAATTTGGCATATTTAGCCTTTCAATAAATGTCCAGTGTGGCTAAATAAATGTGATTTTAGACTGCGAGCTTTTCGTTTTTAGAAATCTTTTTTTTTTAATTACTGATGTAATCACTTTTATGTCTGATCAACAGGAAACCACTTTAGCCAGATGTGTGTTTCAGTGATCTCTCTCGCACACACAGATGTTCTGTCTGAGGAGTGGTGGGAGGGAAAGGTGGGCTAGAGCGTGTGAGAAGGGGAGAAATAGAGGGCTAGCAGGAAGAGAAGGAAAATGTAATGTAGTTCTGTCTTGCAATGAAGTGTGCTGTCAGCTTTATGACAAAGGCTACATCCTTTCCTTTTCATATCCTTTCCACCCTCTCATGCCCTCACCCCTCCTCTTCTCCAAATCTCTTTTTCCTCTCCGCACCCGCTCCCCTCCTCTCTTGCTCTCTCGATTGGCTTATTGAGGTTGTACAGCAGCACCTGATGGCATTTGAGATTCTCCTTTATTCTTGTTGAGCTACTTGTCAGCTCACCGTATATGTGTGTGTGTTGACTATTAAACTAGCCACTAGAGAATGACATTTACTGCAAATGAACTGTTCCTCTGACACATGTCGTTGTTTAATGAACTGGGGATATGTATTGACACAGAGTCTTAGTCCTGAGGTGTGGGTGCGTGTGTGGGAGTTAAAATGACACTTTATCTTGTGTCTTTATGTATGTGTGTCTGTACTTTATTGAAACTCTGTAATCTGAGTGTTTGTATTTGCATTGTAGGCCTATCTGCATTAAACATGTTTTAAAATGTTGAGTGAAATAGTTTTCACTCAGAAATGGCTAGTAAATTTTGCAATTAATTACAAGAGATGACAAATAACATTGAATTAACACACAAAACCTTTCCAAAAAACATCTATTTGTTGAAACTTTGCATGCACATTCATGATCCTAAATGAAACATATTCACAAAATTTCAAGAAAAAACTTTTTAGGTAGAATTTCTTGTAATAATTTAAATAATTGTTTTATTTGCAAGTCCGAATTTTTTTTTTTAACAGTGTAAATACACACAGAAGTGATAATGGTCCTGCTGTGTAGATAATGTAGGAATGTATCTGGCAGCAAACACACACTGTAATTGCTGAGGTGGAGGTCTGGAAATGAACTTTATTTGAGTCTTTTTTTCTTCATTTTGGGAGTTTTAATTATATTTTTATCTTTTCTCAGAGGCTGTGAGCGCCTGTTCTCCACATTAAAAGATCTTTTAATGGCCATCTGTTGTAATGCAATCATCCAAACACACAAACTGTGCCAATTTTGATAACTTTTTTGCTTTCAAAGTGCTCCAGGCTCTGCACTTTACATGACAGAGACTCATTATTGTTGATTAGACTGATGTGGATGTTGAACAGAAGATTCATGACAATTAGGTATGCTAATGAACATGCACACTTTCTCTTTTATGCACACACTCACATGCTTTAGCACTCTGTAATGTTATCATAACACAGGAGACAATTATTTTGAATGCAGAACTTATGGAGCTCTTTGTCTAGTCTGCAAGTTCTTCAAACAGTCATGTGATGTGACTGGTTAACCCATTGTGATGGTGAAATTGCATTTTAGCTGCTTTATTTTTTAAATCAAAAATACAAGAACGAAAAATGATTGCAATTTAAAATAACTTTTTTTTAAATTTAATATGTCTATTAAAATGTAGTTTATTAATGTGATTGCAAACTTAAATGTTCAGCAGCCATTACTCCAGTCTTCAGTGTCTCATGATCCTTCAGATTTATTTGAAATATAAATATTTTGTATTATTCTAAATATCTTTACTGTCAGTCTTGATCTGATCTGAATTTGAGTACTTACCAAATTAAACATCTACATTTCTTAAAGGTCCCATATTTTACACCTTTCTGGAGTTTTATTTTAGGTTTTGATGTCCTTGAGAATATATATTTGCGGTATAAGTACCAAAAACCATCTCAATATATTTTTACAGCTCCTTTCTCAGGAGCTCTGCTGAGAACAGGTATTCGGCTACATAAGGAGCTTAAAATATCATATCTTGTTGTGATAATCGACGTAATACAGCCTCAAATTAGAAATTTGATCGCATATCTGCTGCCACTGCCAGACAAAAAACCAACAACAGCTGTGGTTAAACGCGATAAAACGAGCAGACTGGACAGAATCGATCGTCAAAAAAGCTCGAGTTTGCAGCGCACACTTCTTATCAGAAAAGGTTCAATAAAGTATTGTCTTTTGTTGTTATGGGCGCATCTACAGATTTCTTGCCATATGTCTATGTTTCTTGCATCTCACGACTAACAGTTATGTCGTTTATGAAATAATGTCTGTGTGCATGTGTGTAAAACAACAAACTGACGATTTATATATAATCATTTATAATTGTATATACATTGTTGTGATTAATTGTGGCTGGAACAATAATGTAGCTGTAAAAATAGTTGCCTGCTGAAATTGAAATGTATATACATCATCATGACTAGATAGACACGGTGAGTTTGTCTTTACTACACATGTTAGATGTGATCCACCTCATAGTAACAATCCTGTCAGATCGTCCATCCTTTGAGTGAGAGTGTAACGTCACAGGTCGGCCGATGTTGTCTGGGGGTTTGGCACAAGGAGAGTGAGACGGTGGGTGGTACTCGGGGTGGTGACTGAAGGCAGTGACTGTATAGTTCTAACGTCAACTTTTTACGGAAGTCACAACAGTTCGTGAAAAATCACAGCTACTTTATGCAGGCTGTGTAAATTTTACTGTGGACTGACTGTTTTGAAACTTATATGGTAGTTACATAGCATCTAGACCTCAGTTATCATGAAAAAAGCCAGGAAATTTTAGTTTTGACAATATGGGACCTTTAAAAAACAAAAAAACACCCTACTAACCTTTTGAATGATAGTGTATGAATAGCATGTTGAAATATGGTGTAAATTCTAATATGGTTTAAAGAAGTATTGCAGGCGTTTCTTCATTTTTCGTTCTCCAATTGAAATATTTCAAACAAAATATCAGTCCGAATTTCATTTTTGGCGTGATCATGTGTTAAAATACTTTTGTTTTATTTGAATAATTATCTTATATTTAATATTACAATTTCTAAACAGGCTCAATAACTTTTAGTTTAAAAATATATAATACAAAATAATATATATATTATATTATACTCTGGGTGTCTTGTGAGCGCGGATATTTTTATATTGTCATGTTTCTTTCTGTTTGGCTGAAAAAGTCACACAATCTCATGCACAAACAGAATGTGATTGTTACGGGGCTGACGAGACGTGAGACGTGCGGATCCATATGCAAGCTTTATTGGAACAAAGACAGAGACGTGGTCATGAAACAGGCATGGGTCAGATGAGGGCAAACAGGTATATGGTGGGCAAAACACAAGAATAGTCCTAGGGCTAGAGCAGGTCGACGATCGGCAGACAGAATCAAAAGGGGCAAGACAAAAGGGGTGAATCCAGGGAACCAGGCGAAGATCAGAAACCGAGAAGGCTAAGGCTAAGGCTAAGGCTAAGGC
>NW_015505416.1:487018-501528 GCF_001515645.1 Sinocyclocheilus grahami | reverse complement strand
TGTGGTGCGAGAGTCAATGAAAAGGAAAGTTCATGGACCGGATTCGTGACAGTGATATATCCAGCATGATTCCAAAGCTTTTTCACCATTTCTCGGTCTATGTCTAACCAGTTTGGACAGATGCACACGTACACAAACATCCAGTCTGACATAGAGACTGCAATACTTCTGTCACCTGTGAAAAACGCAGTGTAGCTTTGTAGGACACCGTATAGCCAAAATACCCAGGAGGAAGAAAGAGGTGGGGAGGTTAAACGAACAGACCGAGCTCAAATGGAAGTGATGGATGTACAAGGTTATAGAGGCCTCCATATGAAACGCTGTTATGCAAACACACACACAGGGGTTGCTAAAGGTGGGATGGGGTCTGGAGTGTGGTGTGTGCTTTATTTTTAATGAGACACTTCTGTCATGTTTATTTATTCATCTCTCTTCTTAATTAATACAGCATAGCACACACATGTGCTGACGGCGTATGTTTTAGCATGCTACCTCCATTTATAATTAGGAAGGCAATACTGTGGAGGCCAACGCTGGAAGGAAGCTCTTTATCTGAAGTATCTTTGTGATTAAATGAAGTATTTTCCATTACAGATACTCCCAGATCATTAGCTTTATCCGATATGAAATCCAAGAGAGAATTTCAAGCATATCACCTCAATTTACTTGCATCTTCTCAGAACTGTCAGGCTTAAATCAAATAATTGCATATCATCCAGCATGTGTGTGTATTTATCGCTGGTGTTTGTGAGACCTCGCAATATGCGGCCTCAAATCTTAGATATTCATTATCATATATATGGACTGATGGTGCGGTGAATATTCTAGAAGGCTTTCAGAAAGCTCACCTGTCCTTCCTCTTCACTTAAAGTGATTAAAAAGCCATCTCTTCCCTTCTCATCTAATATTCCTCATGATTGACGGCCCACTGTCCTTTACGAGGGTATAAATCGTGGACGTGCATTAATAAAAATGGAGTCCGTCGGTTTGCATGATGAAACTTAATCTGGATGCTCGCTAACAAGGCCGTGCGTGTTTTAAAGGTGAAGGGTGAAGGCAGGGGGCAGGAAAAATAATAACAGTCGTATTTAGATGTTGGCTTCAAGGATTAGTCGTATTTGCATAATGCTGTACGTCTGCTGGGCGAGTAGTGTAAGGTTTTAGGGCGTGGATGGGCAGCTAACGTTTTTTTTGACTATTCGAGGTGCTGCCTTTGGTGGAATAAGGAAGTTGTTGTCATGCTGTGTAGCTTTTCATATGAATGTGATTAAATATTTTACTTGCACTAGGAGTTCTGAGTGGATTTCATTGGATTTCAAAGGCTGTTAGAGATGAGCTCCACCCAATTCCATATGTGGACACTTGTGTGTGTGTGTGAGAGAGAGAGAGAGAGAGACACAAATGAAGATGAAGGCGACGAAAAGAAGGGTCTTAATTTGTGCTTGAACGAAAAGAAGGGTCTTAATTTGTGCTTGAAGGGTTAGTCAGGATTTAATGGTTGAGTACTGGTTAAATTGTGTGTGTGCGCATGCATGTGACCTATATTAACTGAATTAATAGGTTTGGCTCCCAAAATCACTATGGCATTGGTGTGGTGATAATTATGTTGAGTAAAAAGGGACATGAAGATATTTTTGGATCAGTGACATATAAGAGTGTTCATAATAAAAAATATATAAAAGAGAGAGAGAAAAATCTTTTAAATTCTACTGAAAATGCATTTGCTATGTTCTTAGAAATGTACTCCATGTATTCATGTAGATTTCATGATGAATTTTCAAGAAAAGTTTGACTGAAAAATGTCATGTGGTGTAACCATCAGGTAATAACTAATAACGCTGAAATAACACTGAGTTTGAATACATGTGCATCTTAATCATACATTTCAAAAACATTCTGAATATATTTTTTAAAGTATTTTTGAACAAACATCATGATTCATTTATTCATTATTATTAATATTTTTTAAACTTATTATTATTATTATTATTATTATTTAACTGACTCCTGACTATCTTCAGGGGTCTTCTGATATAATTTCTTGCTTTGTTTTCTGCTGTTTTATTTTTCCTCGAGAAATATTAATATTAAAGGCAGGGTAGGTGAGTTGGTTCAAAAACTTTTTTTTAGTTATGCTGGTTGAAAATCTTTTCACATCCTGATAGCAATCACTAAGTTAAGTAGTCTAAATGTATTTATATGTATTTATATCATCTGTGGAAGGTGTAGGACCATAAAATGTTTGTGTAATCATATCCCTCAGTCTGAGGGCTACAATAGGCTATCCTACCTGCCTATGAACGTATGTAGGGGAGAGCGGGTTGATTTGAGCCTGTGGGGAAGCTGAGCCACCCCTTGTTTCTAGGCAACCTTAAACAAAATTGGTGATGTGACTACACATTTTACTCACTCTGTAATGGAGAGAGGTCCATGGAATAATTGGAAACTAAATTTATGTAAAAAAAAAAAAAAACCTGATTTTTGCTGTTCAAAGTGATTTTTGTATGTTCAAAGACTCATGCTGATTGTGTCTAAACACTTACAGATAAATCTGAAAAAAAAAATCACACAATATGAGGCTATACTGTGAGCATGATGTTAGCTCTAAACTGCTGGATGATACAAGTTTGTTAAAATGGTAAGAGTAGGGTAATTACAGCCAAAAGTCCTGGGGTAAGTTGAGCCAGTGGCTCACCCCTTCTTATGATTATAAAGTATTATTTTACTGTAATTCTAAGTTATACTTCATTAAGTTTAATTTTTTTTTAATTTTGTTCTTTGTTTTGAGTTAAAATTGTAAATAGGCCTTGTTTATGAAAATTGGCCATTGAAGTTTTTATGAACTTGTATTTCCCTGCAACATTTATAAGTGGGATGTTAAGTTTTATTAGCCCAGTTCTGTAAGGTCCGTTTTTTTTAATTCTTCAATTTGAACTAATGGTAAGAGTAGGGTAATTACAGCCAAAAGTCCTGGGGTAAGTTGAGCCAGTGGCTCACCCCTTCTTATGATTATAAAGTATTATTTTACTGTAATTCTAAGTTATACTTCATTAAGTTTAATTTTTTTTTAATTTTGTTCTTTGTTTTGAGTTAAAATTGTAAATAGGCCTTGTTTATGAAAATTGGCCATTGAAGTTTTTATGAACTTGTATTTCCCTGCAACATTTATAAGTGGGATGTTAAGTTTTATTAGCCCAGTTCTGTAAGGTCCGTTTTTTTTAATTCTTCAATTTGAACTTTATTTTGTGCTGAAATGTTTAAATAATTTAAAAAATGCCTTCAGAGTTGTGAACTGTATCTTTAAATAAAGCTTTTAAGAAGTCATCCATCCATCCATCCATCCATTCCATTATCCAAACCTCTTTGTGGGGAGCTGGAGCCTAACCCAGCATCTTGAGCCACAGGTAGAGAAAAACACTGGATGGATGGTCAGTCCATCACAAGGCTCACACACATATTTTAAGAAGTAATTTTTTTTATAGAATTTCTCTTCCTTTGATATAGCATGAGGTGAAAATGTTCAGTTTTACTTCAGTATAATCAGTGGCACAGTTTAACTCCTTGTGAATCAACTTGCTCTCTTTTTGGAAAGCCATATTTTGAAAGCAGTTTATTTTAGATCCAAAGTATTTATTATTCCCAAGCATACACCACATCCTGAAATGTATTAATGTGTACATATTTAAGTTGGACCCATTAATGTCATGTGCTCATTTTAAACACACCATAAGAAAAACTGTCTCAACTCACCCCGCTCTCTCCCCTATTTGCATACCCCGATGCACCCTGTTTTGACACACATGATACGTCATCAGCACGTTCCAGTATGCTATTGCAGACCGAGCGAGAATGGAAGGCATTATTATTGTAATATTTTGCGCTTTATACTGTAATGTTTTCTCACCGGTGAATGAGACATGAGGTAATCTGACAGTGTTGCATTCAACCCTCCACCAATGCCATCTCTCATCGTATCGTTGGTTAGCCTCTGGTCTGCCTGTGTGCGTTCGTGTGTTTTGGAGGAGGCCTGGCTTTGGAAAGTGATTTGCAGGGAGGGTGGAATCTTATGCTTTCAAAGCTAGCTTGCTATTGCTAGTCTCTCTGAAACTGCCTACCCTACCTTTAATAAATGATTGAGCCAAATTAATTAATAAGGCCTTGTTTTAAAGGTTGTTGCCTTCATTATGATATCAGGACAGTTGTATCTCCCTAACATCGCTGATTCTGTGCCACCCCCAAAATTTCAAAAGTAATGTTCATTCAGAAATTAAAACCATGTTCATTATATAAGAGGTGTATTCAAGTCATTGCAATATTTGGTTTGCATTTTTAATGTATTTTTGAATAAATTAATAGATCTGGGCCAGAAAAAAAGAGGGGAAGAATGTTGTTGACTCTTATATGCATGTTGAACATGTGCATGTTTGTCTGGGCCCAATCTCCCATTCATCTGAATATTTGCAGACTGAGGCATAATATGAATAATTTCCCCTCATTGCAATTAGCCTGAGATATGTAGGTCCTTAGTGTGTGTGTGTGTGTGTTCTCTGAAAGGGTGAGGTGGGCTTAATGTAGCTGAACTCCCTGCATGTAGAAACAATGTAGAGAAGTGCACCGTAAAAAATCATGCTGACAAGAACTTGCACACCACAACACAGACTAAAATTTTAAATAATTTCTGTTGTGCTTGATTTGAGATCATTCTTTTAACAATCTTGTTTGAATAGAATAGAGATTTCTGGGATATTGGAAGCTATATGCTATCGGACCTATAGGAATAAACTACACTTTACTTGTTACTGTAGGAATACACACCTAGATGCTGCCAGACCACTTACTTTTTCACACAGAAACTTGAGAGAGAAATTATCAATTTAACTTTCATGTTGTGTTTGCAGTCCGAGACCATAAGGGCCTTTTAATATCTCCAAAAATCTACTTAACACGGTCAAATTAGCTTTAACAGAAGCAGCAGTAATGTTTTGGATGACATTTCTGAAAAGAGCATGTCTGCTTTGTAACACTGAAAATCAGATGGTTAAAGCTTTATTGACCTACTTATCAGACTGGATTATACTGGGTTAAATGAAAATACTGAAATAATCAGAAAGAAAATACTTAAATTATTATTATAGTCATAAAGACTTTCGAGCTTCCCATGATCCTGAAGAGATTGAACTTGAAGACTGGTTTTGGGAGCAAATCATTCAGAACTGGATCTGATTCAGTGAAAAGATATTACTCAAAATTGGTTCATTCTTAAAGGGGTCATATGATGTTGGTAAAAATAACATTATTTTGTGTATTTGGTGCAATGAAATGTGTTTTTAAATGGGTTTTAGGTTAAAAAAACACATTATTTTCCACATACTGTACATTATTGTTTCTCCTCTATGCCCCGCCTTTCTGAAACGCGTCGATTTTTACAAAGCTCATCAAATGTTATGCCCCTTACCATATTGTGAGGCCCTGTCCGGCCGGAGCGACGAGACAAAAACATTAAAACCCATTATAAACGAGGCATTTGTTGCATTCAGTGGGAACATAATTACGGATTATAATGACTTGGGGGCAGTTCACATGTTGCGCCTAAAAATGCGTGGAAAACACTAGGCGCGCCACTTTCTTCTAAAGCGTTCGGGCGTTTGTGCTCCAGAGGCGTCTGCCATTACTAAGCAACCATGACCTGCGCTCTCCATGAAGACGCGGAAGTTTCAGAAGAGGATAAATGGATTTTCAGCACTAAAAATCGATTGCAGTAGCTCTGCTACTAAATTTATTTAAAAATGGCTATCCCTGTACAGCTATGATCAGCTGTTCCTTCATCTTGGCTGAGCTTTCAATGTTGTTACGGGATAGGATGAAGCTGATTGGTTAGTTCTTGTCACATGACTTGCGGTGCGTTTGCGGCATTCTGAAAAGTTGAAATGTTTTTATCTGGATGCGGCTCGGAGGTGCCTGGAAAAAAATTAGTGCGTCGCAACAACATTGCTTCCATTATGAGCGCGCCTGCCGTGCGTCTACATTTGAAATAACAAACTTGAGAGCGCAAAAGACGCGATATGTGAACGGCCCCTTATACTGTCTTTTTACACGTTGCGTTGCATCGCGCCGCGTAAACATAAAACCCTGTCTGCATTTGTGATCAGAGAAATGACAAACAACAAGTGCTACTCTACACTGCTCAAAACTCGCGTTTGAATAATCAGTGGCAAATTCTTTAAATATAAAAAAACGTACTTGCAGTCTGTGAGTCAGAACAGCCGGCATTGTAGTCTACTCTCCCAGGATCAGGAAACAGTCCTCCATAAAATGCGCTGGACACATCTGAATATTTGGGTTGAAGTGTTCTGGAACAGTGTTGTAAATACAACTTAACCACTGATTTCTAGTCGTGTCCTCTTTTGGAAGGCCAAACAAAGTAGTTTCGCTTTCACAGCGAAAGACACGGCGGCCTAGAGTGAGCGGAGGCCGGCTTGAGTGAGCGGCGGTGGGCTTGAGAATGGCGTGGCCGGCGGGCTTGCGGCAACCACATGTGACGACCCCGGCTGGACTCCGCTTCGTCCACGGTGAAAGCCGATCCGGTGATCCACAGCGTGAAGTTGATGTATTCCCTCAGCGACCAGCACGGATCAGCTCCAGGCATGACGAAGCAGATATTGTCCTCTTTTGGAAGGCATGTAGGGGCGTGTTAGAACGGCATGGTTGACTCTTAACTTTTATAAAGAATATATCTTTGGATTTGAGACTTTAGTCTTTTGCAACTTTACAGATCTTCTTTATGCACCAAGATTTTGTAATACTCCAAAGAGAAAGGAAAAATTTAAATGGCATCATATGACCCCTTTAAATTGAATATCACTATTTTACTCATGAACTCTCAGATGCTGTTTCAGTAAACATGGAGAGAGGTGAACGTATTTGGGTGGTGATTGTTGGCCTGAGATTAAAGACATGGGGCTAAAGCCCCCCCTGCATGAGGCTTAGATTTGCCTGCAGTCAAATCTGAAATGATCATTTAATTGTTCTCTTTCAAGTCCACTTATAATGTTAGTCAAGTGTTTGTTAAGTCTCTCTATGAATTAACCATTTTTGTGGCTTATTTTCAGTAGATGGTCTTGTATGGACCCAGCGGGAAACGATGGGTTCTGAAATCTTCACCGTTTCCATTGTACAGTGAACTTTTATGAAAAATATAAAGAAATTCATTTTAAGTTTTAACAGTAATTGACAGTATGGCCCCAGGCTCACTAACTATTTCATGTAAAACATAACACACACTTTGATAAGAAATTTGTTCACTTTGATCAAATATTTGCTTGTTGTCTAGCCTTTATGTGCTGCTTATGTGCCTGTGGTAATGTTATAAAACAATCCACCAAACTGCAAGTCAACATGCATTATGTGTGCTAAAGATCCAGTGCGGGACAGTGTTGTGATTTCCAAAGATTCTTTCTCTGTCGTGTTTTGGTCCCTTGAGAGAACAGGAAGTTCCTGCCTCATCTTCAGACTGAGCCAGGAAGTGGAAAAGCCCTCTGGGCTCTGCAAAGCTGTTACCGTAGCAACACATTTCTGCCTTATTAGCTCAGAAATAAATGAATCCTGAGCAAATCTCCCACTTATATATATATTTGTTTTTCTTTTTTTTTTTTAGATGTATTTCTGTTTCAGATCTCTTTCCTTTACTCTATTAGTTTTTTTCCCCACACTGGTTTTGGCTAAAATGTATTTCTACATATATGAATGCACATACATTTTTGAGGCTGATATGCTGATGGAAATGCTCTGACAGACAGCTGCATATATAAAGTCTGTGTGATATTTGAACTGCTGAGTGAACACAGATTCAGGCCTGTGTGGTTTATGCCCACATAAATGTGGAATCCTAAATAGTTCTGACTGAAAGAGGAAGAGAAAAGAGAAACGAGTTTTGCCACTGGATGGCATCAGCCGATCTTAGTCGCTGTTTCTTAGTTGTCTCTGGATTTAATTCAAATAATGCTTTTTAAATGTTTGGATCATCTCTGAATATGAGTTTGAGTCACAGCTACTGCATTGATGCAGGCATTAATGGATTTATGGGGAGTTTTTAACATTGGAATAGCTTGTGGCTAATTTGGAAGGAAGTGCCCTTATCTTGCTTTCTGGTTGTTGAGTAGTTAATGACTTTTTTATTAAATATATTTGCTATGTCATCTAATTTTAAGGTTTGGACTTTTATTGAAACGCCTCTGCGTGTGTGTATAAGTGTGAGCGGTCCACAGGTAACAGAAGTGAAAAAAGTGTCAAAAGGCTCTGCAGTGGAAGCTGCTATTGTGTGCATCCTGAGAGACACATCCAAATCAGAGTGGATGAAAAACATCCTCACTTGACTGAGGGTAGGGTGAACATTTAGAGAAAAGAACCTCACAAACCAAGATCACTGGAAAAAATGTGCCTGTGGTGACATTTCTGCAAAATTACATTATGTTGGTTTTTGCACTTTCAAAATGAAATGTCCAATGAGAGGCACTAAAAATACATTCAGTTTTATCAGAAACAGATGAACTTGACTGTGGCAATGTTTAAATACATTGGTTGTTGTATGTATTGCGGTAGTTTGGACACAAAATGCCCGGTGAGTAGCACACATTTGTTCTATCACATTTGAAAAGAATGTACCAAGTACACTATACCTTAACCGATTGTGTTAACAAAATCAAACATGAGGTAAAAACCCATTTGCTGAAGGAGTCATTTTAGCTTGTTTTGAGTTAGTTTATCCTGACTCATGTTTCTTGGGACTCACGTGGTCCACAATTCTGTTTCCCTATCAGGTGAGCTACTGAGCAAGTTTACTCTGTCAGAAAAGCCATATGTATGGAGCTGGTTATGCAATGCAAACATCAACATGTATTAGTTTACATGTCCTTTGAGGTCATAACATGGTATTATTGAAGTAACTGCCTCAAAATAATTATTAATTAATTAATTATTTGCCCCTGTAATCATAATTTGTGTAAAAGTTGTTGGTGTTTTAATGCCACTTGTGGTAATCTTAACTAGAAAGTACAATGAATTGTATGAATAGGTGGAGTTTTGCTAAAATTTCCAATGTTGGAATCTCAGATTAAATTTCATTGATGTATAGATGTTTTGCTTCAGAGACAGAATTGGCGGAAACCAGCTAATGACCTGTTTGAACAGGCTAATACCAGCTCGAAACCAGCTAGTGACCAACTAATAACCCGCTTTGTTTTAGTAGTAACTTAATGGTGAAGGTAGCATTGTTGTAGCATTTTGTGAAATCTAATGAAAACAGTTTGTATATTTGAATAATATCCTTTTTTCTATCTCCATCTGCTTCTGACTTTGATTTTTGTGGTCACACAAAAATATAAGCCACTCAAGGCCCATACGGTATTTGTGTGGAAACACAGACAGAAAAAAAAAAATACATAAAAAATAAATTTTTTCATGAATGAACCAACACACACATCTTCTGAGCTTCATTTGCAGGTTCATTCATGCAGCAAGAGCTATATTGTAGTTCTGCATTGCTTTATCTCCTCACACATCCCTTTGTTTAGCCATCTTCTGAGTGTAAGCATTTGGTCTGATAATTTGTGCATATGCAAAGCCAGCATCACGCTCATCTTCTCACATGCCAAACCACAACTTCAAAGAGCCCGTCTCAAGCCAGTGAGGCAGAATGCTGTTTCTTTCTCTCTCTAACTGCTTCTGACAGCTTCCCTAACTTTGCCTTATCCTCTCATTCTGAACCTCCCATGTGCATTCTCTCCTTCTTTCTCACACAGGTTCACTTTCTCCAGTCTTAATCAAAGTGCAGGTCAGGATGTAGTTCTTCTGGAGCCTTGATCAATAGCTGTTGCACATTGAGAAAAAAAGAAAAAGGAGGAATTGAAGAAAAGGAGAGAGAGCACATGGACTTCTACTTTGTGCATATTGGCATGGGCTATGCGGTTCTCCTCTGAGATTTCAGAGAGTGTTTAAAATGTTGAAAACAAGGTCCATTTGGACTGCACAAATCGTGGATGTATGGATATACTGCAGCTATACAAATGTCTTTCCAAAAGAGTTTAGGGTGTCCTGGGACTGGCATCGTCATCAAGTGGCCAGAGCCTTTTCTTTTTATTATTAAAATTTTTATTTGCATTGTTTAAGCATGATAATTTAACATGAGAGCATTCTTATGATTTTCATAATGATAATTTTTTTGTGTTATTTGCACATAATTTTGTTAATTGCTATGCATAATGATCTGTAGGATCGGATACCTATATTGATATAATTATATAATTATATGACCATGCATGGAAAAAAAATCTTATTTTGTACTTTAAAATTTTTTTTTTTAAATAAGTATATAATATGAAAAAGTTTAAATGTTACATCTAAAATAAAATAAAAATGTATAGTATAATTTGAGCTTTTGTATATTTATTTTCTATGACATTTATGCATGGTCCAGTCAGATTTTGATAAAAAATACAGTGTGAAATATTATTACAGTTTAAAATAACGGTTTTCTATTTTAAAATATTTTCAAATGTTATTTGTTCCTGTGATGGCAAAGTCATAATTTTCAGCAGCCATTACTCCAGTCTTCATTGTCACATGTTCCTTCAGAAATCATTCTAATATTCTGATTTACTGATCAAGACTAATTTCTTACTGTTATCAATACTGAAAACAGATGTGCTGCTTAATATTTGTGTGGAAACATAATTTTTTTTAGGATTGTGACATTGTCATAAGTTAGCTCTAATATGTAAATCTCATGTTTGTTTGGTTTATATTATTTATATAAATGTTTGTTCATTTTTCCCATTGTTTAGATTCTGGTGTCTTCACAACATTTATACAAATAATATAAAGCAAACATTAGAGCTAACTTATGACATTGTCACAAAGACACTTTGAATAAAGTTTAGAGTTGTAATATAAATTATTTGTAACATTAAAAATGTCTTTACTGTCACTTTTGACCAATTTAATGTTTCAATTTAGTATTTAATATTTAAAAAATACTTTTGAACAGTATTGTATGCATTCTTTTTTTGTTGTTTTTACATTATTTATTGTACATCTCTTCTCTCTTAGTCATAAACTAACAGTTATCATGAGAATTTGTGCATGTCTTTTTCTGTCTCGCAGTTATGATTACTGCAAAGTACATTTATTATTTATGTTCATTAAAAAGTCTGTTTAAAAGCACCTATTCTACTAGATATGGCCAGGGTCCAAAATTAACACACTTAATGCCAAATGTGAGTAAATTTGGCTTTGCAGAGTAAACAAATGAATTTAATGAAAATTTGGCAGGTAATTTTATAACATAATATAGCACTAATACCACCTTTTTATAACATTTGGTTTGACAGTTGAACTCCATTTCATAACAATGTAAAATAAAATAAAGAGTGCGTACATGTGCAATACATGAATACCCTGAATTGCAATCCCACTGCAATATTCACTCCTTGTTAGCAAAGCGCAAAGAGGCTCTCTTCTGTGTTTCTCCTGCTGTAAAGCTGTATTACTGAAATGTCAAAGACACCTCCAGAACGACAGTCGTTCATTATTCAGTTAGACTTTTTTAAACCTGCTGAGCTGAAAGTTGTGCTGTTTTATTTGAGTTCACTCCCTGAGAGGAAGACGCAGCAGTCCTGCTGAGTCTCTGTTCAAGAACACACTCAAGCATGCTGAGGCCTTGACAAACACAACACGGCCCTGCACTTAATATGCTGTTTTATGGAAAACCATGGTTTGCCATTTGTGGTTTTAGCTTTGTTTCAATAAACAGGAAGCTGCCGTGGCCCAATTATATACCGCGGGATGTTACTGATGTGTGCTCCCAAACTGAACCTTAAAGTGCTGATGTTGTTTTCTCGACAAAGCAATATACTTTTATGAAACTTTTGTACCTTACTTAAAAGTACAGTGGAATATCATGTTATGGTGATGGTATTAGAGAGGTGCTGAGATATATGTTATGGTACTGTATGATTACCATATTCACGCACCGTGGTATTTATATGATACTTAAGAGGATACTAAAGTTTTGTCCTGGTACATGTCCAAAAAACATGACATGATGGTAAAGCACGGCAAAAACATGGCATTTCTTTAGATTTTTTTTTAAACATGGCAATATAAGAGCATGTATTGTTATTGAAAAGTAGTAATTAAAAATCAATAGTATTAGTATTACTAGTACAAACCCTTTAATGACAGAAAGAAAGAAAAAATAAATAGAAAGCCTTCCCTGGGGAAAAATATAGAAAAAAAATTCACTCAGAAATTGCTAGTAATTTTAACAAACAATTACAAAGAAGCAGCAAGTAACATATTGAATTAAACATGACATTTTGAAGAATTTTCTTGTAAAATGTACACCGCTAATAAATGCTTTATTTACAACTTTGAAAAATTATATTTTACAGTGTATGAAAAAAAAGTAATTTGTTTAATCTGAAATAAAATACGAATTAAAAATTGTATAAATATTTCGTGATAATACTCTTTTGCTTTAATATGTTTACTAGTTAATAGTAAAAACTTAATGTATTAAATTGAGGTTAATTTAATATAGAATTTATGGAATTATTAGGTTGATTTAGTTGCATTTATAATAAATTAGATGAATTAAATCAAGTTACATTATTTACATAATTAACAGTGTCTTCGAAAACCATAGAAAATATCTCACGTTGCAGTGCGGCATAACATAACATAATAAACAAATATGAATGATAAATGCAGGTCTGCTTCCTTGAAAAATTGGTAATGTTTATCTTAATTAAGGAAATGAATCGCTGACAGTCATATCAGTTGGTATTCTCAAAACATCACACAACCAAAACCACCCATACTGCTTCTGCCTAAAACTTCTGTCTGTCCCTGTCGTGTCAAATTATGCCGAACAGAGTGGGAGTTTTATGAATTAGAATCAATCTGATCAGTGAAATATGCTTACCATGCAGAGATGCCATGTTTGATAAGTGTGCTGGCTGTCTGTTAGCTCTGAGGTGCTGTGTAATTGGGGGCGTCTCTGACTAAAAACTGCCCTTGGATCACAGGAGGTACTCTACGGTGGATTAAAACTCTTTTCTATCCTGCCGTCTTCCTGATTTGGAGGTAATTGATGTGAATTAGCACTAAAGGGGCAGTATGCTATTAATATTAGCATTAGCAATAGATTTCTTGTGGGAACAGATGCAGCGAGTCAGTTATGTCATTACCATATTGTATTTTAAATATTGCGATAAGCCTGTACAGCTGAGAATACCTACAATTTTATGTTGTTTGCTCTTTATGGATCAATGAAAATTAAAGGCACAATATGTATCCAAAAACCACTAGAACAGTGTTATATATTTTGCTGATCTCTGTACTTACATTATCCCAAATGTTTTGAAGAATGTTTAAATGCAGAGAAATAAGCAATTTTAACTAGTGACACGGACCGTGTCTATAGTGTCAGTGTCGCCTGCCAATGACGTCATAACCCCTCAATTTCCGGTTTTGTTTTGTAGAAAACATGGAAACACCAAATACGCTTTAATATGTTGTGTGTTTTAATAGACCGGTGACGACCGCACAGAGTAGCATTATAACAGAACGTTCAAATGTATAAAACAGCGCTGCTTTACCCCACATACGCACGACCGGAAGGAGCGGAAGCCGTCGACTGTGGCATAATAAAAGCTCCGCTGCTTTCGAGCCGTGTGTCACACTCGTTCAGCGGCCTTGTTCAACGGCTTTCAGCCTCACCCTGCTTCATTCTACTACATTAATAAATCATTAGCTCATCCATGAACATGATTTCTGCCCGAGTCCCGTCGGATTGCATCGGCTGTGGGGATGAAGACCACAACTCCCATGAGTCCACACTCAGTCACGGCGTCATCAAACTATGCCTTTGTCTATTTATTTATTTTGAATACACGCCCTCCAGCAGCGAAAATTACATACTGTGCCTTTAAGTGTCCATATTAAAAAAATATTTTACAAAAATGATCTTTTAACACTAGAACCGCCACGGGGTAAATTTTACCCGTGGCTGTTTTTCAAATGTACATAACAGATTTAAAATAAAACATTCAAGTCTCCCAGTCATTGACTTTTACTAAAATGATGTAATTTACAATCCAATATTGTTAAAAATTATTTAGATAAAACCAGATTAAAAAACGGGGCATTTATACCTATAAATTTACCCGCTATATAATGCATGTATTTTCGTGCTGTCATTTTCTTGCCGCTTATGTTTTAACATTGTACATTTCTAGGCAACGCCTTTCACTCACTGATTTAGCGGTTATGAGTTTCATAAATAAAGTCAAAATTACAAGAAAAAAGGCGATTTATGGAAGGTAGGTATTAGAAACACTAAATGCCAAGAGTGATGGAGAGTCTGATGGTAAGTTATGTGTCCTGGGTTGGCTCAGCATCTGACTGCTCATCTGACAGTGATCCAGATATCATATTTACATGTTTTAGCCTAA
>NW_015505416.1:478884-485801 GCF_001515645.1 Sinocyclocheilus grahami | reverse complement strand
TCGGCTCAGCATCTGACGGCTCATCTGACAGTGATCCAGATATCATATTTACATGTTTTAGCCTAAAGTTACTCTAAGTGGTCAAACTTTGGTTTAATTATTAAATTTTTGTCTTGCCATATCATTTATTGTTCGCTACTGTGTTGCTGCTATTCTAGTCCGGCTGTTTCCTGAAGAAAAAAACCCAGATCTATATGAGGTAATGAATAAAAACTTTTTTTTGATTACCCAAAGTTTAATGGTGGCGTTCTCTTTTTCAAATGATAAATTATATAACTAAACACATTAATAAATATTTAGGTGAAGCTGTGCGCTTTAATTTGTCATCGCATCATCCTATGCAGTGTGGTGAATTATTATTGCTTATTATTGTCTATAGGCTGTTTTAGTCATTCATAGCATGTGTTATCTTAATATATTGATTAATGACATTGTATTATAATATTAAACCACCCAAATATTTAGGCTACTACCTTCTAATTTTCATCGTCAGTGCAGACTTTTTTTTTTTAGCTTAGGCTACTGACCATTATGAATTAGTGTAGCCTGCATTAAAAAGTCTTGAACATAAAACAACAGGATAAAAAAATATAGTTGATGACTAGACATAATCATTTCATGACTCTAGACACTTCTTTGTGAAGACAGTAGCATAATACAGTAAAATATGTTCTTTAGCCATATAAATACAGTTGCCATGTGCGTGGGTAAAATACATGGATAATTTTATATTCTTAAGATTTATAAATCTAACTGTGTTTACAGTTTACATTTATACTGTATATTTAAACGAATTATATTTTCAGATTACTTCTATACACACACATACATTCAGGATTATGGCTACATAATCACAATTTACATTTATATATTCAGGTTTATAACTATATAATCTGATTTACTTCTATATTTTCATGATTTACAGTTACATGTTAAGATTTGTTAATTCATATTTATTATATTTATTAATGTAAATAGATATTAATTGATTATTTATATATAATAAGTATCATAATTATTAATTATCATAATTAAAATATTTTTAAAAAGGATTATTTGGACACTGAAATATTATGCATTACAAAGTTTATTCATTCTATGAATATTTTAAATGAATACCATTAAAATGCATTAATTTTGGTGTCACAGCTTAATGGGCTGTTCTTTGACATATCACAAGTCATGTGACTGGAACAGTAGTCAGATTAGTCCAGAAGAAATTAAGTTTGGTTGGCATGGACATTCTCAGATGCACTTGAACATTTCTTCTGTTGTTCTCTCCTTTAGTTTACTGCTTCTTGTCATTCAAAGATTGGCACACACACACACACACACACACACACACACACACACAGAATGTCCTCTATGGCAGTGGGTTTGGCTGGGATCCTGAGCCAAAACAATAGCCTCAAAACATCTGAGAGAGTTTGGCCAAAGAGAAATAAACTAGCAAGCGTGGCCTTCACTGTGATGAAACTGAACCTTCATGTTGTAAATGGAATTTTGCTGATGTGTTTGGTCTTCTATTTACAAAATACTCCTAATGTAAAGCGGTAGAAGATCAACTTCAAAGACAGGTTGCATAAATCAAACTGCAGAGAACATTTAATACTCACTCTCACACTGTAGCCAAACAGGTTTACTGAAACCAAGGGCAACACAATATCTTGAACATTTTGATAGGGCTGTGTTTGCAGTTCCACAGTTTCTCAGTATGCTGTATATACTTTGACACAAATGTCTGCTTTACACCTGACATTAACTTGTTTTATACCATGAGTATTGCAAGTCATTCTTGCAATTTCAGTAAAAGCCTCAATCTGTGTTAGTGAGTTATATGTTGAGATATACAGTAGATGCTGCTTGTTAGTAAAATGACTAACTTGCTAACACAGATTGAGGTTTAAAAATTAAGCTGACGAACAGTATTCATAACCATATGTCACAGAAAACCAAATATTTAAGTTTTCAATGGATAAACATGCATAAAATATGTAAGCTAGCCCTGTATAGCAGGGCAAATAACCACTTCGTCAGCTGACCTGAAACTAACTTTCACTATATAATAAGGGCCTATTTTTGGGCCCTGTATGGTAAAGGATACTAACAGAGTTAAAACAAAAATCTAAAGCACTTTTAATAATTTTTATTATTTATTTATTTATTTTACCCTACATAAGAACTGCTAGGTTTTGATCCGATAACCAATTTATTCTTAATGCCAGGTGTAAAGCCTCTTACATTTTACCGTATGCTTTCAAAGGCTGCGTTCTGAAGTCCTTTACATGACATTTCATGTACTTCAAATAAGTAAAAAAAAAAATACTTGCAATACTTGCAAAAATACTTGCAATTAAAAATTTAAGAAAATATGCTGAATTTCAAGTTCTAATATTAAAAACTCTCTAACCGCCTGCAGTCTCAGGGTTGCTGTAATGCAAAGGGGGTATTTTCTACCGCAGAACTGTCATCTTGCTTTGTGTTGATTGCTCTTTGTTCTGCAATGTAATGCTGGATGAATTTCATTCTTACGTGGCCCAATGAGGGCTCAGGCAGACAACAGGTCCAATCCAGTGCCATTTGTCAGGCAGCTTAGCTGCCACTGTCTTTGTTATGGAGTCTCTATGATGATCTTGTTCCATTTCAATAGGAGAACAGTGACAATCCCCAGTGCTGGGACGAACTTGCATATTCTGAATCTGGAGTGACATGGTGTGTGTTGTGGTGTCTTGGTGTCTTGTGCATGTGTGTAAGGATTGCACCTCTTTTCTATATTTATCTTCAAAGTGTGCCACCTCTCATGTGAGCTCTAGCCCAGAACCTGGAGGGAGACGGAAATATAATGAAAAGGAGGAGGGTTTAGGGATGAACTTTGTTCATTGTGTTAGTTGGTATCTGGGACACTGCAATGCCACATCTCACCCCACTTTATTGTCTGCTTTCATATTGTGCTGTGTATGTGTGCACATTCATGTGTGTATATGTAAATGTGTTGGGTGAAATGCTAATGAAACCATACACTTGAACAAGCAACAACCAATATATTAATATTATGCTTTGTTTTTATTAATGTACTACACTGATTATCCACAACATTAAAACCACCAGCCTAATATCAAGACCTCTGAATTTGTCCTGTGGTTTCTGGCACCAAGACGTTAGCAGCAGATCTGTTAAAGTCCCTGCAAAGTCAATTCTGAGAATTGTTTCTCGGAATTCTGTATTACTGAATAGTGGAGTTAGACCGTTAAACAGTTTTTCAGCAATTCTGTGTTCAGGATTCTTTGGGCGGGGCTAAAACGGTGGCTCGATGACGCACTGGAGTCACCGATCATGGCCCCTCCCCTAACACTATAATAACTGTCGAAGACGCACCAGAACAAATATGTATGGGCAAATATGTATGGCTTTGTAAATCCAATTAAGCTGCTAGGAGCATCCATTCAGGCTGTAGCCGTATTTGACATTTAAGAGGCAGCAGTTTTTCCCGCTAGTGGACGTGATTTCAGCACAGACAGCGGACACACCCCCAGCATTTGATAGCAGAGGATACTGCCCATTTTTTTGAGATTTTGATAACTTTATTTATGTATTTAGCAGATTTTTTATCATTCAAATTTGGCTGAGTGATTAATAATACATTTTTCTGTGGTGTGACAAACTCAGAACACATACTTAATATGGACTTTACTGGGACTAGTCCTACAGGTTGCAAGATGGGGCCTGCATGGATTGGATTTGTTGGTCCAGCTCATCCCACAGATGCTTAATCTGATTGAGATGTGGGGAATTTGAAAGCCAAGCCAAGACCTTGAACTTTCTGTCATTACCACTATTATGTTTTTTTTTTTTGTGGCAATTTGAGCTACGGTAGCTCTTCTGGAGCTTAAGCCCCTGATGTTTTGTCAAAAGGATAAATTTTATTATTTTTCATTGAACGCTAATTGAAATCATCCACCCAAAATTTAGAAGTAAATTCAAAGCAGTATAAGGGCGTTCAAGAGCTCTAGGAAAGGAAGAACAAATTGAAATCTCTTCTGTAAAAATTTCCCTGTGAATATATTCTAAACAGGAATTTTTTAAATCTCTTTAACCTTTGGGGCAACAGCGTCAGTGTCAGATAGAGTGTGAAAGAAACATTACCAAAGCACTGAAAATCACCAGCATGCTTAAAAAACTCTTCTTACACTTATTGTCAAATAATTTACTGTAAAAAAAACACTTTACTGTCTTTTTTTTATCAATTTAATGGATCCATGAATTAAAGTAGGCCATTTTTTTTCTTAAAATCATGATGAAACCAAACATTTGAATGGTAGCCTACTGTAAATATAATAATAGTCCTTATTATAAACACAAAATAATAATCAACTTTAATATTCAGTGAAGACCATTAGAGTACATTTTATATGATGGGGGTGGTAAGGGACCTGGAGAATGGGTAGGGGGGCGCTGGCCCAAAAAAGATTGAGAACCACTGCTATACAGTGATAGAAGGCTAAGTTGATTAACAATGCATTATAAATATACTTTATTCTTATAAAAAAATACCCGAGATGGCTTGATGAACACTTCGATCGTAATCGTAAGTTTATTGTATTGATGTTTCATCAGGTAAAACGTCTCTATCCGCATTTCACTTAGCTACAGCGATAGATGGATTTCTTTATCCATATTAAGGATTTCCTGGAATGTCATGAGTTCTATTACTTCTGTGAGTCTCACTTGTGGAGTTTCTGCCCTCCGGCTACCAGTATGAATGAAACAGACATTACATAACATGTGTGTTCTCACAAATTCTTACAAATTCTTTTTTTCTCTTAGTGGATGCATCCTGACAAAAATTAAGAAATTACTGTCACAGATTTATTTTTTATATCATAAAAATTTAAATATTTTATAATAAAACCTTAGACATTTCTAATGATTGATTGTTATAGGCTCTCTGCATTTTAACAGGTCACCCTGCAAAATTAATGTTTTTTTATTTAGTAAAATACAATGATATAATAATTGTTATATTTATTCTTAAATACTCGGTTTTGTATATTATAGTGAAACAGTGTTTTCTTATTTTGTTTAATGTTTTATATTATAATAATAGAACATTGATGTCCTTTTTTAAGTGATGAACTGCATTACTTGTGGTTAAATGTTTTCAGAGATGTAACATATTTTTTTCTTGTACTACAAATCTTTCAACCTCTGTAAAAAAAAAAAGTTAACATAGTTAAAAGTAGGTATGAAACAAGTTCACAAACAGTCTTTTCAACCTCACATTTTAATATTTCAGGGAAAAAAGTTTATAGTTTGTATATAAACTCTGATTTCATTGGTTGTGATCAAAATAGAGTCAATTACATATTATTATTAGTTTTTTTTCAGGGGCTAAGCCCTTTATCTCTTCTGACCATAGCAACAGACTTGCCATTTTGAAGATTCTCTGATCCAGTTGTCTAACCATCACTATTTGGCCCTTGTCAGAGTTCCTTTTTTTCTTTTGCCTATATTTTTCTGCTTCCAACACATGAAATTCAAGAACTGACTGTTCACTTGCATTGACAGATGCCATTGTAATGATATAATCAATATGATTAATTTAACCTGTCAGTGGTTTTAATGTTGTGGCTGATCAGTGTATTTAACTATGACTGCATATTGATATTGAAGATCTGCCCGCTACAGATAAGCCGGTAATTGTTTTCATGTTATTACTCATAACCAATAAATTACTAGTATTAATGGTTTACTGTATTGTTGTCTGAATAAATAAATACATAAATAAAATATCTTAGAAATAAAATTAAATCATTTTAAATTTACAGTATAATGTACAATGTGAACAATGGAAATTCATTTTGAGACTGAAAGTGTTAAATGTTATTAAATATCCAATAATGGCAGATATAGAAAAATATTATATAGTAAATTATTACAAATATATAAAATATATTAAGAGACATACATAAATATATTCGTTTTAATCATAATTTCAGTTTAAGTTAGATTCTGACATAACCATATCATGCATTTAGTCCTTTTTCACTAGTTCAATTCATGTGGATTTTTGTTCCACTCAGTTTGAATAGCCCTGATCAGGGGAATGGTAGGGTTGAGCTGTGCTGTGTCTGAGTATTTGTGTGTTTGGATGAGGATTAACTGGATCCTCTGTTTTAAACCTGCCGGTTAGCTCCTATCATGCAGTCCCTGTAGTCTTTCACTCCATTAAGCTGGACACACACACACACACACACACACACACACACACACACACACACACACACACAGACAGACACACAGACACATCGCCCTACACCTAAACCTACCCCTTACAGAAAACTACTGGCAATTTTTGAATTTCATAAAACACCGTATTGTATGTTTTTTAAGCCTTTTGTTTTTCGGGGACACAGGAAGTGTCCTCATAAACCATGTTTACATTGTAGTACCCATGTCATTATACACATTTGTGTCCTCATAAACCATATATACCAGTACACACACACACACACACACACATTAGTTAACAGACAGAAAAAGAGAAAGAGAGACAATAAGAGGTACTCAAAGTCCAGCCTGCGGGCCGGCCACCAAAATCTATGTTATTTTATTTTTTATTATTGAATTTTATTTCTGTGTATGTTTGCCCTAGTGGAGTTTCATTGATTAATGAATATTTTAAGTGAACAAATTATTTTCATTCACTAATAATTCGCCCATGATGGTGAAGTGGTTGGAGATGGATGACCTACATGGTGGTGTAATGTTGAAAGGTGGATGGCCTAAACTAGGGATGCACCGATACCGATATTGTATCGGTATCGGGCCCGATACTGAGCTCCTGTACTCGTACTCGTTAAAATGCCCCGATACCAAACGCCGATACCACCCAGCATGTGATAAGTGCCATATTAAGA
>NW_015505416.1:476030-478532 GCF_001515645.1 Sinocyclocheilus grahami | reverse complement strand
CTATTGCCCTACACCAACCCTACCCCTAAACCTACCCCTCACAGGAAACTTTCTGCATTTTTACTTTCTCAAAAAAACTCACTCTGTATGATTTATAAGCGTTTTGAAAAATGGGGACATGGGGCAATGTCCTCATAAGTCACATTCTCCTTGTAATACCTATGTTATACCCATGTCATTACACAAATGTGTGTCCTCATATGTCACAAAAACGCACACACTCACACACAGACAGACACACACACTCTCACACAGACAGACACACACAGACACGCATGCACGCACACATGCACACACACACACACAGACAGACACACAGACACATCGCCCTACACCTAAACCTACCCCTTACAGAAAACTACTGGCAATTTTTGAATTTCATAAAACACCGTATTGTATGTTTTTTAAGCCTTTTGTTTTTCGGGGACACAGGAAGTGTCCTCATAAACCATGTTTACATTGTAGTACCCATGTCATTATACACATTTGTGTCCTCATAAACCATATATACCAGTACACACACACACACACACACACATTAGTTAACAGACAGAAAAAGAGAAAGAGAGACAATAAGAGGTACTCAAAGTCCAGCCTGCGGGCCGGCCACCAAAATCTATGTTATTTTATTTTTTATTATTGAATTTTATTTCTGTGTATGTTTGCCCTAGTGGAGTTTCATTGATTAATGAATATTTTAAGTGAACAAATTATTTTCATTCACTAATAATTCGCCCATGATGGTGAAGTGGTTGGAGATGGATGACCTACATGGTGGTGTAATGTTGAAAGGTGGATGGCCTAAACTAGGGATGCACCGATACCGATATTGTATCGGTATCGGGCCCGATACTGAGCTCCTGTACTCGTACTCGTTAAAATGCCCCGATACCAAACGCCGATACCACCCAGCATGTGATAAGTGCCATATTAAGACAAAGAAAGACAGACAACTGACAGCAGAATGGAGTTATTAGAGATTAAAGATGTCTACGAAGTATATGTATGCAATGAATATAAAACATTCAGTATTAATGCCTGTATAGCTGATTTGCGCCAGCTGGTAAGCAAATCACGCTGAGTGGATTGAACCCGCGGTGGCGCAGATGCGCGAGCTTGTCGAGTGAATATACCTTTCTCACAGACATCACTGGAAAGTTTGTAGTTCGGTCGGATAGGTCAAAAAGAAGTAAGTAAAACAATGCACACGTTACTTAATGGTAGGGAGGGAGGGAGAGAGAGAGAGAGCGCGCACGCTTCTGTTGTGTAATCTTTATTGATGTTCGCTCACTTAGCATGCATCATTTGGATTAAAACTAAATCGTAAATATAAGACAATTTATAGGGGCATTCACTATAAACGTCATTTATTTTTACCCTTAAGCATACACGACTTTCTGGCGAAAGTGAAACTAACAGCCTGTGTGAAATGCGCTAGGCTGTACTGTACTTGTCCCTCTCATTCTGCACCAGTACAAATACATGTTTTGCTTGCTTCATGACTGTTTCTGCATTATATGAGTGGCTTTGGAAAAAATAAATCGCTGCACGTTTCAGATGAAAAAAACGCGACTTCTATTTATGAAAATATCACAGTTAGCATATTTTACAGCAAATCGCGTGATTACAGTACTAAGCCGCTGCAATGGAGCAGCTCTAATGCTATTAAATTAAAGATGATGTAGGCTACCATAGAGAGAGAAAAAAATGAACAGTGAAAGTAACAAAAACTTGTAAAATACATTTGAATGAGCATAATTAAGTGTGAAAGTAACAGAAGGATATACAGTCAAACCAAAAATTATTCAGAGACCAGATATCATTTTTTATATTTTTTTTACTAGTGGGTGCAGGACACTATTGCTCATTTACGTAAGTGAGGATAGCAAAATAAAGTAAACTGTGACAAATTATACCCAAATATTCTTCATACATTGGACTACCAGTAAAATTGATACAAATTTGGGACCAAAAATTATTCAGACCAAGTCTGGGAAGTTCAGGTTTGCATGAACCTGGTTGACAGCATGCCCAGGAGACAACAGGCTGTCATTAAGGCTAATGGTCACCCGACAAAGTATTGATAGTTGTGTAAATATTGATAGCTGTATGAATAATTTTTGGTTTATTGTAATCCATTACATACCTTTCTATCAAAGTTATTTAACATTATCAAGCTGAATTTGTTCTGACACAGTTTAACTCTGAATTCTTGTCATATTTTATTACCATTTTCTAAACTATAGCGAATAAACTGTGATAATGTGAGAAATATTGAAGGTGTCTGAATAAATTTTGGTTTAATTGTATCTATTTGATAAATGAAGTTAACCAACTAACATTATATATACTCTTTTGGTTTCTGTACCCAATATTTAAAAAATGTACAAATGCAATGAAAATATTAGTATCTGTATTCGGTATCGGCAAGTACAAAAAAAAAAAAAAGTATCAGTATCGGGCGAGTAATGGAAAAAGGGGTATCGGTGAATCCCAAGCCTA
>NW_015505416.1:473091-476012 GCF_001515645.1 Sinocyclocheilus grahami | reverse complement strand
TATCAGTATCGGGCGAGTACTGGAAAAAGTGGTATCGGTGCATCCCTAGCCTAAACCTAACCATCCCCTTCCCAAAAGAAAAAGAAAAACTATGTTTTTGTGCAATCCAGGTTGTACAATATCACGATTTTGGCATCTTGTTAAAGTTACTAGTACTAGTGACAACAGCAGCCCAAACTTCAAAAGCTTGAAAAATTTCAAAACTCTCTTATTCCTAAACCACAAAGTGCATCAATGTACCATTTATACTGATCTGATACCATCACTGTACCATAGTACGCCACAGTACTTATTAGGAAACCAATAACTACTGTAAAGATCCTCCCAACTGATTCTAATGGCCATAATCAAGCAAACATCTGGACAATGAAACCTATTTGAACATCTGCTAGCACTCCTCAAGGGACAGATATTACAGAATCATCCACGTCTATGACAGAGACAAGGATTCTAGACATGTTCCAATCCGCTGTCATTGTCATAGCGACACAGGTTTCATTGTTCCATTGTCATTGTGATGAGAACAGGCTGGTCATTGTTTCCTGTTCCCAGGAGTGAAAACATCACCTGATTCTTGTTCTATTCATGTGTGAATTCCATTCTTGCCCAAGCTGTTGTGCACCTCAGATGGCTACAGTGAGTGTGTTTATGTGTATGCAAGTCTATAAAATCATTTCTAAATTACAATTGAAAATCACTCAGTGGTGTAAATAAAAAGGCCCCAATGTCCAAATAACCATTCTGTGCTACAGCATCTTTTAGTATGTATAGTTGTATGTATTTTTCCCTCTAAATGCTCTTCAACGTTAATGAGGGTTGAGTGTCTAGTAAAGCCCTTCCATTGCTTCACATATCACACTAGAAGACAAACAATATTAATGCAAGTCTATAAAATCATTTCTAAATTACAATTGAAAATCACTCAGTGGTGTAAATAAAAAGGCCCCAATGTCCAAATAACCATTCTGTGCTACAGCATCTTTTAGTATGTATAGTTAGTCTGAGCGGAGCGATTTTTCCCTCTAAATGCTCTTCAACGTTAATGAGGGTTGAGTGTCTAGTAAAGCCCTTCCATTGCTTCACATATCACACTAGAAGACAAACAATATTAATTATACAACACATCCACATTTACCCACACAGTCCCACTGCATCTTATGTGTGTGAAACATAACATAATCCAAGCAAAGTGAGGATTTACTGTACATTCATTTCCATCAATGCTTTTGTCCAAAACACCTTACATGCAATATGTACATTTTAATTTTGATGCGTACTGTATTCTATGCAGTTTTACCATTTAAAAAGTATCTGAGATTCTTAGAAAACGGTCTATGAACTGATTAAACCACTGCTTGACTTGTGTAGTGTTCTGTTCCTGTTGATGTATTTCTGAAAAGGACAGATGTGATTTGCTATTTGGTTTGTGGTTGAAATGATAGGGATAGTCATTTTTTGCTTATCCTTTCTTTCTTCTGTGGATCACAAAACAAGATACTATGAAAAAAATGTTAAACAGCTTTGGTTTCCATTGATGGGAAAAAAACTAATTTCTCAAAATATCTTAAGTTTAACAAATGAAAGAATGTCATACATGTTTGCGAGAGTGAGTGATGAAAATTTTTGGTGAACTATCCCTTTAGGAGGAGGGTAATTTTTAATCTAGAGTCATCTGATTGGACAAAAATCTGTATCGTGCATGATGAGTCATCAGTGTTTTTCCCTGGTTTTCCTAGAAGTCAAAGACTGCAATTTTGTTATTGTGCATCTGCTGCAGTTTTAGTTGTGAGTATAGTAATACATATACTGTGGATAGTTTCATAGCTAACACACATTGACTAAAATCCACAAAACTGATTTATTTTATGGGATCTCAAAGAACCCAGAGCTGAGAGCCTATAATGCTGATCCTTTTAGAAAAATAATATAGCCATTCCAAGACCCATTTATAGTCAAAGTGCTTACTGATAAGAAGTGTTTCCTTGGAAAAACCAAGGAGCTGCAAAAAGCATAAGTATTTGTCGTGTTATATCAAGCCTTGAAAGTGGAGCAAAGACTGCATTAATTTGCCTCCTATGGACTCTCTATAGACTGATGGAGAAATGAAAATGTGTGACAGAGATGGGAGGAGGGGAGGCTGCAGAGGAAACGTGGGGAAAAGATCTGTAAAGGAAGAGAAATCATGCTAAATTAGTTTATTATGGGATTCTTATGGGATTGTAATCAAGTAGATAATGTCACTGAGACTGAAAGATGCTGCACAAATCCCTTCCATCAGCTCTCTCTCCTTCAATAAGTCTTATTCATAGACAAACATGTAATGGCATATTTATTCTCTAACAGGCACTATGGTGTATTTGCCTTTTTTGTTTTGATTTGTTTTAGTCCATTTTATTTAGTCCATGCCACCTTTGTTTCTTTTTTTTCTTCTGTCTGTTGTTTTATGTTGGTATGCAGAGGCAGTCTCTGGCATTGCTTCCCAGTTCAAACACACACACACACACACACACACACACACACACACAGACACAGGGACTGTCTCAGCTCCAACAGACAGCGAGATATTGAGATATTAGGGAAGCCTGCACAGAGGCAGAGCTCTGAGAAAAAGGTGGGGATATAGAGAGGGTGGAGACAGGTAGGGGGATGGGGGTCATTTGGGAATGGGCGTGGTTAGGTAAGAAGTGGAGTAAAATGAGTATTAAAGCCGATATAGGCCTATGTGATATCGCACAATTTAAAGATATTTAAAGTAAATAACACATGCATACAGTATGCATGATTTGTGCAATTAAATTGATATCTATTTCACATTTATTAAAATAATTACAATAAATAATTAGGAAAAAAATATATAGAATATATATATATATATATATATATATATATATATATATATATATATATATATATATATATAT
>NW_015505416.1:469873-472963 GCF_001515645.1 Sinocyclocheilus grahami | reverse complement strand
TAACCACTCAAACTGCCACACACATACACACACACACACACACACTCCCACACACACACCCCCACACCCACACCCCCACACACACACACACACACACACACACACACACACACACACACACACACACACACACACACACACAGACACAGGGACTGTCTCAGCTCCAACAGACAGCGAGATATTAGGATCTGTGGGAAGCCTGCACAGAGGCAGAGCTCTGAGAAAAAGGTGGGGATATAGAGAGGGTGGAGACAGGTAGGGGGATGGGGGTCATTTGGGAATGGGCGTGGTTAGGTAAGAAGTGGAGTAAAATGAGTATTAAAGCCGATATAGGCCTATGTGATATCGCACAATTTAAAGATATTTAAAGTAAATAACACATGCATACAGTATGCATGATTTGTGCAATTAAATTGATATCTATTTCACATTTATTAAAATAATTACAATAAATAATTAGGAAAAATATATATAGAATATATATATATATATATATATGTATATATACACCTGCGCCACTCACCAGTCTCGAGTCCCACGGAGGAGCTCCGGAAGGATAAAAGGAGGAGTGACGACAGTGGAAGACAAGAGAGGACCAGGCCTGGACTATTTATGTTGTTTTGGTTCTGTTTGTGTGTGGCAGTCATTCGTGAGGGGTTGTCGTGCTATTTTCAGATTTGAATTTGTGAATTTGAGTGTTGAATTTGTTATTAAATTATGTTTAAATGTTTACCAGTTCCAACCTCCTTCTTCCCGATCTATGAACTTTGTTACAACTATATTTTATTCAGTTTAATTCCGTTTGGTGACTCTACTAAAATCACTGTTGGCAGCAATAAGGTAAGAATAAAATGAATCCTGGATTGGCTATATTTCATTTAGACTTCCAGAGAGAAAGAGAAGTAAATCTAAGAGGTTTGAGGTATTTGTTCTTGTTTGTTTTGGTAAATTATGTGGTAGCAGAGATCAATATATCAAAGAAAACACAGAAGTGATCAGATAGTGCAGCATATTTCATAAATGAATTGTATTCTGAAGCACAGTATTAAAAACTTAAATGAAATATTCGAAAAAGAACTCAGATCAAAATTAGAGAACACTTAAGGCCCCGATATTCTCAAAACGAAATTCATTTTCATTCTTAGTTTAGGGGTAAACCGAAGTTTGAAATACGTGAGCAGCGGTATACTGTTATCGAACATTCCGATGCTGCCCACTCTGATGAAAGCGACGTTTAAATGAATATGTAAATATGTGCTGCGCGCTTTCCTCTCAGTAACAAAATAAACACAACAAAAATGGAGAGAACAGCAAGCATTTTTTATAAAAAAGCATCTGTTCATAGCAACATGGGTATGCTTGCATGAGCTCTGCAAATTAGCACTCCCGTGAAGTCAATTCACATGTATTTACATGGCACTTTATTCAATATATTGCTTAAAAGCAAGCAGCAGTTTTAAACATGAAAAACAGTGTCTCATTTCATCAAAAGCAAAACTGAATTTGCTACTATAAAGCGGCTCTCCACTGCGCGGACATCCCACCTCCAAGGACTCGACAGATGAAATGAACCCAGAGAAGAGTTCTGCGTGAAATAATGCGGAGCCTCAGCGCACACCTCCTATGATGTAATCCTCATGGACCAATGGTAGAACAAAGGTGTTTTGCAGCCGGAACAAACAGCGTTGGCAAGCCATTTCGAACTCACAAAACAAACTTCGTTTTGGCCAGATTTTGTTCGAAATGACGTCACATCAGTTCGTTCTTCGATTTCGCTTGAAGTATATCCGGGCCTTTACGGATACCTCCAAGTTATTGGTGTTAATCTGGCACCTGGGGCTAATTTCCTTAATTATATGACAAACTCTTTTGAGATTGAGATTTGAGATTGCAAGATGGTGGGCTGCTCTAAGGTGACTGAAGCCCTGCGACAGGAGGTTGTCCAGATGAAGGCCAAAGAGATGACACTTTCAGCCATTGCAAGTGAAGCTGGTCATTCCAAATCTGTGATTTCTCAAATATTGCAGGTTTACAGTGATACTAATTCACTCAAGTCCCCCAAAAAGGCTGGTCATCCATGTAAGACAAATGCACGAAAAGACAGGAAAATGCAGAGACTCTCAATGGGGAATCGGTTCAACACTGCAGCTGGAATTGCTTGCCAGTTCAGTGCTGAACAGGATAAGGATCTGTCTTGGCACGTTTAAGAGAAGGTGGACTGAAAGTTCACTCTGCAGTGACCAAGTTCATCAGCAGAAAGAATCAAAAGGCTAGGCTCACCTTTGCTGCATGTTGTGTGTACAGAGGAGAACTGGTTCAAGGTTCACTTTAGTGATGAGAGCAAGTTTAATGTATTTGGGTCTGATGGGAAACATTTTGTTCGGTGTAAACTGAGGAAAGACTGAACCCCGAATGCGTAAAGAAGTCAGTAAAAGGTAGAGGAAGAAATGTCATGGTTTGGGGGATGATTTCTGCAGCAGGAGTTGGGCCTGTTATACAGATACATGGCAGGGTGAATGCAAATGTTTATCAGAACCTCCTTCAGCAACATGCAGTTCCTTCCCTACAAGCATCTCCCAATAAGCCTGCAAAACAGGTAAAGCAGTTCCTTGAAGTTAAGAACACTGGAATAATGAAATGGCTGACCCAGAGAATTGATCTAAACCAGATTGAAAATCCTTGGTGACAAAGTTATGGCTAAGAAACCCACTACAGTTACTGAACCATGGAAGAGAGTGGAAGAAGAGTGGACCAAGATCACACCAGCGCAGTCTGAGAAACTGATGATGTTCTGCAGCCGCAGATGTGCTGAATTCATTCAAAGCAGGGGCTTCTACACGTCCTACTAATTTCTGACAGCTGTAACCCTCCAACATTTTTGTTGTAATCTTCTTTCGTGCTACAGTTGTTACTCTGCTCTAATTTAGATCACTGTGTCACTAAATAAAGGTTTTTGTTGAAATGCCTTGGATATTTTTTCAAACATATTATTAGAACAGTGGTATACCTACAGCTAATATTACTTCACATTTTAGGTGATGAAGATTAACCATATTTCAGAAAAAAACTAAAATATTGAATTATTAATAC
>NW_015505416.1:467658-468893 GCF_001515645.1 Sinocyclocheilus grahami | reverse complement strand
GGAGAGTATTTTGGAGGCCTGTAAATAATGATAAACAGAATGCGTGGAGCACCTTTCAACACAATCCCTAGATATTCAAAAGACAAGTACTGACCAAATGACACTTGCTTACATTGATAGACATCTTTAAATATAGCAGTGTAGTGCGGTGTGTGCACGGCTGTCCCACAGATCATGATGACCTTGTTGTGTATCTTGCTGTGTGGTGTAGGGCTTTGTCCAGCCTATCTACACGGATATCTGCTCCTGATAGCAATTACTGCTTATACCTGCCATAGGAGGACAGTCAGGAAGGAAATAAACAGGAAATAATACAATGTTCCACCCTGTTTTCTTCCTCACTGCTGAGTGAATTTTAACCGAAAAAAGCCTGGAGAAGAGAATAACAATGTTCACGTAAATGTCACACAAACCCATTACCAAAGCTCCAGGAGACGGGGCCAGTTAAATCGCTCATGGTGTCATGGTGTGATGGAGCAGATCAGGCCAGGCATGGCCACTAAAGCATTTCCTCTTTAATTGATGCGGGCTGCTGTGAACAGGCAGGACGAGTGGATGTATGGTCAACAGCTCACCATAGATTATTAATGATCTTTAGCAAACACACTTTTCTGGCAAACTCTCTTTCTTTCTGTATTTATTTTTCAGCTTTCCTTTTAAATGTTGTTCCTCTTAACTAAATGTTTGACTGGGTAGGTTAATTTGCGCAGAAAATTTATACACACGATACCTCCAAGTACACAATATATATATAAAATAAATATTAAAAGTAATAATAAAAGTATATATTAAAAAATACTGACTGAACTTTTAAATGGTAGATTATGTACACATACAGTGGAGATAAAAAATTAGAGAACAACCTATAATTTCTTAAATTTCAATGTCACTGCTTAGCCCTATTTGAAGTTATCCTAACAGGAGTGGGCATATTTCATAAATGAATTGTATTCTGAAGCACAGTATTAAAAACTTAAATGAAATATTCGAAAAAGAACTCAGATCAAAATTAGAGAACACTTAAGGCCCCGATATTCTCAAAACGAAATTCATTTTCATTCTTAGTTTAGGGGTAAACCGAAGTTTGAAATACGTGAGCAGCGGTATACTGTTATCGAACATTCCGATGCTGCCCACTCTGATGAAAGCGACGTTTAAATGAATATGTAAATATGTGCTGCGCGCTTTCCTCTCAGTAACAAAATAAACACAACAAAAATGGAGAGAACAGCAAG
>NW_015505416.1:422890-465988 GCF_001515645.1 Sinocyclocheilus grahami | reverse complement strand
GAAATACGTGAGCAGCGGTATACTGTTATCGAACATTCCGATGCTGCCCACTCTGATGAAAGCGACGTTTAAATGAATATGTAAATATGTGCTGCGCGCTTTCCTCTCAGTAACAAAATAAACACAACAAAAATGGAGAGAACAGCAAGCATTTTTTATAAAAAAGCATCTGTTCATAGCAACATGGGTATGCTTGCATGAGCTCTGCAAATTAGCACTCCCGTGAAGTCAATTCACATGTATTTACATGGCACTTTATTCAATATATTGCTTAAAAGCAAGCAGAATTATTAAACATGAAAAACAGTGTCAGTGTCTCATTTCATCAGAAGCACAACTTAATTTGCTACTATAAAGCGGCTCCACTGTATTCAGTTTTGACAGATGAAACTCGACAGACGAAATGAACCCAGAGAAGAGTTCTGCGTGAAATAATGCGGAGCCTCAGCGCACACCTCCTATGATGTAATCCTCATGGACCAATGGTAGAACAAAGGTGTTTTGCAGCCGGAACAAACAGCGTTGGCAAGCCATTTCGAACTCACAAAACAAACTTCGTTTTGGCCAGATTTTGTTCGAAATGATGTCACATCAGTTCGTTCTTCGATTTCGCTTGAAGTATATCCGGGCCTTTACGGATACCTCCAAGTTATTGGTGTTAATCTGGCACCTGGGGCTAATTTCCTTAATTATATGACAAACTCTTTTGAGATTGAGATTTGAGATTGCAAGATGGTGGGCTGCTCTAAGGTGACTGAAGCCCTGCGACAGGAGGTTGTCCAGATGAAGGCCAAAGAGATGACACTTTCAGCCATTGCAAGAGAAGCTGGTCATTCCAAATCTGTGATTTCTCAAATATTGCAGGTTTACAGTGATACTAATTCACTCAAGTCCCCCAAAAAGGCTGGTCATCCATGTAAGACAAATGCACGAAAAGACAGGAAAATGCAGAGACTCTCAATGGGGAATCGGTTCAACACTGCAGCTGGAATTGCTTGCCAGTTCAGTGCTGAACAGGATAAGGATCTGTCTCGGCACGTTTAAGAGAAGGTGGACTGAAAGTTCACTCTGCAGTGACCAAGTTCATCAGCAGAAAGAATCAAAAGGCTAGGCTCACCTTTGCTGCATGTTGTGTGTACAGAGGAGAACTGGTTCAAGGTTCACTTTAGTGATGAGAGCAAGTTTAATGTATTTGGGTCTGATGGGAAACATTTTGTTCGGTGTAAACTGAGGAAAGACTGAACCCCGAATGCGTAAAGAAGTCAGTAAAAGGTAGAGGAAGAAATGTCATGGTTTGGGGGATGATTTCTGCAGCAGGAGTTGGGCCTGTGATACAGATACATGGCAGGGTGAATGCAAATGTTTATCAGAACCTCCTTCAGCAACATGCAGTTCCTTCCCTACAAGCATCTCCCAATAAGCCTGCAAAACAGGTAAAGCAGTTCCTTGAAGTTAAGAACACTGGAATAATGAAATGGCTGACCCAGAGAATTGATCTAAACCAGATTGAAAATCCTTGGTGACAAAGTTATGGCTAAGAAACCCACTACAGTTACTGAACCATGGAAGAGAGTGGAAGAAGAGTGGACCAAGATCACACCAGCGCAGTCTGAGAAACTGATGATGTTCTGCAGCCGCAGATGTGCTGAATTCATTCAAAGCAGGGGCTTCTACACGTCCTACTAATTTCTGACAGCTGTAACCCTCCAACATTTTTGTTGTAATCTTCTTTCGTGCTACAGTTGTTACTCTGCTCTAATTTAGATCACTGTGTCACTAAATAAAGGTTTTTGTTGAAATGCCTTGGATATTTTTTCAAACATATTATTAGAACAGTGGTATACCTACAGCTAATATTACTTCACATTTTAGGTGATGAAGATTAACCATATTTCAGAAAAAAACTAAAATATTGAATTATTAATACTGAAATATTATATTAAAATATTTGTAGATTGCTCACTAATTTTGATCTCCACTGTATTTATATAAAAAAAATTGTCTTTTTAAATATTTTTTTCCCCTTAGGAATCCCCTTGAGAACCACTGCCATATACTTCTGTTGTATATTAACACCATATATAAACACCTTACTCTGATCTCTTTTTTTTCTTACATCATCACTTTGTTCTCTTGTTTATTTGTCTCATCCTGTCTCCATCCTTCCTCTTTCCATCAAACTAAGATGATCTTTTTGTCCTCGATACAGAAATATTATATTAAAATATTTGTAGATTGCTCACTAATTTTGATCTCCACTGTATTTATATAAAAAAAAATTGTCTTTTAAAATATTTTTTTCCCCTTAGGAATCCCCTTGAGAACCACTGCCATATACTTCTGTTGTATATTAACACCATATATAAACACCTTACTCTGATCTCTTTTTTTTCTTACATCATCACTTTGTTCTCTTGTTTATTTGTCTCATCCTGTCTCCATCCTTCCTCTTTCCATCAAACTAAGATGATCTTTTTGTCCTCGATTCCTTTCACTTTCTTTCTTGGATATCCTCCAAGCCTTGCTCTCCTGCCAAAAACACACAAGTGCATGCATATATGTGTGTGTTTGTGTGTCTGTGGCAGTGGAGGGTGTAACTTTTCCAACTTTTCCTTTTTGTTTGTCTTTCATCCAGACTCCCTACCTCTCTCCCCTTTCATCCAAAACCCCTCCATCTTGAGGTGGCAGTCTCATAGCAGGCCGAGCTTGCTGATCTGTACCTACAGTGACAGGATGATTCAGAGAAACAAAAAAATCAATCATCTTAATTTCTGGATGCACTGAAGTGAACTCATGCAATCTAGTGCACGCAGGCTCTGCCGCAGTTAAACACACCATCGGCAGTATTGATTATGCCACCTGCTGTGTATTAGTGTTGTGCGTGTATGTGTGTGTTGCACAGAGACACTAAAATATTCCATTCATGCACAACTATTCATCATATAATCTTTTTCAGTCTTGCCTCCCCATCCTGCCTTGATTTGTATTCCTCTCTCTCCCTCTCTGTAGTTTATATCTACAGCACTTCCAGGCTGCTTTATGACACTCAGCTGAACAATAGAGACAAGCCTTTCTCTCTTTTTCGTTTGCACTCTTTTTCATGCATATATGTGTGTGTTTGTGTGTCTGTGGCAGTGGAGGGTGTAACTTTTCCAACTTTTCCTTTTTGTTTGTCTTTCATCCAGACTCCCTACCTCTCTCCCCTTTCATCCAAAACCCCTCCATCTTGAGGTGGCAGTCTCATAGCAGGCCAAGCTTGCTGATCTGTACCTACAGTGACAGGATGATTCAGAGAAACAAAAAAATCAATCATCTTAATTTCTGGATGCACTGAAGTGAACTCATGCAATCTAGTGCACGCAGGCTCTGCCGCAGTTAAACACACCATCGGCAGTATTGATTATGCCACCTGCTGTGTATTAGTGTTGTGTGTGTGTGTGTGTGTGTGTGTGTGTGTGTTTGTGTGTTGCACAGAGACACTAAAAGACATTCCATTCATTTAATCTTTTTTCAGTCTTGCCTCCCCATCCTGCCTTGATTTGTATTCCTCTCTCTCCCTCTCTGTAGTTTATATCTACAGCACTTCCAGGCTGCTTTATGACACTCAGCTGAACAATAGAGACAAGCCTTTCTCTCTTTTTCGTTTGCACTCTTTTATATGTGTGTGTTTGTGTGTCTGTGGCAGTGGAGGGTGTAACTTTTCCAACTTTTCCTTTTTGTTTGTCTTTCATCCAGACTCCCTACCTCTCTCCCCTTTCATCCAAAACCCCTCCATCTTGAGGTGGCAGTCTCATAGCAGGCCGAGCTTGCTGATCTGTACCTACAGTGACAGGATGATTCAGAGAAACAAAAAAATCAATCATCTTAATTTCTGGATGCACTGAAGTGAACTCATGCAATCTAGTGCACGCAGGCTCTGCCGCAGTTAAACACACCATCGGCAGTATTGATTATGCCACCTGCTGTGTATTAGTGTTGTTGTGTGTGTGTGTGTGTTTGTGTGTTGCACAGAGACACTAAAAGACATTCCATTCATTTAATCTTTTTTCAGTCTTGCCTCCCCATCCTGCCTTGATTTGTATTCCTCTCCCTCCCTCTCTGTAGTTTATATCTACAGCAATTCCAGGCTGCTTTATGACACTCAGCTGAACAATAGAGACAAGCCTTTCTCTCTTTTTCGTTTGCACTCTTTTGATCTTGCTTCCTTTCTGCCTCGTTCTGCTGCTCCATAATTAAAACCAACAGCTTTCCATTGCACTATGAGAGATACAGGAAAGATTATAAAGAAACAGTAATACTAAATGATTCAGAATGAGTGTAACTCAAAGGGATAGTTCACACAAAAATGAAAATTATGTCATCATTTATTTCACCTCTGTCCCTCCAAACTTGTATTACTTGGATTTTTCTGTGGAACTTAAAAAAAGTTTATTGTAAATAGTTTATTGTATTGCTGGTAATTTTATACAGGGAATAGATCAAAATTGAAGTTATTATTTTTACAGAATTAAGCACTGAACCAGATCAGTTGCATATCTGAACATGTCATTCAGACTGAACATTCTAGAAAGTTTTGACTGTTGTGTTCAATGAAAAAAAAAAAAATCCTATGCGTTTGGACAGACATGGAGGTGAGTAAATTATGACAGAATATTCATCTTTGGGTCAACAATCATTTTAACTTTTTTTGCAGGTGGTTTAATTTACATACTCAGAGGTCACTCTAAAAAAAAATTATGTGACTTTAATTGATGGACTGTGGTTGTGTGGTTTACTTGTTGATTATTGTGATATGTTTATCAGCTATTTGTACTCTCATTCTGATGGCACCCATTCACTGCGTAGGATCCATTGGTCTCATCTTGGATGGCCCATGGTTAAGTAAATATTAAACTATTTTTAAAAACTATACTTTAATATTATTACAATATAAAGTTTATTTATTTGAATTTATTTATTTATCAATTTTACATATTTTTTAACATAGATGTTATAATGCATATAAGTTATCAGTGTCTATTAGAAAAATGCATAGAAGCCATATTTAGCTTCAGTATGTATGTGGATATGCTGTTGATATGAGGACTGTTCCATAACTGTTTCAGTTTCAGAAAAAAAATCTAATTCTAAAGAGCTGTTTTAGACATTCAACCCATTATTGTTAAACACAATTATTTATTGAGACATTTTTGTGTTGAGTTTTAATTGTCAGATTTTTTATAAGCACATTAAAATACCATTTCATCCACAATCATTTTTTTTTAAGCTAAAGGAAAATACATTTAAAGTGCTTCTGGCAACAACCTAATTTTAATGTTTAATGTCATTTTTGTCATATTTTTTTTCTTAAAAAATAAAATAAAGGATTTTTGCAGAAAAAAATATCTAAAGGTAACTTAATTGAATAATAATAATAATAATAATAATAATAAAGACTAAAATTCAGACACACATTTAGAATCAAGCATATAGCAAAGTTGCCAAATAAGAATGTACTGGCTTACAGAATTTGTATGCTTACCATGCGACAAGCTCTCCACTGAGATTCCCATAGTTAAATCAAGCTGTTGTGTGCTCTGACACCTCTGATTTCAACCTGTAGGGAGTCCAGGGTCTGTCACGGGTTAGCAGGCAGGTGAAGATCCTCTGAAGTGCCCAGTCGATTTTTTTCCTCTCAGAAACCCTGGTGGAAAAAAATCCATCCCACATAACATCAAATAGCTCTCAGACCAGGCGTATGTCCTCTGGCGTATGTCCTCAGGCTTTATCCTTGCTGCTGTTGGGAGCTGACAGAGGCCCCTCAAGTCATTTTCAGAGCTGGCGTTTGGCATGTCGTCCCTAGGAGTATGATTGTGTGACCTGCGGACTGTATGTGTGACAGTGCCCATTGAGCTGCTAAAAGCTCTTAATAACAACACCAACCACTTCAACACTTCTCCGAAAACATAGGCAGGACTGTGACCTTTAGTCTAGTCAAATCACAGCACTGCAAAAAGCACTTAGAGTACTTCCTTTTTACAAATAAAAGCAAACTGAGGTTCTTATCAATGAAGAAGCTACTGTAAAATATCTAAGCTCTCATAAGTAGTTAAATTATAGTTAAGAGATTCTTTTGAAGAAGTATTCAGTCATACTTTAAGCTACTAAAGAAACATCTGTTTTAGGGAGCAGTACATTAAAACGTATGATAGATTGAAAGATTATTACAAAATTGAAATTGCCCATCAAGTCTTCATTGGGCATCAAAAGAATCAGCAAATCAGTGATTCTTTTCACAGTACATTAACTGTTTGACTGCAATTTCGCCTGCAAAACTTCACCAAGCAATGATAAATGTAACAGCACTTTAACTGCAAAAACTGCATATTTTGCTTAAGTCCCATGAAAAACCAACTACAGATTCAAGCCCACCTTTAAACAATTATTTGAACCAGTATAAGCCTGTTCTTTCTGTATGAGTAATTACTTTTTAGCAGTAAATAATAGATGAGCCTCTGAAAACTCACCCAGGGTTATGTTTATTTATTAGCCTGTTTTCTCTCATTAGACTCCATCTGACATTTGATCTGACCACGGCTGCACTTTCCACATGAGTCTAGACTGTGTCACCCTTCAAATTAACGAATATGATGGGGTGCCGCGACAAGTAAAGCTCTGTAATATGAATAAAAATGGTATTTAAATCAGGATCCAGCTGATCTCCTGTCAGGCCTGGCTGTCTCTCCTCCCATTCATTATACAGCTTTGTCACCAGCGTCTCTCTTTCACTCCACCTCCTCTTCCCCTTTTCCTTTTAATCCTGCCATCTTCCAGCAAGGACCCTTTGTAGTGACAAAAAGCATGTGTGTTTGTCTATGACAGGTGTTTTAATGTGCCTCTGTTTAGTACATTGGGTGCTAATGGGAGTCTTCACTATGAAGAGAGCGAGTGTGACAGGATAACCACAGAACCGAAAGAGTGTGCGTCCGAGCTCAAGAGGTGAGACGAAGCTCTAATTTGTCTCAGCTCCAGACAAACCCCACTCTAATCCTACATCGGGCTGTCAAATAGTGCAGAAGATCCAGGATTCTGTACCTAAAGAACGACGTGTTTGAAGTGTGCGCCATGCTGCCCGTCTGTCTTTGTGTCTTGAGCAGTCTGCCTTAAGGATAAGTTAAAAGTTTAGTCGAATGAAATTGGCTGAATGAAACCAAAACGAAGCCCGTATTTATTAGCGATTTCTCTTCAAAGCGTCTAATCAAGATTTTGGCTGCTTATTTACACATTTGAACATAATGTCAAAATTGCTAGTGGTTTTCATGCCAGGTAATGACTACCTTTGAGATGGCTCTGCCAAGGCAAACCTTGCTCATCAGTTTAGTCCATCATCAAGCTTTTCCAGCAATGCTAATGTTGCTTTTCAGGCGGTGAAAACCAAGAACGTGGTCTACTGAGAGTTTCTTTGAGGTTGCACTGTGGTCTCAGGAGGTCTTGATTTATTGTGTGGTTGAATTAGCAGGAGTATCTCTCTTGTAGCACTGGAACCGCGCTGGACCGTAATATTTTTCAGTGCTTTCAATCTTGTTGTATCTCTGTGTGCAGTGTACCGATCTATCGCTCAAAGTTGTTTTTGTCTCTCCGCGCTCCACTTATTGTGTTTTATCTGTACTGAAAGCCATTGTGCTTTGTAGTGGCCATGCTTGTCTGCTCTTTTTTTAAAGGCAGGGAAGCAGGGATCTGTCTGATGAGTAAATATGTAGCTTTTTTTTCTTTCAAATCTCAAATTTCAAATTTTCATTTGAAGAGGGATGTGACCCATCAGGATATGGGCAATTCTTAAAACTAGAATCTTGCCTTTTTGTAAGTGACTGAGCCACCAATTAAGCCATAAAACTAAGAGCTGTCAAACAAATCAATGTGGAAATGTAAAAGTATAGCTGTGAAAATTAAATATGATTGTGTATCATTGACTTTTCTTTGAAGAATTAAAGATAATGGCAGCCACTTCTGCAAGAGAAAGTTTCACACAATATATAGATTATCTATACTGATATGAGATGAAGATTGATCTAGAAAACAACTGTTTTATATTACAGGATAACACAATGTTGAGATCACATGACAAAATAGTTGCTAGTGAGCAACATAAACTTAAAGGGATAGTTCACTTTCAGTTGTTGGTCCCCATTGACATCCATATTATGAAAAAAAAAACACTGTGCAAGTCAATGGGGACCAGCAACTGTAGGTGAACTATCTCTTTAAGGCACAATATTATTAGTTACTTTATCTATGTTTAATTTAAAAAATGTTTTTTATGCCAATGAAAGTGAATCTACAGCAGAATCAATCACTGTGTCTCTGAGCAAAACACGGTAGTGGTGCTCCTATATGAAATCAGTATTTTTAAATGAATCATCTTGGTGAGTGATTCAATGACTCTCTCATAAAGACAGTAATTTGTTTCATTTCTTAATGTGTCTTTTGAAAAAAATTACTTGTTTTGTTACTTAATGAGTTAGTGTGTTTGAATGATTTTTTGAGTGAATGATTCAGTAACTCGTAGAGATTCTCACTTGTTTTGATCACCTATTTTGTTCCCTGTTTTGAATTTTAAAAAATCGCTACTTCATCGGAATGGTACGAAACCCCGATGAGGTTTATGGCAGTCACTATGTGACCACAAAAAATAAAAAAAAATATTTGACTTGATTAAAAAAAACTAAACGTTCGTAAAAAAAATGGTTTGCAGTCTGAAATGACCTCCATTGGAAATTAATGGGAAATACACAAAAATACAAAAATACAGATACATTTTTTTGTGCATACAATCTATAAATCATTCACGATGCAGAAAAACAGACACACATATATGAACTAGTGTGACTGTAACACAAAGCATGTTTTGCAAATGTGTGAAATAAAATCAATAATTTAGCCACAATGCAGTAAAAACACAGACACCAAGGAAGGGGCGACACTCTAAAACATCAAAAATACAAAACAGACACATCCACTAAAAAAAAAGACAAACACACACACACACACACACACACACACACACACACACACACACACACTGTTATACACACACAAATGAACTGGTGTGGCTGCAACAAAATGGCAAAATTGAGATGAGCATTTTTGATGTTATGTGTCACAAAATGTCTTTCAAAATCAACTTTTACTTGAGCTTTTGATATATAAGAGGTCATATTACTAAAAGAATATCCTTGTAAGTTTCAGAACTGAAAATGTCCTTGTTACTGAAATAAAAGCTTTTAGTGAGACCAGGCCCAGTGAATGCCAGATCCTGGAATGTGCCTACCTATGACACAATAGATAGGTTAAACACCGCCTCCACAGAGAAATATCAACACCTAATTCTGTAGCCCCGCCCACTGATTCATGCATGACATAGTAGGGAAATAACGTAAGTGGCGCTAAACCGGATCGAGCAACCAAGAAATAAACATGCCGTTGAAGAAAGCAAAATATTGTGCAGTGCCTGGTTGTGGAAGAACTGAGTCACTGCATAACCTTCCTTCGGATTCAGATATTAGGAATGCGTAGTTGAACTTTATTTAGGCTAATGAAGTTTCATCTCAAGTGAGTAAAACACTGAGCGTTTGTTCACTTCATTTCACCGCTAATTCCTTTGTAAACAAGACACAGGTCGACGCTGGATTTGCAGAGAGACTGAGATTAAAAAGCAATGCGTCTATATTGGATATGACAGGAATGGCGCAGCACACACTTATGTGAGTAAAAAAATATTTGTACTATGTGTCACTATTGCTTTGTTAGAGATCACTTGATATGTCCTGATTATGTGTACGTGTCTAGCCAAAGTCACAGAATGCTCCAGCTATGAAAGCCGTAGCTTGTCAAACAGACACACAGAAAGGTAGTTTAATATGCAAAACTGTTATCCAATCATAGCAGTGGGAGTTTACTTCCAAGTCTTTAAAGCGGCACGCCCATAAGAACTGAGCGTTTCTCGAGCCGGCCTCAAAAACACGGTAGAAAATAGCCTATTACTTATTGATTTTTATGTTTTTGAATGTAAAAACTACGCGAACGTCATAAGTGGACCTCAGACAACAGTATAAAATAATAATTAAAAAAAGACAGTTCATGACCCCTTTAACATGAAATACTGCCATAATTGAAAAGTAATATAAAAAAAAAAAATAAATAAGTATGATTTTCAATGGGAAGAAATTGATCATAATTATTGCATAGGTATTAATCAGTACCGTGAAATTCTTTCAAAATACAAAATAAAAAAGAAAACATATTATTGAACAAAAATATATTACATTGAGTTTACTGAAAAAAAATAATTACATTTCAGGTGTTCCGTCACTTTTGACCGCAAGCAACACCAGTGTGACCCCCAAATGAACAATACCAGAGAATCAGTGTGTATAAATGGATTGAATGGTTTATTCAGTGACTCGGTCTTAAAGACAGTCACGTGTTTTGTTCTTTAATGAATCAGTGTGTTTAAATGGATTGTTGAGAGAATCATTCAGTGACTCATAAAGACAGTCACTTGTTTTGTTCTCAAATAACTCAGTGTATTTGATCAAGCCTATTGAGTAATTCAAGGACCCCCTCATAAAAACAGTCACTTATTTTGTTCCTGAAAGAGTGGGTGATTGTGAGCGAATCAATGAATGAATGATTCTTTGTCTCACTCACAAAGACATTCGCTTGTCACCATCTACAATGTAACCTGTAGAAAGAGTTAATGAAAAATTCAAAGGCTTTATAGTGTGTCTGGAATGTGCAAATGCAAGCAAAGTAAGTAAAAGAAACAATGACAAGTCTTTGTTATTAGACTACACATCCGCACTCTTAGAACTTCAAGGACCGGAACGAACTGTCCAATATAACTGCACAAAAACTTAGTTTAATGGTGTCTTCACTAGTCATACATTTCTTTAGTAAAAGAGTTATGAGAGTATATATATATTTGTACAATGGGAGATTTATAAGGATTACCTATAATAAGTTTTGCAGCTGTATTGCAGCTGTCCGATCAGTCATTTATTGAAAGGGTTCTTCCCATGTGTCCCTGGGCAGTCTTCTAAGACCAGGTGTGTGGAAAAGCAGGTGGCACTCTTAGAATAAATAGAGACGAGCAGTCAGCCACACCTGGCGATTTGAACCTAAACCCCCTCTGATTATGTCCATTATGCGAGTCACTGGTCCATGCTCCCATAATGCCACTCGACCAAACTATAGTCTTTTCTCTGACCTAATCCCCCATGCCTTTCTGGCTAGTGGGAGTCAGCCTGAACTTTGATGTCTAGTGACGAAGAACAAATACCTGCTCTCCGCTGTAGGCAGGACTTCATTTCTCCACCTCCACAGGTTTACCCAGCCCTCCCCGCTGCGACCTGACATTAAATACACAAGGACTGAGGGCAAGAGGTGTTGATCTGATTTGAAATTGAGGCCTCCACAAACATGAGTATAAATGTGAGACAGGCCTCAAGAGGCTGTTTTTAGTGTTAGATGGACGCCACAAACACTTGGCTAAGGAGCAGGAAATTAATACATTTAGGAGGTATTGTTCTTCAGGAATAATTCTATGCACAGAGCTTTTATCATCTCTGTCAGTGTGAGTAATGATGAGCCAGACACACTGTGTCTATGTGTGTGGTGAAGCAAAAATGCAATATAACAATTAATAAATTCACAACTGGTTCCTTATAGAAAAGACTATATGCAATTTTACTTGAGAATTAAATTTGGGATCCTGTATCATTAATACAGTATCTGGAGAAAGATATCCGTTAGCATTTGCATTCATTTCAAAGGCTGTTGCATACTATAATGAAATATTATCAATGTTTGTTGGTTGCACGTCAATTTATTTAGTCAGAATACATAATTTATTTATTTATTTTGTCTGTCCGTTAATGGAGAAAGATGCTTTTAGAACCAGATTGGTGCAGGAGCTAATGAGGCCATGCTAACTAGCTAAACTTTAACATCCTGATCATCTTATTTACTCATATGTTATTGTTCATGTGTATTTTGATGACTAATTGAATAATTATATGACTGATTTTGAATAATGTATAAATTGCAATGTTTTTCAAGCAAAGTCATCTTCACTTTGTTAAAGGGATAGTTCACTGGAAAATAAATATTCTGTCATCAATTACTCCAAACAGACTGACTTTCTTCTTTGAAATACATATTTTAACTGCTTCTGTCCATAATATGAAAGTCATTAGGACTCAAAACAGTCAATCTCCAAAAAGGAAGCTTCATAATGTAACATTAATCAAACTTTGATTTGACTAGTGTCACCATGTTTGATAAAGTCTTTATATGTGAGTGTCAATCAGTCTTTTGGTTTGATTTGGTTTGGAGTGACATGAGGGTGAGTAACTGTTGACAGAATATTAATTTATGGATGAACTATACCTTTAACTGATGATATTTGGTTTCTGATTAATTTTGAGAAGTCAGATGTCAAAGGTCATGTCAGTTTTGTAATATGACTGGGCTTGTACTGTTAAATAGAGTAACATTTCACATTTTGAGATGGGTCTGTCACATTAAAATATGTTTCTAAATACTGATTATACATAAGAGCTACAGGATTGTCTGTCTCAAAAGTCTTCACTTCTCCTCAGTAGGAGCTTTATTTCAACAACGCAAAAGTACTATACATTTTTTTATTTTATTATACTTTCAATCTTTTATATCTTATTCAACCTCCAAGCCATGCAACTTTATATGATCTTTTCCGATTAGAATGACTGAACCATCTGCCATGTGTTTTTGACTTCCCACTTTAGCAGTGAAAATGTTCATAAAGGATCTAATGAGAGCTGTATGTTTTGTGTCAATAGTGAATTAGACCGTGACAAATGAAATCAGCATAAAAAAGCCAGACTGCTTGGGTTGGTGGAGCGGTTCCATGCTTGTCAATGACAGGATGTGACACGTGTGGAATGCGTACACATTTGTGTGACTGCAACACCTGCCACATAAAGACACTCAGACTGCGAAAGCAGGAGTGAGCGCTGACAGTTTACATTCACATTCATACAGGCTGACAACAATGCTGTTAATTACTTTTATGACAGTTTTTGCTGCTTTATCAATGCATTCCATCAATGCATTCAATCAAAATCAATTCTGTAATTTCCCCCAAAAGGTCTCCATTATTTACAGTGTTCAGAAAGTTGATCTAAAAATGTGGTTTGACAAGCTGCAAGCTACTCATCAGTAGTTAAAGGGGTAGAAAATACTGAAATTAAAATACTGTCATTTATTTTTAACTGTCTTTCTTCTGTGGAACAGAAAATATCTATAAAAAAATTTACTTCTTTGTTTATTTGTCCGTATAATGAAAGTCAATAGGGTCAAATGTTGTTTTGGACCCCACCGACTTTCATTGTATGGACATAAACAGTTGAAACATTGTTCAAAATGTTTTCTTTTGTGTTCCACAGAAGAAAGAAAGTCAAACGGTAAGTCAACAAAATAATTTTTATTTTGGGGCAAAACTATCCCTTTAAGCTACATTCAAGATACACAGTTAAATTAAATTCAATTAAATTCAAGTTTATTTGTATAGCGCTTTTCACGATACAAATCGTTGCAAAGCAACTTTACAGCAAATTAAGTTTCTACAATATTTATTGGTAGCTTATCAGTGGTGACTGTCAGTTAATGTACATATGGCAGAAATGTATGGAAAAATCAAACAGACGATGAACACTATTAACAGCAATTATTATGATGCAATCAAACTTATAGCAAAATGTGGTAGTTCTGTAAGTTGTTTCAGGGTTGGCATCATCTGAGGTCCTCTGAGGGGTTGGTATCATCTCTTCTCAGGTGTTCTGGCTCCAGACTGAAACTTGTGTAAATCCTAGTTACATCCGTGGCAAAAACAGAGAAACAAATAGAGACATAATTAACCAAGCAAAATGTATTCGCCAAACTAAAGAATAATAATGTGCATTTAATCAGATATAACGTCTCAGTTACGTATGGCAACCCTCGCTCCCTGAAGGAGGGAACGGAGACGACACGTCGTGACCAACGAATTGGGATATCGCTTCGATAGATCAATCTACTTCGAGTGTAAACAAAACGAGCCAATGCACATTGGCATGCAATTATTGCATCCTGCTGCCGCTGATCACAGCGTGAGTATAATAAAGCAGCAGGTGCAATGCATACCAGGTTTTCGCTGAGGAGCCGAGCCGGCAACCCGGCCGCTCAGCGGTGGTACAGCAACCATGGCGACGGGACGTGTAGCGAATCAGCTCATGGAAAATATGAATAATTAACCATAACTAGTTATAATTAACTATTCATATTTTAGATCCACTGTAGATATTTAGCTGACCACTCAGGGTCAACCGTCTTGTCAATTCTAAGAACGTTAATTTCCTGGTTAAAGGAAATAACCTTCTTACTGCACAATTCTATAAATAGACCACAGCATGCCTGGAGATCTGCTCTAGGGGCATCCCTGCCTGGAGGAATGCAAGATCTGACCACGGGGTGAAGGTTTGGCGACAGGCCGGTGTAACTTGGACCCGGTGAGTGCCGCGCTTCCACGCCCACCTCGGGACTCGGCCATAAAGCCAGTGCTTGTGCTCGCACAACCAGCGCGAGCCACCCCGAGAAACCAATCATCCAGCCTTGAGGGCTCAGGACGCGGTGGAGGTTTCCACTCGAGACCGACCCTTTCGGCGGCCCGGGAAAGCATAGCTGTCATCTCCGGATCTGATTCAGGCTTTGCCACCGTTCCGGAGGGCGGCAGCGCGGCCGAATCCTCATCGGACAGCTCTCCCTCCGATGCTGAGATCGACATCTGGTCGGGGGGAGATCCACTGGATATCGCTGGTACGCTCTTTAAAGAGGGACCAGCGCGTTCCGTGGGTCGCTCCACTGGATCGGAGGAGCAAGAGGAGTGATGGTCCCCAGAGTGTTGGTTCCCTGTGGGGTTTGCCATCACTGTAACCCTCAAACCGCCCGCACTACTGCTGGAAGTGGTTCTCGTCTGCCTTCAGCTAGAACGAGCCCCAGATCGCGGCAGCGGCAACGGGACTCCGCCCCCTTGCGAGTAGCGGAGCCTGGTTCGCAGCTCCGAGATGGTCATCTTCCCGCAATGAGAACATTCTCGTCTGCCTTCAGCTAGAACGAGCCCCAGATCGCGGCAGCGGCAACGGGACTCCGCCCCCTTGCGAGTAGCGGAGCCTGGTTCGCAGCTCCGAGATGGTCATCTTCCCGCAATGAGAACATGACTCATCCACGAAGGCCACTTCTGGGCTTGATGCCCAGACACGTGAGGCAGCGAGCGTGACCATCACCCGGTGTCAGGTAACGACCGCACCCAGAAACGCACGTGTGAAACAGCATCCTTATAAGGACGATCAGTCGTCTTTATAAAGACGCACCCGTGTAGCTCTTTTAGAGAAATTTGCTCTTTTTAGGAAATGCTCTTTTAGTGCTCAGGTGCACAGGGGAGATGGCCGCTTTGCAACACGACAGGGGCTAGTGCAGCCTGAAGTGCGCAACCCACTCGACACTGGAACGACCACCGCTGAAGCGCCGTCCCGCCAACACAGAAAGCTTCCGAGAGCGTACTGAACTCGTAGTTCTCTAAATAAACATAGAGCAGAACGATGTTGTCGCTCGGCTCCGAATCGAAAAGCTGGTATGCATTGCTGCCTTATTATACTCACGCTGTGATCAGCGGCAGCTGGATGCAATAATTGCATTCCAATGTGCATTAGCTCGTTTAGTTTACACTCGAAGTAGATTGGTCTATCGAAGCGATATCCCAATTCTTCGGTCACGACGTGACTCGTCGTGACCGACTGAAAGGGAACTGCAGTACAAGATTATGAGATGCATTATTTGAATGCTTGGCCAAAGAGATGTGTCTTTATTCTAGATTTAAACAGAGAGAGTATGTCTATTCCAGAGTTTGGGAGCCAAATATGAAAAAGCTCTACCTCCAGCCATGTTGTTGGTTTAGATGCAGTGATAAGTTTATTTAGTTCTTCCTGTCCTATAGTTGAAAAGCACTGCAGTTTATCTTTTGGTGCGATGAATGAAGCTGAAGTATTATACGCTGTAGAATCTACATTTGTTATTGTATTTCTGATGTTATCTATTTTATCAGTGAAGAAATTCATAAAGTCATTACTATTAAACTGTGAGGGAATATTTAGATCGGGTGGCGTCTGGTTATTTGTTAATCTAGCCACTGTGCTAAATAAAAACCTTGGATTGTTTTGGTTATTTTCTATGAGTTTGTGGATATGCTCGGCCCTGGCAGCTTTTAGAGCCTGTCTATAGCTGGACATACTGTTTTTCCACGCAATTCTAAAAACTTCCAAGTTAGTGAGTGATCTAATGTTTAGGAGCCCAAACTTAAAAAAATGTTTTTGTTCACTTATTTAAAATTTTTCTGGTTTAATCATGATCAGATTTTTTCTAGATCGTGCATTAAATTTATATTTTGACCTCACTATTCGGGGAACAGACACAGTCTTTATAGATTGTACAAGCCTAGGCAGGTTATTATTATAAGCCTAGGCAGCGCGAAAAAGCCTAGGAAGCTACCAGAAAAGATTCCAATTATTAACAAAGAACAATTTCTGTTCTTTACACCATGACAATAACCATTCATTTAAAGCAAAAAGTCTACTGAACCTTTCGTGTCCTCGTCGATACGTGGGAAGATGATCGTCATCGCGGCCGATGTGCTGCGCACCGTCTCGATCAGGCTCCTGAAGTCCCTCTTCAGTGTCTCCATCTGCCGCATCTTGGTGTCGTTAACCCCGGGTGGGATGATTGCCGTCATCGCGGCCGATGTGCTGCGCACCGTCTCGATCAGGCTCCTGAAGTCCCTCTTCAGTGTCTCCATCTGCCGCATCTTGGTGTCGTTAACCCCGGGTGAAGCACGACCACTCCGGTGCTCTCTTCAGGATCGCGGGTATCTGCGCAGAAACATTGAGAACTACAGCTAACGTAGCACGGACGTGCCGGACGGTGAAGTCTCCGATGATCACAGCGTCGCATTCCATCTCACGGAGGGGAGCGAAGCGGTTCCGGGTGGAGATCTCGAAGACCGGAGGCAGCGGAGGAGGAGAGGTCGTCGCCCGGGACCTGACTCGCGTCTTACCCTAACCCTAACCTGTGCAGAGAAATACACGGAGTAGAGGTAGTGGGAGATTTAGCAGCGCGCTGTATACTTACCCTGGACTCTCCGCTCTCTCAGCTGGGTCTGCCTCTCCACGTCCTCCAGCTCAAGCTGCACCGAATGCAGCTCGAACGTGTCCTCATCTGCACTCAAAGGTAGGCACACATCCGCCATTAAAGCAAGTAACAGTGAGTAAAACAATGGTAATGTGTGTGAATAGAGTATTAGCAATGTAAGCGAGATTAGCGGCAACCACGCTGGCGATGCTAACTGGCTATATGCTAATAGCGGACTCGGGAAATCAAAATAGAACTAGTTATAACAAGGCACTCTGATTGTGAATGACAATCTGCTAACAAAAATTGTAAACTACAGTGAAACTATTTAAAGGGCTAATGCTTCTTAAACTTAATGTTATCCAATTACACACAGCTTGTTAAAGGAACCGTATTTTATTCCCTTTGCAAAGAAAATATGTATCTCATTTAGGGTAACTGTATCACTGCGGCATGTCCATTTACTGAAAAATAAAAAAAACACAATACTTAATGCACTAGATAAATAAACATGTGCAATGTTGTTCTGGGATTTCTGGGAGTACTTTTATGTGATGATTCAAATGAAAAGATGAATAATGTTTTGACCTAAGCCACTGAAATGAAGACAAAAATATGAATGAATCAGACTTTTCAACTTTACTTGAGAGCGATGACATTATTGGGGAGTAGATTTGATACACTTGTCTGACTCTGCGCTCTCAGTGTACACTTGATTTATACTTTTCCCAGTCAACAGAAGCTCTGTTGTGGAGTTGAACTGACATTATGTATTGCTGTGTTTTGTCATGCTAACCCACTAAAGCTTGCTATTGTAAAAGTGACACTATACACTGCAAATATTGATTTCTCAATGAGTATTTTGAGTTGTTTTTCAGTTAAAATATCTAAAAATGCTTGAAATAAGTAACAGCACCTAAGATATTAATACTTAATTGTTTTCATAATGTATGTCCAGATTCCAAGTTTATTTTGTCTAAATGCACCGACAGAGTATTTCCACTTGTTCATTTATACTTAAAACAAGTGAAAGAATCTGCTAGTGCTGTAAAGATAAGGTCACATTTACTGCAGATTTGGTCTATATATTTTGGGAGTTTTAAGTTATTTCCGCTCCGTTTTGTCTAGTTTCCATGTTCCTGTTTAGTTCCTGTTTCCTTGGTTGTCGGTTATTCATTCTTTAATTGAATTGAGTTTCATCAGTCCCCTCATATACCCTCTGTTATCTTCTGTTCTTTGTCTTGTGTTGAAGTTTCATGCTGGTGTTTCTCTATATGGTTCCTGATGATTATTAAAGGGGTCATATGATGCGATTTCAATTTTTCCTTTCTCTGTGGAGTGTTACAAGCTCTTGGTGCATAAAGAAGATCTGTAAAGTTTGTAGTGACTTAACTGTAATTTAAGTAGTTAATTCTATAAGGGAATTAATCATTAATTCGATTTCTAGCTCAGGTTTTGAAAGGACTGAAATCAACTTGAAATTCTGAGTCAACCTGATTAAAGCTGAATTCAAATCTGATAGTTTCCGGTGATTCTTAGTATATTTTAACAACTTTATTCTTTGTATTTTCCTTGGCCACAGGTCAATACGATTATAATAATTTGTAAGCTCTTAGAGAGGTAACGTAATCTTTGGCAAAGGTTTTAACCTTAATTATATGACACCAAACAATGATTCTTTATAAATGAAACATGAATTTTATTGGCTATTCTAGATTACATCAAAACTAAGCTAAAGTGAAGTTTCAAAGTTCTAACCTGTTTTCACGAGTGATTTAAATTCACCTGAGAGAATTCACAAAGCAGAGGTTTGTCTTAAGTTTACTGCTTAACTCAATTCACCAGTTCAGCACCGATTTCAGCAGCTGTAAGATTTGTTTGTACTTGCGTTTTGCTGAAATCTGAGAAGCTGAGATGATTTCTTCGTTGCCTGAGGGAGTCCCGCTTTTGATTGGTTGCTGGTCGGGCATCTGGCTGACGTAGTTTCTGGGAATTCCCTTCGGAGATTGGTTACTGCGATGACGTCAGAATGGCGTCCCTTTTGGGGAAGCCCTCCTGGGATTGGTTGGTCTCTTGATGACGCCAGAAGCTTGAGCAGTTCTGCTGAAAAGTTTAAACTGAAGTGTTTGAGTTCTGATGGTCGGTCGCCTGAGTTCAGCTTGTGAGCACAAGTTAGAGTGCTCTCCACACGGCGACAACGCCTTGCTCGAGAAAGCAAGTGGCGAAGAGCCTGCTTTCGGGAGAGCAAGCGGCAGATGCCTTCACTCGAGAGAGTAAAACAGCGAGAAGCAATTGAATCTGAGGTGCAAAGGGGTTTTGGTCGGTGGAATAAGCCCACCCTACGGCGCGATTTCCAAACGGCTTCTTGCAAGGCGGAGCGTGTATACACTTAACAAGAGGCTTCAATTCATCATGTGGGGGCAATGTCTTTGCAGGCTTTGTTAATAACTTCTATAAAGTGTCGTACACCACACACTTCAAAATAAAAAAAATTTATCCTTACCAAGGTTACTTAAATATCATGACCATTCCTACAAGCCTAAACTTCGCATATCTGGCATACACGGAGTACCTTTAATCACTTTATCTATAAAAAAAGGGTTATAAAATATCGATTAAACTTCAAAGGTTACAATAAACACATCAAACAGAAAGCATATTATTCGGGAGTATATTGCTCCGATACTTTTAAATGATTTTCACTGATTGTCTTCTGAATTGTCTGTGTACATTCTGTTTCTTTGTCTGTGATACAAGAAACGTAAGGGTTTCAGTCATGCAGGATGCAGATGGTCAAAAAGTCAGGTGGCATCACGCTGTATATCCCGTGCTTGCCGGCCCGAGGGTGTGATTAACATAGCCGCTTCCTGTGCATACATATAATAGTTCTATTAATTGGATCACGAGGCATCACGCAGTATTTTCAGTCCTCATACAAAAGATCTCTGTGGCATCTCTTGATTAAATTAATCCAGACCTCATGATGGCCGATAGGGGCATATCAGTGTCTGTTCATGATAGAACTCCCTACAAGTTGCAAAGACTAAAGTCTCAAATTCAAAGAGATATTCTTTATAAAAGTTAAGAGTCAACCATGCCTACCTAAAACGGCTCGTTCTAACACGCCCCCACATGTCTACGTCACGATGTGGGAAGATTTGCATAACGGCGTCCAAATGTTCACGCAAAGAAAGGCGTAACTTTTATTCTCGCTGTAGTATTGTTGTTGCCGCCGACATGTCGTGAAGGCGCTGTGTGTGTCCTTGTGAAAGCGAAACTACTTTGTTTGGCCTTCCAAAAGAGGACGATATCCACTTTGTCATGCCTGGTGCTGATCCGTTCTGGTCGCTGAGGAAATACATCAACTTCACGCTGTGGATCGCCAGATCGGCTTTCACCTTGGACGAAGCGGAGTCCAGCCAGGGGTCATCACATGTGGTTGCCGCAAGCCCGCCCGCCGCCGCTCACTCAAGCCGGCCTCCGCTCACTCTAGGCCTCCTGCCTCAGCTCACTCTAGCCCGCCGTGTGTGACGCTGTGTTTCGTTATGAAAGCAAAACTACTTTGTTTGGCCTTCCAAAAGAGAACACGACTAGAAATCAGTGGTTAAGTTGTATTTACAACACTGTTCCAGAACAGTACTACCAAAATATTCCGATGTGTCCAGCATTTTTTTGGAGGACTGTTTCCTGATCCTGGGAGAATAGACTACAATGCCGGCTGTTCTGACTCACCAACTCTAAGTACGTTTTCATTTAAAGGATTTGCCAATGATGATTCAAACGCGAGTTTTGAGCAGTGTAGAGTAGCGTTTGTAGTTTGTCATTTCTCCGATCACAAATGCAGACATGGTTTTATGTTTACGCGGCGCGATGCAATGCAACGAGTAAAAAGACAGTATAAGTCATTATAATCCGTAATTATGTCCCCACTGGATGCAACAAATGCCTCGTTTATAATGGGTTTTAATGTTTTTGTCTCGTTGCTCCGGCCGGGACAAGGCATCACAGTATGGCAAGGGGTGTAACGTTTCCATCACACGCTTGAGGTATTTGGCCAATCACAACGCACTGGATAGCTGGCCAATCAGAGCACACCTTGCTTTTCAGACCGATGAGCTTTGTAAAAATCGATGCGTTTCAGAAAGGTGGGGCATAGAGGAGAAACAACAATGTACAGTATGTGGAAAATAATGTGTTTTTTTAACCTTAAACCGCATAAACACATTTCAAGTGTTTCTTGGGTATTTTTGTCTAAATCAAGAGACTTTCCCCCTAATTTAATTTCCGTTTCAGTCAGTAAGTCTTTTCCAAGCACTTTACACAAGTAGTCACTGGTTAAGTCAACGTGAGGAGTTGTAATGAAGTCAAATCCTTAACAGCTACATTGAAAAACTTCTTCAGGTTTTTACGAGCATCTCCATGGTAATGAGTGCTTCTGGGTTGTTGTTTTTTTATTAATATTTTTATTTGTGAGAGGGCCAGGTGTTTGTCTGCTTCCCCTCAGACTTTCTTCAGTGTTAATCCACTGCAGTCTCCCAAGTAATCCCATCAACCCCTTCTCCGCCGCCGAATGAGAGCATACATTACTTAAAGGCATTACTACTAGGGAGAGCATGGTGCGGCTTTTTTTCACACACACACACACACACATTCACCCTCTTATTCCCTCCCTGCAGCTTCTCTCCATGTCATCTAGTTATTGCCCTGATGTAACTATTGACATTGGATAAGCCGCGATGGAATATCATGCTAAATGAAGTGCTCCGCTGGGTGGGAATAGGCAGAGAGGGAGGGAACGCTGGAAAATTATCTTGTTTTGGATTCAGCATTTGCAGTCTGAGACCCATAACCATCAAGAGGAGAAATGACAAGGTGCGAGGAATCTGTAATGTATGATGATTTCATGCTGTGCGAAGGAGGTAGTGCTTTCATTCGAAACTCATAAAGAAGGATTAAAGAGATTACAGAGCAATGCCAGACTCAGTGGGACAACTCAACAATCTATTTTATTTTTTAAATTCATTTCTCCCATTTCTAAATGATAAAGTGAGAGTGACTTCAACATCCTGGAGGAACCATAATTTATCATCAGTGGTGATGGGCAATGAGTTATTCTTCCCCACAGTTTCCAAATGTCAATGGGTCAGTGACAAATAAGACTGTCAACAATAAAGGAAAGGAAACATATTTTGAAAATCTGGTTTTCAACGCAAGCTGAGTTTTCAGAAATTTACTCTATGTATTCATGCCATGTTTGCATTCATGTTTCATGTAACCAAGGCTGCGTCCGAAAGCCTAGGCAGCTGACTTGCTGCCTCGCTGCCCTATCAGGCAATGACTTTGCAGGCAGCGTTTTTGCATGAAGGCACCTCATGAAACTGATTTCGGACAGGCTTCTGAGGCAGCGTAACGGTTTAATGATGTACAACAAAATAGAACGAGTTTTGGTGATAACTAAACTAATATTTAATTTCTATAATACTGATTTATCGCTAGAACTAACATCAAAAGTACAAAACGTTAGTTAGGAATATACGTTTACACACAAACTGACCACCAAACGCAACTTTCAGACTTCATCTTTATTTTTTAGCTCAACCATCACGGAATGGAACGCACAGGATTGTGGGATATCAAAGACAGTGAATGATACATCTATGCTGCCTTCAAAAATCGATCAGATGAAGGTATCTCATGAGACAGGAAGTGAAGCTATCTTTGGATTTGGACGTGCCTTGATGCCTACCTACCTTGGAATGTGTCCACCGAAGGCAGCATTTTAAAGCTTTCGGACGCAGCCCAAGTAACAAGTAATAACCTTGAATTCATTTGAGTGTACATATGTTAATCATTGTGTTTTAAGTGTACTTTTAACTTTTTTTAATATCTATAAAATAAATATCAATATGTTTTTGAGAAGTCTCACCAAGCTATGTTGCACAATCTGAACTAAACTTTCCTTGTCATGAAATGGTCAAATATTTTAATATCAGATAAAAAAAAAAAATGTTTTTATGATCTTTTCTACACATAAGTTGCACCACATTACTTTGATTTGAGAACATTTTTCAGATAGTAATAAGCAGTGGAGTAGTTTTATTTATTTATTTTTTGCTTATTATACATCCCTTGGCCCATCAAAATAAATGTGTTCAAGTCATCGTATGTAGGTTTGCATTTTTATATATTTTTGAACAAACAAAAATAGATGAAGGTAACATCACTGACCCCATGTTTATAGAAATTGACTTTTCTTCAGTCAGTGAAGAGACAGTGTTACTTCCAGCACACATCGACCTGTGGATGAATATGCTCTCACTCAATAGCCTTACATTTTGATCTATTGTTGACAGGCTTATATATCTATAGTCAACCATCTCTTCTCCCATTAGCCTATTTTGCAGTTTATCTGACAGACAAGGTGCTGGAACAGCGGTACTCAGCTTTACAGTTAGTTTGTTGAGTTTGAATTGGAAACTTCTTGCCACCAGTGAGTGCTTGATGTGTGATGCTAATGAGAACTGTTTCAATGAGCGTGCCTTCAGGCCTGGGGAAGCTTGGAGATCATGCTGAGCTGTCAGACTACTTGTTTTGAAAGCCAAGAAAACACAATTCAGTCTCTTTTCTCTCCAAATCGTGCCTGTCACATATACAGTATGTTTACAGAGCAATCACCAGGTGATGCTTCTCGCTTTTCAGCTATGCATCCTGTTGACTTTAAATGTAAAAGTATCATTCTATTTTGAGCGATTTCTTTTTCCTTCAGCTTTCATGCTGCTCGGTATGATTCTGTGCAGCTGTGCTCATTTAATTAAAAAGAGTTGTTCAGTGGCCAAACCCTAATAAGACAAATAGTCCGATTCCAGAAACATCAAGCCCCTCTTGGCAGAGAGGCAATTCGTTTTGTAATTTTAGGTTTGAAATGTGAGTTGGCGAAATCAATGTCATTAATAAAATTGTTGCTGTGGCAGGATGACAAAAGTGAGGTAGTTGAATCGCTTTTCTCTAGTGACCCAGGCAAACATGAAAGTTTCCAAGACTTTTTTGTGTTGATTTTAAATAATATATCTATTGCTACATATTTTGAAACGTATCAAACTTAATTTTGTGAAATTATTATTATTATTTTTTTTAATAGTTTTATATTTCTTTTAAAAATGCCACTTTTGTTATATAATCCAAATATATTACATGGTGTCATTAGAGTCCATATTTAAGGATGCATTAAATTGATCAGTGACAGTAAACACTTTTTACGAGTTTCAGATAAATGATCAAATAAATTATGTTCTTTTAAACTTTCTGATCTTCAAAGATTCCTGAAAAAATGTATCACAGTTTCCACAAAAATGTTAATCGGCACAACTCTTTTCAACATTAATAATAATATGAAATGATTTTTGAGATTTTTTTTAGAATGGTTTCTCAAGGATCGCATGATGCTGATGGGAGACTGGATTTATGAAAATTCACTATCACTGGAATTAATTACATTTTAAAATATTTTCAATTCAATTGTAGTGCTATTTCACACTGTTTTAATAGTTCTTACTGTATTTTTGATCAAATAAATGTAGCCTTGGTGAGCATAAGAGACTTCTTTCAAAAACATGAAGAAATCTTAAAAAGGTCAAAGTTTTGAACGGTATTGTGTATATATTTATATATTTTATAATTCCTTTAGTCATTTGCGCACAAACATACACAGACAGCACATGGAAATATTATAAGAGCATGCATTTTATTCTTAGTAAATATCCCACTTGATGATATTGGGCTAAGTTCATAACCCATAATTCTGTCTTCCTATATAACAGCTTGAAATTATCATAATGGATGGATTGCAGTACAATCAAAAATTTATTAGCAAGAAAAAAATATCTAAAGGACAATTTAGAATGGGACGGAATTGTAAAAAAAGTGAAGGAGGGAGACAAAGAAATGGGCAAATGTTAGAGAAAAAGAGAAGAGAAGAGACTGCAGCAAATCGTTCACCATCCTGCCAAGTAATGATTCAGACCGCTCCTTCTTCGCCTTGGATCCACATTGACTGGTCGTCTTAAATCAAGATCTTGTGCTTTGCCTGAATTGTGTGCTGCCTTTGCAACCTTGCCCAGGAGGAAATCAAACCAGCTCAAAACCCCCCTTCCCTTTGAGCTATCATCCCCATGGCCAATTCCCTCATGCAAATTATTGACAGCTCAAAATAATGGATTGCTTCATCTCTAAGCCTCTCAGGCGGCGACTGAGTTCGTCCGGCCAGTGATGTGATGTATTTACACCTCTGCTCCATGCTGCAATGGATGCTAACCCTACGATGGGCGCCATATGCTTTAAATGCTTGCACCAAATCAATGACACGTGACGCAGCAAGGCTATGCTTGTGGAAGAGCGTGATGGCAGAAATATGACAAGGGGAGGAGATGTTAAAACACTAGGGAGGAATGTTCCCAGAATTCCAGAGTTGAGGCATTGACCATGAATTTCTCAGAAGTTACATATTTCAGGGTGTCCACGGGGTATTAAAAACGCTTAAATGCCATTTTCCAAGGTATTACATTTTGCATCACCTTTTCATTATGTATATTTATCGAATAGTGGGGTTCTGTGTATTTTATTTATGGAATCCCGCAAGATTTGACGTCATCTATTACGGTGCTCACTGACTGACTGCGCCGCTGCGTGATAGCGCGGGGCTTGTTGATCCCGCTCTAAAAGATATTTGTCAGTGCGCTCGGGCTCTGTTGAGGAGCAAATCCTCCAACATCTTGTCAGTTATCTCTCCTTACTTTTGACTTGTGATTAGTCAAATCTGACGTCTGCAGCTCATGTTGGATGGAGGGTTGTTGTTGTTTTTTTCCCACAAAATTAGGCTGCTCTTAAACTGTTGCCATGGGTTGATTTTCCCCAGTGGGTTAAAGGTTTGAAATATTGCATAAATTACATTTGGTTCAAATGCTTGTACTCAAACATTTTGCATTCTACCTGTAATAAAACTGGGCTAAATGTTTTGGGCCACACTAGTTGGAAGCATTTGAGCTGTGTTTATGATAAATGTGCATAACAGTGACTGTAAAATATCTATTTTAGGGATGGAAATTACATTTTTATATTTGGGACATGGTAATTGCGCTACTTTGGACTGTTTTTTTTTTACTGGCATGGGCTTGGGATGCACAATTAAAATGATGTAATAGTTGTGATCATTATTTTACCTTCCATGATCATTCAGACATGATCAGGTGCAGTACTGACATGGTCAAGTCAGCATCAAATCAAGCACTCCGTAATCACAGGTAAACTGTCTGATCAGTCAGATGTTTGTCATGAGAAGTGTTCCACAAAACAGCTATGGTTTGAGTTGATGTGACAAATACATCTTTTGAATATACTGTGTGAACTCATTGCCCCGTTAGCTCGGAGAGCTTTATTTTCCCTCCTCAATAAGTTTGTCAGTTGTTTTGTTTATTGGTCTAATTCTTGTTTCTTTGGTTGCATTGGTTAGTCAATTAATTCTCTTGTGCTTCGTTCCCCACTTCTGAATTCCCCACTATCTTGCAATCAATATATAGTAAATGTAAGTTAAAGTGTCGCCGATGTAACCGGTTAAAACTTGGAGTGGCAATGAGGTCTTAAAATGCATGGAAAGAGTCTTAAAAAAGGTCTTAAAAGGTATTAAATTTAACTCCATGATTCCTGTATATATCCTGTATTTCCATTGGCTGGTTGGGATCTTATAAATGGCGACTGCTAAACCACAAGTGGGATTTTGTGAATAGAATTTATGTCTGTAAAGTGAATTCAGCACAGAGGAGTGATCATGATGCCACAATATGTCTACAGCTGTAGATTCTCTACTGGTAAATGCTATTTGCATATGAATCTTGTTGTTTATCCTGCTAATCTTCAGTTGCAGGATGTTTCCTTGAGTATAAAGGAAGGAATGGATAATACTCAAGGCGCAGATATGTCCCAGTAAAAAGACAATTGTTCTATTACTGGAGAAGATATTTTTATGCATATGCTGAGGCTGTTTCAGGACTATGTGGAAGCAGATGCACAGATGTGTTATGATGGGGGTACGGAAAAGCAGTAGATCTGACTAGGTAATTAGTCTAGGATGAGTGCAAAGTGACAGGCTTACTGGTGGGAGGGCTCACTGTCATGCAAGGCACATGGAAGGTGCATCGTGGTGACTGATAACTTGCTTAAAATGAAAAGAAAGCAAACTACTGCTGTGCAGAAAGCCTCAGGAACTCAAGTTAGCCTATCAGACTGTTAAGAATGGATCTGCAAGTATCATCCTGAGTTGACAGGAACATTCTGTCTAACGAGAATAATGATGTTACTGTTATACAGATGTCAAATGCTTGTTCTGTATCTAGTGATGTTCTGTTCAGTTGCTTAAATGGAGACAGATCTACAAGCAGACATCTTAGAAATATTCTAATTCATGTATAATATGTTATTTACATAGTTACTGAATCAAAAGATAATTTAAATCTTTAATACAATACATTTTTAAAACGATCCTCTGCGTTGAAACATCTACATTTTAGTGTTTTTCTTTCTATAAGCGGCCACTCAGTGAGAGAATATTTCTCTGTGTAGACCTAAAGACTTGTTTTGTTTTCTATTTTTTTGTGATTTAAGTGTGAACTGCATCTTTATCTCTAGGACTATGCAGTTGGTAAACTCTAAATTGACCCTCCAAGCCTACACACCAAGAACTAGCAGCGATGAAAGCTTGATGGTGTTGCCGCCTTGTCTTGGCTGTGTCTGGACCAAAAAACTGTGCTTGAACACACCACACACACTACAGCCAACTGCATACTAGCATGTGTGTTCTGAGCCTGTGTGTAAGGAGTTAACTACCTGTATCAGCAGCTATCAATATCTTAGAAATATTCTAATTCATGTATAATATGTTATTTACATAGTTACTGAATCAAAAGATAATTTAAATCTTTAATACAATACATTTTTAAAAGGATCCTCTGCGTTGAAACAAAGACATCTACATTTTAGTGTTTTTCTTTCTATAAGCGGCCACTCAGTGAGAGCATATTTCTCTGTGTAGACCTAAAGACTTGTTTTGTTTTCTATTTTTTTGTGATTTAAGTGTGAACTGCATCTTTATCTCTAGGACTATGCAGTTGGTAAACTCTAAATTGACCCTCCAAGCCTACACACTGTAGCGAATTTAGCTCAACGACAGGAAATATGAATAATTAACCATAACTAGTTATAATTAACTATTCATATTTTAGATCCACTGTAGATATTTAGCTGACCACTCAGGGTCAACCGTCTTGTCAATTCTAAGAACGTTTGTCTTGGCTGTGTCTGGACCAAAAAACTGTGCTTGAACACACCACACACACTACAGCCAACTGCATACTAGCATGTGTGTTCTGAGCCTGTGTGTAAGGAGTTAACTACCTGTATCAGCAGCTATCAATAGTCTATATTCTTTATTCAAAAGTAAAAAAACAAAACAAGGATATACAAGATATATGCAGATATAAAACGTAAACAAAGCAGCACTTGCTTACCATTTTGAATAACAGTTCTGTTGATAACTTTCTTCATTTTAAGCAGTTCATGTTGTTATGAAAATATTAGTGTGTTGGAATGCTCGGGTGAGATACAGTAACATATCCTTAGGACAGTCTGTACTGTCTTGACTTACTCGTTTTCATCACTTTCGCTTTAATTCTTGTGCACTAACACATTCGCTAAACTGAACATCCAATCAGAATTCTCACTCTCACTGACAGTCCCAACACCAATTCTAACTGCTGCCGACGTATGAAACACACCAAAAAAACGAGGCCGACAGACGCTCACCGACGGCTGACCGTTGGCTTGGTGTATCCTGGCCTTAACAATGGAAATGTAAATTCTAACAATGGAATGTAAACTCTAAAAAATAGCGCCCTAACCCATTCATGCAATTTATAGAAACCTTAATTTTTGCAAAAACGGGTCATTTATAAATCATTAAAACTATGATCATATTAACATATGACCGCCATATTTATCTATCAGTGTTCAACATTCAAAATTCACTTTCTTTCATCTCACTGCTAGCCTTGTATTCAAGGACATTTGTTTAATGAGAACACAGCCAGCAGTCGTGTCTCATCATGCTTTTGTTTCACACTGTCTGCTGACTCAGAGTTTCAACTCTCCTGATTTACAGCTAAATTAACGAGTCATTTGACTATGGGGTAACAAGCAGTGTGTGTTTGAGATGCTGTCAGTCTAAATGATCAATTTGGCTCGACTGTAGAAAGTTTCAGATGAGACAGGCCCCCTGAGTCTATAGAATAATCAACCTCTGATGTGCTGGTTTCTCATCATACAGACACAGATGGAGTCACTTCATTTATGTTCCAAGTGGTTTTCCATGCAGAGCTGGAGATGTAATATAAAGATTAGCATGAGCCAAAGCCCAGCTTTCATACTGTTTGCTCATGTAACACCTCCAAATGTGCACTGTAAATAATAATTTTGATCAGTATTTTGTCTTGTTTTCCAATAAAAAATTGATATATTGAAATGTCTTTAACAGTATGTTATACACGTTTTACACCAAAATAAAATTTTGTATGTATATATATATTTTTAAGAGTATATATATATATAAGTGAGTGGAGTTTATACCAAAAAGTTCTATTTTGGTCTCATCTGACCACATGACCTTCTCCCATGCGTCCTCTGGATCATCCAGATGGTCTTTGGCAAACTTCAGACGGCCCTGGACATGTGCTGGCTTGAGCAGGGGGACCTTGCGCGCGCTGCAGGATTTTAATCCATGATGGTGTAGTGTGTTACTAATGGTAACCGTTGAGACTGTGGTCCCAGCTCTCTTCAGATCATTGACCAGGTCCTCCCGTGTAGTTCTAGGCTGATCCCTCACCTTTCTCAGGATTATTGATACTCCACGAGGTGCAGTACCTACAATGGAAATTACAGATCTCTCCATTCTTTGTAAGTGGGAAAACTTGAAAAATCGGCAGTGTATCAAATACTTATTTGCCCCACTGTATGTATGTATATATAATGAAGCCAATATGAATAAAAATAATACATTTCTAAATATCTACATTTTTTAAATATTTTCTTTTCTGTATCATGGATGTTAACAATATGCACTATGGGGCAACAGTATTGGGGCAACTGACCGTTAAACCAACAGGGACTTTAATGACCCCGCATTCTAATAAGATATACAATAATATGGAGTTTGTCCCTCGTTTGCAGCTATAACAGCTTCCACTTTTCTGGGAAGACTTTTCACAAGATTTTGGAGTGTTTTTTGGGGGAATTTTTTGCCAATCATCCAGTAGAGCATCTGTGAGGTCAATCACTGATGTTGGACGAGAAGGCCTGGCTCGCAATCTCCATTACAGTTCTTACAAAGGTGTTCAGTGGGGTTGAGGTCAGGGCTCTGTGTGGGCCAGTCAAGTTCTTCCACACCAAACTCATCCAACCATGTATTTATGAACCTTGCTTTGTGCACTGGGGCACAGTCATGCTGGAATAGAAAAGAGCCTTCCTCAAACTGTTCCCACAAAGGTGGAAGCATAGCATTGTCTAAAATGTCTTGGTATGATGAAGCATTATGCATTTCCCTTCACTGTACGTACAGGGCTTAGCCCAACCCCTGAAAAACAGCCCCATACCATTTTCCCTCCTCCACCAAACTTTACAGTCAGGCAGATAACGTTCTCCTGGTATCCACCAAACCCAGACTAGCTCTTCAGACTGCCAAACAGGGAAATGTGATTTGTCACTACACAGAACAAGTTTCCACTGCTCCAGAGTCCTACTTTTACGCACCATGTGCCTATGCGCTCAGTGGCCTTGCTCTGACTTTGTGGTCTTTCATCTTGACTGAATTTCTGCTGTTACTAACTGACTTATTGCAAAATCACTGAGCTCTTCAGTATGACCCATTATTTTTTATAAATGTTTGTAAATGCAGACTGCATGGCTAGGTGCTTGAATTTATACACCTGCGACAATGGGTCTGATTAAAACAACTTAAAGGGGTCATATGATTCGATTTCAATTTTTCCTTTCTCTTTGGAGTGTTACAAGCTCTTGGTGCATAAAGAAGATCTGTAAAGTTGCAAAGACTGAAGTCTCAAATCCAAAGAGATATTCTTTATAAAAGTTAAGAGTTAACCACGCCTACCTAAAACGGCTCGTTCTAACACGCCCCCACATATCTACGTCACTATGTGGGAAGATTTGCATAACACCGCCCAAATATTCACGCAAAAAAAGAAGGCGTAACTTTTATTCTCGCTGTAGTATTGTTGCCGCTGCCGCCATGTCGTGAAAACGAAACTACTTTGTTTGGTCTTCCAAAAGAGGAAGATATCCGCTGATCTGTGCTGGTCGCTGAGGAAATACATCAACTTAGTGCTGTGGATCGCCGGATCGGCTTTCACCGTGGATGAAGCGGAGTCCAGCCTGGGGTTGTCACATGTGGTTGCCGCTCCTTCGTCGAATCCGCCGGCCACACTGTTCTCAACCCCGCCGCCTCTGCTCACTCTAGCCCGACCTCAGCTCATGCTAGGCCGCAGTTTCCGCTCATGCTAGGCCACTGTGTGTCTCGTTGTGAAAGCGAAACGATTTTTTTTTGTCTTCCAAAAGAGGACACGACTACAAATCAGTGGTTAAGTTGTATTTACAACACTGTTCCAGAACAGTTTAACCCAAATATCCAGATGTGTGCAGCACATTTTATGGAGGACTGTTTACTGATCCTGGTTGAGTAGACTACAATGCCAGCAGTTCTGACTCACCAACTGTAAGTACGTTTTCATTTAAAGGATTTGCCAATGATGATTCAAACACGAGTTTTGGGCAGTGTACAGTAGTGCTTGTTGTTTGTCATTTCTCCGATCACAAATGCAGACATGGTTTTATGTTTACGCGGCGCGATGCAACGCAATGCATAAAAAGACAGTATAAGTCCTTATAATCAGTAATCATGTTCCCACTGGATACAACAAATGCCTCGTTTGTAATGGGTTTTCATGTTTTTTGTCTCATCGCTTCGGCCGGGACACGGCATCAACAGTATGGTGAGGGGCGTAACATTTCCGTCACACGCTTGAGGTATTCAGCCAATCACAACGCACTGGATAGCTGGCCAATCAGTGCACACCTCGCTTTTCAGACCAATGAGCTTTGTAAAAATCGACGCGTTTCAAAAAGGCGAGGCATAGAGGAGAAACAATCATTTACAGAATGTGGAAAATAATGTGTTTTTTTAACTTTAAACTGCATAAACTCATTTCATTACACCAAATACACCAAATAATGTTCTTTTTAGCAGCATCATATGACCCCTTTAATTCAATAATTAAGAGGTGCGTCTCAATACTTTAGTTTATATAATTAATTTGTCATTGACTCTTAAAACATGTTAAAAATTATTTGCCAGAGGGGAAAAAATAAAATACAGCTAATTCAAGATGTATTCTCATAGAACAAGTCATTTTATCTTATACAATATTGGTTCTCGGGTAAAACTAGTTTCAAGGATGTATAAATTACCTAATATACTGATTAAGAGAATGATTTTAAGCCCTGCGCATTGCTTGATTACTTCCTGCTTATTAATCTAAATCAGCACGTGTACCCCCATGGATATTATAATTGTATTGTAGTACTAATATAAATTCTGCTGACTCCCAGCAGAAATAAATGAGACCTCCGGTAGGACCCTTAATACTCTTAGCAGAGCAGCAGCGCTGTTGGACAGGCCTGATACTGCGGTACTGAAGAGCCCATGGCCAGTACCTCCATGGTGGAGCAGAATTTTAATTAAGAGAGTAGGAGGATGGATCAAGCTGGCTAATTAGTGCAAGTAGATGTGGAGAGAGAAAGAAAGAGAGCGAGTAGCGCTGAAGAGTGTCCTTAAATGATGTGTGTAAGGCTGTGGAGTAATTAGGATAGTAAGACCCATGCAACACATTAGAGAGGGAGAGAGAGAGAAATACAAAGCATGCCACTATCCACATTTGGTGCCTTGCCACCATTTAAACAATATCTGCACCACCTCTTCCTCTATTACAAATGTCATTAGGCAAATAGAAATATCAATAGTAATATGCCATTATTTTTAAGCAGAACTTCTTTATGAAGGAAGGCCACCTCGGGCCAAGCCTGGCTGCCTGCATATATGGGTTATTAATTGCATATTGATTGGCTGGATTCCACAGCATTGGAATGTGCTAATGCATGATGAAGCTTGCAAATGGTCCATTCTCTGCTCTGTGGCATTTGAGGGTGAGAGAGAAGCTTTAGTGGGCAAGTTGAGCTGGTATTGATGATTGAGTTAGACAGATTAATATATCTAGATTATAGTGGGTCATATATAATGACCCTGTAAGGGTAAAGAGCACCCAAGGTGAAACGAGAGCATCCCTGGTGTGGTCTGATGAATGCCTTTAGCCCCCCACCCCCGAAATTCCTGGCGGACCTGAGCCCTATATATATGGCTATTGCACCCGCAATGGCTAACTTTAGCTCTGTATTTCCATCCTGTTAAATTTTATTTCCATAGTATAAATACAGCCTTAAACTTGATCATATTCATTTTTTAAAGTTACTATAAGCCTGTTGTGAATTCAGCTCACATCCCATCATTCCTATCTGCATGAGCGAGAGTGTGTACATGTTAGCAACGGGCCAAAGGGAAGCTTTAGCTGACTGCAGATTGTTTCTTCTTTATCTGGCAGGTCTAATTCAGTGTGTGCTTGTGTGTCTGTGTTTGTATGCGTGTGTGTTGTGTGTTGACTCTCCATTAAGCAAGTCCAGAACTGTTTGCTTTGTTTATCAGGTAGCCACAGGCTCGACTCACTACACACACAGCTACTACACACACAGCACTCTGTCACTCTTTCTAACAGTGAAAATACACAAGACATCCATCTCTCAAACAGCAGCACAAAGCCCAAAATATAACTGGAACTGGATATTTTTGTACTCACAGACACTTATATCAAAGCCTAACTACATTGGCCCCAGAAATACCTGGTGCCGTTAGCGCCAGTGTTTTATTTTGCTAATACTGTCTTTCAGAGGTCTGTACATGTAGGTAAACTGCCCTCGGGGCTCACTGCTGTCAGCGGTGCAGAGGTTGATGGGATTGTTCTGTAAGAGAAGTCATAGAGCACATCAAGCTCATTCTTCAGCTCTCTATTACCTCAGAGGTAACCCGTTTACTCCCGTCCCACCTCCTCTTTCTCCTGTGCCACCCTCTCTTTCATCTTCAGCATGCCATGCAGCCGCAAACACGATTCCATCTCTGCGATTCATTTTTAACACTCCCTTAGTGTCTCTTTTTGTCATCTTCTCTCTTATCCTCGCTCTGGCATGCAGACGCACATATATTTTCCCACAGGCGAGCCGGAGCCGCCCCACAATACACACCGATATGAGCTAATAAAACTTACCCTATCAAACTTCATGTTCTCCCAAATCACTGCCAGAGGTTTCACTCTAAACCAATTGAAGGAGGATCTATATACCGGCGTCTTCTTTTTTTTATTGTCATCTCCACAAAATGCCTATTCTACGCTTTTCATTTGAAAAGTGTGGCAGGGAAAAGCAATTCTTTTTTCCTTTTATCTCTTGCCTTCTTCAGCCTAAGTGGAGTTGACACTCGAGTACAAGCTGCATGAGAGGCCAAGAAGAGCGTTTTAGCATTGAGAAGCCTTAGCTTGTGAGTATGTGTGCTACCTAGAGATCAGCCTTCACTTCTGAGATGCTGACACGGCAAAATTCCCAAATAAGAAGTTTGCATTCGCAGCGCATTTGTTTTGGTGCGTGTCTGTGATGTGTTCAAGGATATTGCTGCATCAGGTTTTTGCATCTCTTTTTTGTCTGCGATAATCAGAGTGTGTGTTTAGATGGATGACTAAAAAAGTCTGATGAGTTTTTCTCATGCGGTCTGGAATGTATCACTGTGTCTGAGTGTGTTTGTGACTTTGCATACACCGTTCAAAGGTTTAGTGTTGGTAAGAGAAAAATCTGAAATATTGTGAACTGATATTACAACTTAAAATAATTGTTTTCTATTTTAATATATTTTAAAATGTAATTTATTCCCATGATCGCAAAGCTGAATTTTGAGCATCATACCTCCAGTTTCCATTGTCACATGATCCTTTAGAAATCATTCTAATATGTTGATTTGGTGTTAAGAAACATTTCTCGTTCTTGTCAATGTTGCAAATAGTTGTGCTGCAAAATATTTTTGTGGAAACTAATAATTTATTTTAGGAGTCATTGGCAAAATAAAATTACATTTTTGTAACACACATCTCTTTACAATCACTTTTGATCAATTTAATGCAGCTTGGCTAGATCACATTAATTTCTTAAAAATAAATACAAATTTTATAAAATATCTTACTGACCCCAAAGAATTGAACGGTAATGTATATACAGTATGTAAAAGTTTAATTTAAATATGCTGCCTTTAGTCATGTCTGAATGATAATTAGCAGTTGAACGCCTCCATAATGTCATAATTATCAGTGAGAAACTTTCACAAATAGACTTTCATAATGGCAGCAGAGTTGTTTTGTATTTGTGAATATTGTTGCATTTAATGAACTGTTGATGAGGAATAGTGGCAAATGTTCTTGACAGGAAAGTCAACACAATTATCAAACTGCATGTAGATCAAGAATAATGCAGAATCTGCATGCTAAAAAAAAACAAAAAACTTAAAGGGTAAGTTCACCCAAAAATGAAAATTAGCCCATAAATTACTCACCCTCAAGTCATCCTAGGTGTATATGACTTTCTTCTTTCAGACGAATCCAGTCGGAGTTATATTAAAAATTGTCTTTGATCTTTCAAGCTGTTTCATGGCACTCAGCGGATGTTGCATGCATCAGTCCAAAAGAAGTTAAATAAAAAGCGGCCATCCATAAAAAAAAAAAGTGTCTCACACGGCTTCGGGGGGTGAACAAAGGTTTTCTTTAGCAAATCGATGCGTTTTTGTAAGAAAAATATCCATATTCAAAACTTAATAATCACTTTAATGTAGCTTGCGCTCACTGTTGTACATGGAAGCAGTTCCGGGCGGATGACGTATGGAGGTCGGCTTTGCGCAAAGTAAATTGAAAATGTGTGCACACCCAATCATTTGTAAATTATACTTGTACAATTGTTTATTTATATTTTATTTTATCATTTAAAACTTTTCCCTGTTATTCAGAATACATTTTTCCAAACTACATTTCCCATCACACCTGTTTGAGCACCAAAACATCCAGCCTTTTTCAAGAAGTGAAAAAGAGAGAAGAAATATAATATTTTCAAACCAAAATCACACTGTAAGTAAGACTTCCAAACTAGGAACTAACCATGTGAAATCTGTCTGTAAACTACTGTTCACTCTTAATAAAAATCCAAAAGAAAGTGATGCCTTAAAAGAACCATTTGAAAGAACCTTTCAGCAAACAGTTGTTTTAAATAACTTTTTTTTTCAATGTGAAGAACATTTTAATAAAATGTCTAAAAAAACTTTTCCACTGTAAAGAACCTTTTGTGAAATGGAAAGTTTCCATGGATGTTAAAGGTTCTTCATGGAATCTTCAAAGCCAATGAAGCACTTTTATTTTTAAGAGATATCTGTTGGATATCAGATCAAGTTTGTCCCAGTCATGATAGTAACACCTGGAATTGTCTAAAGACCAGTCAACAGTCCTCATGAGGAAAACAGCTTCAAAACATGCAAAGTAATGTCATAATAAAACTCTAAAAGGGTTTGTGGGAGATTTAGAAGATAGAAAATATCATTAGCTAAGCACAATCAAAGTCAATGTAAAGTCCTCGTCATGACAAAAACAAATGTGTACGTGTGTGTGTGTGCGCACGCTAAGTAAAATAATTGCTTCTGTTTAACCTTCTGAATTTGAGGGAAGTGGTCATAAATTTACAGTAGCATCTGACTGATATCCGTTGTGTCCTGTCACATAGGGGCGTCAGCCCATTTCCCCTAACAACCTCTGATCCACCCCAGCAAAGACACTTCACAATGACCAGGACAGATGGATTTGCATATGTATAAATCTTCAAGTATGGAAAAGCTTCTGTTTAGAAAGCTTCCCCTTGTCACACCATATGGTTAGTATTTCATACTGTACTTTGGGTCTTTTAATTTTGATATGATTAAAAGGCTTACAATTATTATTATTATTTTTTTAATGTACCATGCCATGAGTAATATTTCAGGGTTTCTCCACTTCATAGAATCCAAGTTCAGCTCCACTTCCTGTCACTCCTTCTAAACAGGAAGTAGCACTTCAGGACATGGTTATAGATGGTGCGTATTTTTCCAGCCCTGCTCCGGTGGGCAAGTGATAGAGAGACTGAATCAGTATGTCAGTGTCAGAGGACACTATGGTGACAAGCATGCTAAAGATTAACGGTTGGGCTGTTCGTAACTCCTGTCAGAAGTTTGAACTAAGTTCATTACTTCCTCTGCAGGATTTAAAGTACAGGCAGAGTGGAGCGTTTTATTCGATGCATGTCAAAGTGTCACCTAATAGCACCTAATAGCACTTTACAATAAGGTTCCATTATTTAATGCATTAACCAACATTAACTAACAATGAACAATACACTTGTTATATTATTTATTAATCTTTGTTAGCGTTAAAGGAATAGATTACTCAAAAATTTAAATTTACTGAATATTTACTCACCCCTCAGGTCATCCAAGATGTAGATGAGTTTATTTCTTCATCAAAATATTTGGAGAAATTTAGCATTACATCACTTGCTCACCAATGGATCTTCTGCAGTGAATGGGTGCCGTCAGTCCAAACAGCTGATAAAAACATCACAATAACCCACAAGCAATCCACACGACTCCAGTTCATCAGTTAACATCTTATGAAGCAAAAAGCTGTGAATTTATTAGAAAAAAAAGGTGTTCATTAAGGTGTTCGAACTTTAAAGCATTGCTTCTGGTCAAAATATGAGTCCACAATCCATAACAATGCTTCCTCCAGTGGAAAAGTCCATCTCCTGTTGTCTTCTCAGATCAAAATCCACCAACATATTTCTTTAGAGCCATTTTGAACAGTTTTTTTTCTTCTTGTAAACAGTACTTGATCTATGCATATTTGTCTCTTTTTACTGGAGAAAGCAATATTACAGTTTAAAGATTTGTATTTTAGTCAAAAGCAATGGTTTGACGTTAAAGGGGTCATATGATGCGATTTCAAGTTTTCCTTTCTCTTTGGAGTGTTACAAGCTGATTGTGAATAGATAAGATCCCTAAAGTTGCAAAAACTAAAGTCTCAAACCAGATGTGTGCAGCGCATTTTATGGAGGACTGTTTCCTGATCCTGGTAGAGTAGACTACAATGCTGGCTGTTCTGACTCACAGACTGTAAGTACGTTTTCATATTTAAAGAATTTGCCACTGACGATTCAAACGCGAATTTTCCGTAATTATGTCCCCACTGGATGCAACAAATGCCTGGTTTATAATGGGTTTTAATGTTTTTGTCTCATTGCTTCGGGAGACGGCATCACAGTATGGTAAGGGGCGTAACATTTCCGTCACAACACACTGGATAGCTGGCCAATCAGAGCACACCTCGCTTTTCAGACCGATGAGCTTTGTAAAAATCGACACGTTTCAGAAAGGCGGGGCATAGAGGAGAAACAATAATGTACAGTATGTGGAAAATAATGTGTTTTTTTAACCTTAAACCGCATAAACACATTTCATTGCACCAAATACACAAAATAATGACCCCTTTAAAACATCTTAATAATGAATTTATTTATTATATTCACATGGCTTTTCTCTTCACAATGCATTAACTGATGGACTGGAGTGCATGGTGTGGATTACTTGTGGATTATTGTGATGTTTTTATCAGATGACTGGATTCACATTCTGACGGCACCCATTCACTGCAGAGGATCCATTGGTGAGCAAGTGATGTAATGTTACATTTCTCCAGGTATGTTCTGACGAAGGAACAAACTCACCTATATCTTTAATATATTGAGGGTGAGTAAGTTTTTTGGGGAAAACATTTTTTGGGTGAACAATTTTATAGATTTGGTGCATCTGTATGACTTGATTTTTCATTTTAAAAGTCCTCTATCAGTGTTAAAACCAAAATTAAACTCTTGCCAAAAGGTTTAACCAGAAATGGGAAAAGTACAGTATGCTCATACTGAGGAAAAGTAAAGCTATATTTAACATCCAGCTAGAGCAGCATCAAACCAGCTTGAAGAGCATGCTAGTATATTTAGCAGAGATTGCAGCGTTATAAAGCAAAAAATGAGTTGGAGGAAAATTGTGGAATGAGCTTTACTGGACAGCTGGAGATGGCTGTAAATATCGCTCTCATTCACATCTATCCATCCATCACTCTACCCACCACATGTTTCATTTGGCTGCTTCTTTTCTTGAGGTTTCCCTGATGGATCTCTCCACAGCTGGAGCCAGCCCAAACCTTCTGTTTATGAGTATTGAATGAAACATGTCTCAATATTGAGCTATGTCAGGGTTCACCAGTGGGCACATGGTCAGCTGTAGCTACAGACTTCATTATGCATACACATCGATTGCTGCAGCTCGTGCCACCAGGCAGGCTTGCCTGAATTTTGCTCATTCAAAGCAGTAGAGAATTATACAGGTTCAGTGATCATGTCTATACCTTCATCAGCAGAAAAGAGAAATCTCATAATGATATCTGAATCATAAAGGACTGAGAGGAAGAGGCCCGAAGGGGGAAATAGCATGTGGATGCTGACCAGAAACTTAAAATAATGACTTATTCATTTGTTTGCTTATATTTATATATATTTTTTTATTTGATCATTTATGTATTGTATTCATTTATATTGTTTTGCTTGTTTATATTTTTTCATTTGCTCATTCAATACAATCATATAGGTGCCTAGCACCCACTGAAAAACACAAGATGTTCTCCATTAATTTTAACCAATCAAAAAATCTATTTTATAATGGACCAGGTGGGTCGTAATACACACACATGCCTCATTAGAGTGGCTAGTTAATGGGATATAATTCGTTCAGTTCCCAAAAATTGTCAAGTAATCTCAAAATGCAAGCATTGAATCAGACTTGCCGTTATTTATGATATTGGCCTTAATTAATTTCATACTTTCATGATTCTGTGCTGCTTTCAACATAAAAATAAATAAATAAACTGTATGGATAAAACTTGTGTGTTTGGGCAGCTTTCATTATCAGTAGCTCAATTTTAGGTGATCGTATTGAGTTTTATTTGGCAGTACTGTATGCTTCATAGTCAGGAAATAAATGAGCAGGGTATTTGGTTAATTTCTACAATCAGAGTACACATCTATACTTACTGTACATGGTCTTCATCCAGTATACTTGTGTATCTATAGATTTCATCATATAATAAAATAAATATGAACATAATAAAATGAAAATAATAAATAATGGGATGGGAAGGGATGGTGTATGGGCTCCCACTGGCAGAACCAGAATTTGATGACTATGATTCAAATAACCATTTTATCTATTTATTTTACCTAGTAGTATTATTATTATTTGATGCCATGCATTATATTATATTATATATTATATTATGTTATGTTATATACTTATTATTATTATTATTATTAGTAGTAGTAGTATTAATATTAGTATACATGAATGTTGCAATCATTCAATACCATAATATATATCTGGTATTATTATCTAATGCCATGCATTATTTCATTTCATTTAGTTTTGAAGGCACTTGTATTCAAAGTGTCTTGAGTCTTCAGACAATATGTTCACCTATGTTTTCCCTTGGAATCAAACTCATGGTCTTGGTGCTGCAAGCATCTTCTACCAGTTAAGCAGGAAGATAATCGTACCATTTTTGTAAGGCTTGGTTTAACTGAAATCTTCCATTTTGCTCCATGGTTTCATTCTACCTCTGAATAAAACTAATGCTTGAATAAAATGACAGATGATTCCGTGTAAGCTTGAGATAGATTAGTCAATAATAATAATAATACCCATCATTCAGAGATGTTTGGAGCTGTTTTTACAGTGTTGTCATAAATTACCGCTCTGCACCGGCTAGTGTTCTGGTGTTCCACCACCTTGCGGCTTGTTCTTATTTTGTTCTTTTCAATTTTAAAGCTCCACACTGACTGCACAGTCACAAATCCTCCCCTTAGCTACATTTAGCAGTGAAATATCCGCCCCACAATGTATGTGACAAATCAGAGTTTAAGACCCTCTTCTTGGGAGTAGTAATACATTTTGAGTTCATTGCTGGGCTACAGTGATAGAGAACAAAGTGCCTGAAGTGTGTCAAGCTTTTCTCTTAAATGCGTCCATGCTCTTTCTCTCCTGTTACTCTCTGTTCATTGTAATATTGAAATTTGCTAAAATCTGAAATGCTTATTTATTTCTGCCCTCCCCTCTACAAAAAAGAAATCCATTTTAGCTGAGTGCTTCATATATCCCCGGAGGTAAGGAATAGTGATTGCTGGGCTGGACATGGATGCATTATGCATGAAGTTTCCCATTTCTCTCTCTCTCCATCTCTCTCTACCCTTTAGCACAGCTGTAGTCTTTTTTCAGAAATGATAGGGCGACTGAAAGCCAGCAAGAAACGCAGAGAGAAGGTGAAGGATGGAATCGCTAACTTCATTGAAATAAGGACGTATGCAGTTGGAAACGGCTCCTACTGCGCCATCTTTCATTCTGTCTAATCTATTGCATTTAGAAATGACTAGAAGAGCGGTAAGTCATTGAAGTTGCCCTCAGCCAAGGACAGAAGCACCAGGTGTACTAGACGGCCCTGTAGGTATCTGCACGAGGTGTATGTGTTTTTGTGTGTAGGGATCAAGAGATATCCGACAGATGGTTGGAGGTGGTTTATTCACAGCAACAGATTTGTAGCACAGGAAAGCTTGGCATTCTCATTGGGACTAGTGGAGATGAATAATTTAAATCTCATGAATTATCTGCCAAGGAACAAACCTTTGGAATGCTGTTACCTTTAATTAGGCAAAAGTGGCCAATAGTCACTTAATGCTACATTTAGTTGCATTAGTGGCTGAATTAGTGGACCCGAGGCGATAAGCTGTTTTGCTTCAGGGGCCACAGCGGGCATCAGGTGGTGAAACAACACAGTACACTGTAAAGAATGATTTTTGAAGTTGTAAATAAAGGAAATATTATTGAAGTATGCTTTATGTAAAAATACTGTTTCTAAAAATAAAAAAAACTGAAAAATGTCACATTTAATTCCGTGTGTTATTTGCAGTTTCTTTGTAATTATTTGAAATTTACTAGCAAATTCTGACGCTGCTTACAAAAAAAATGAAGGAGTCACTTATTAATTTAATATAAAAAACTTAAATAAATCACTTCTCAAACAGACTAATACATAGACATACTTTTAATTCATGTAAAAATGTACAGTAGTTAAATATAAGAAAATAATACATTAGCAATAAATATAAATAAGAAACTTTTCGAATTACTTTTTCAAATAATTAGATTCGTTTAAATAAATGTACTCGGTTACTAACGTAACCTCGGTTCCCTGAGATACGGGAATGAGTACTGCATCTGCATATTATATTTTATGCAAATAAACGTATAACTACATTTTATCGTGTGAACTAAGTGTTCCCTGTCGATACTACACTCGTACTGCGTCTGCTTAAGACGCTATGGGAAAAAGCCTTTTTTCTCCTGAACTGAAGCCTTTTTTCAATCACGCAGTGAAACTGCATGGCCATTAGTTCGTGCAGGGTATAAAAAAACGAACCAATGGCTCGGCAGCG
>NW_015505416.1:361379-418771 GCF_001515645.1 Sinocyclocheilus grahami | reverse complement strand
AGGATAAAAAAAAACAACCCAGGGGCGGGGCGGGGGAGCTGCAGGAGCCTATGGCGACAGAGCCATCTGGCTATATAAGCAGGCGTTCACCACAGGATTCTTAGGTTACTTCGACTGAAGTGACAACTGAGTAATGCGGCTACATAGCACAGCTAGCAACGCAGTATTCATTCCCATATCCTGTTAGTAACCGAGTATGTTCCCTGTCGATACTGCACTCGTACTGCATCTGCTTAAGATCCTATGGGAACACAGTACAATCACACCGTGCTAAGGTAGAGGAACGATTATAAAGTATCATAACTTCCATAAGCAAGCAATGCCCATACAGAAGTTAACAACAACCCAAGGTTAAGACAGGCTGAGCTCCTTGAGGTCACACCCAGCCTGGTTAATCGTTCCAGAGTACTCATGCAACTTCGGCACCCCAGGGGTCGAGAGCTGACAGGTGATCTGGTGGCAGAGAGCTTGAGCGCGATAAGGTCAAGGGCTCTCTGTCAGATTTGTTTTCATAAATCAGCGCCTGTCTCTTCAAGCGGAGAGGATCCTGGCCTGCCAGGTTGTAAAACCTTGCGGATGTGGATGGCGAGGCCCAGCCGGCCGCCTCACAATATCCACAATGAACACACTGCTGGACCACGCCCAAGACGAGGTGATGCCTCTGGTAGAATGGGCCCGTACTCCGATGGGACATTGAAGGCCCAAGGAAGAGTACGCTAGCATGATAGCGTCTACTATCCATCTAGAGAGTCTTTGCTTCGTGACCGGATGCTCTTTGGTGTGGTTACTGAAGCTAACAAAGAGATGTTCTGACCGTCTAAAAGGGGCGAAACGCTCAATGTAAATTCTCAGAGCCCTGACAGGGCAGAGCAGAGATAATTCTCTGTCCTCTTCAGAGGGAGGAAGCGCAGAGAGTGTAATGACTTGTGCTCTGAATGGAGTGGAGAGCACCTTGGGTACATAACCATGTCTTGGTTTCAGGATGACCTTAGAGTCATTAGGCCCGAATTCCAGGCAGGTAGGGCTAATAGAGAGCGCCTGCAGGTCCCCTATTCACTTTATCGATGCTAGTGCCAGAAGCAGAGCAGTCTTCAGCGACAGTGACCGAATATTGGTAGACTGTAGTGGTTCAAAAGGGGGGCCTTTCAGGGCACTCAGCACAGTGGGCAGATTCCACGAAGGGACGGTTAGGTGGGCGAGGCAAATTCAGCCTCCTGGCGCCCCTAAAGAAGCGGATAACCCTGCTGTTTCTGCTCACCGATTGGCCCGCAATAGGGGCATGAGGGGCTGCTATAGCCGCTACATAGACTTTGAGAGTGGATGGGGAGCATTCCTTATCCAGCAGCTCTTGCAGGAATGACAACACCTCTGACAGATCGGAAGTAGGAGGGTCTTTGCCGCGGTTTAGACACCAAGCGGAGAAAATAGACCACTTAAGGGTGTAGAGGCGTCTCGTAGACAGGGCTCTAGCCTCCGAAATTGTGTGTAAGACTCGCTCTGGAAGGCTTAAAGGCTCCCGTCAAGCGACCAGAGGTATAGGGCCCACAGATTGGTCCGAGGTTGCCATATTGTCCCGTTCGCTTGAGAGAGGAGATCTCGTCTCAATGGAATGGGCCAAGGGGCCGCTACCAACAGCTGAGTCAGCTCTGATAGCCACAGCTGGTTCTACCAGAGAGAGGGCCACCAGGAGAACCTTGTGTTTTTGTTCCCTGATTCGCCTGATTACCTGTGGGATTAGGTCGATCGGGGGAAATGCATAAAGAAGGAGATTGGCCCAATCGTAAGCCAACACATCCTTAGTATTTGAATAATGAATTGGGCAGTGAAAGTTGTCTTCTGAGGCGAAGAGGTCTACCTCGGCCTCGCCCAAGATCTCCCAGATCCTCTGAGGGGACATTGCTCCTTGATAACATGTCAGCTCCTTGATTCAATTTGCCCGGTATATGCGCCGCTCTCAGCGAGCGCATGTTGAGTTGAGCCCATTCCATGAGGCGCTCTACCAGAATGAAAAGGCGCTTCAAGGAGAGGCCTCCTTGGCGATTAATGTAGGACACCACCGACATGTTGTCTGATCGGATTACCAGTGGCTGAAAGTCGGCATGCCCTCGCACAGCGCCCCCAACCTGCGTTGGAGGCATCTGTCATGAGCCATGAGGCCCAGCATTCTCTGAAACGTTTTGAGAGGGTGAGTGGTACCCCCCCCCCCCCCCTTTTTTGGAATCCCTGATGTCGACCTGGCTGCAATTGGAGCGCTTAGCCAAGCGCTAAATACCCTCAACGTGTGTTTGCAGCGTTGAGCAATGTAACAAATCACAGACATATCTATTGATTTCTTAAACGCAATGGCCAATCAGAAACATTTAGTCAGAATTCACTCACCGCTGAAAGCGCCACAGTTTTTAAGTGCAGTTTTGCACGCTCGTGAATCATCTCATGATGTAAATAAGAGATTCATTGTGCAGTTTAGAGAGCTTCATTGATTATAACGGAACTTTGTAAGATCGAGATGAACGAAAATGAGTGACGCTTTTAGAGATAAAGGTAGCACACTTTGCACACTGTCTAGGGTATAATCCATTCAGAATTTGTATGAAACTTTCATTTTTCGGACACATAGGCAACACCCTGCAAAATTTAGGGAATGACATCTCTGGATTCACTCTCGAAATAGCAGTGATTGGCAATGGACGGAACATAAAATATCTTGATTTAATTCTGGAACCGGTCCTGGCCAAACCTCCACAGACGGCGCGCGTCCCGAGCGAGATCTAATTCACGGACCAAAAGCGTGTGTAAACTTTATTGAGATTTTGACATATCAACCAGTAATTTAATTTAATTTCCAGTAACGAACGGTAGAAAGTTCAGCAATGAATGGTATGCGATTTATGACAGAATATAGTCCCACAACTGATCATTTATTCTCGCCTTTGGTAACAACGATTCAAAATGGAAACATTTCAAGTGACATGGGAAAAAGACAAGGAAAACTTCAGTAAACATCAGAAAAGCAGCGTGCACATTTTTGGTTAAAAATGAAAGGCCATCAACTGACAAAAGGTAAGCATCACCATTCAAGTCAACAGGAAGAGCCAAAGCTAGTCCACAGTTTACCAAAAATTATTCTTGACTGTGTTGGACTGACTGCTTTGATGCGTTGCAATACGGTAGGGGATTGTTTTGATGCTTACATCCGAGAAAAAATAAATATTTTGTTTTTATTTATTTCATTTATATATATATATATATACTTTGGCAGATCAAAAATGCTCTGCATATTTTCTCAGATCCGCTCATAGAGGACGAGGGGAGGGGCGGGGCCATCTTCATTGAAGAAGGCGAGCTGCGAGCAAAGCAGAGCGAGACATGAACTCTCGTAGTAAGAACGGTATGTCTCAGCAACCGCAGCCTCAGCGTGGGCGTGACCCAGGCGATAGGCGCATTCAAATGCAAACTGTCAGCAATATTGAATCATTGGTGACAGTGTTCTGCTCCAAACAGCCTAGAAGGATTGAGCTGCTCGAACGAGAGGCGCCGATCCTCACGTGTAAACACTGGAAGATCAAAGAGCTGCATGGAGAGTGATGCACGCAGGGGCTTTGCCGGCATTAAATCACTCAAGCCTGATCGCTCATCCCCGCGAGTTCGCCATTTCTACCTCTGTGTAACTGGGAGGAGAAAAGCACAAAAGCGGGGGAGGCGGGGCTCAGCGACACTCAAACAAATGCGAAGCTGCCAGCGTTTTGCTTCGATCTGCCTAGGAGGATTAAACTGTTCGGTGTAACGAGGGGCGCTGATCCTCACATGTAACACACACTGGCAGATCAAGCATGCATGATGTGTGCCGGCATGAAATTGCTCAAGCCTGATCGCTCAACCCGCAAGCTCGCCGTTGCTTCCTCCGAGGTAACTGGGAGGAGAGAAACATGAGAGCGGGGAGGTTGGGCCGCCTTCCGCAAACGAACAGGGGCAGACTGCTTTCGTGGTAAAAGCAGCCTGTCTCTGTGAGCGCAACCATAGTGACACACACACAAATTCGAAGCTGCCAGTGGCAGCGATCTGCTCCGATCTACTTAGGAGGATAGAGCCGCTCGATGTAACGAGGGGCACTGATCTTCACATGTGTAAGACACGGATCGAAGCGCAGCGGGGAGAGCGAGTACGCAGGCTCTGTGTGCTCTCTGATCGCTCAGATCCGGTTGCTTAGCCCCCAGGCTTCGCTGTTTCTCTCTCTGAGGCTCACTGAGACAGGAGAAATGGGATAGCGGGGCTGCCTTCAATGAAGGCGGTCCACGAGGGGAGACGAGCGAGACTCATGCTCTCAGCGAGAGCATTCCGTCTCAGTAAGTGAGCAGTCTCTGCGTGGGGGCTGCCCAGACAGGTGACGCTCTCACTGCTCTTCTGCATCATGCAAGATTCCCTGCACGAGCCACACTGGCAGCGAGACATTTGCAACAACTTTGCTAGAATTTGCTCTTTTAGGGCTTACCTGCTAGAAATAAGCTCTTTCAGAATCGCCGGATGGCAGCAGGGGAACAGGACCGGAACTGCTGCGATGCTGAGGCACGAAGAGAGCGGATCAGCCGAGCAGAGAGATCTCAATCCAGCTGCGAGGTGTTTCAATGGCGAGCAGGCTTCGGGATCAGCATAAGGCGTAGAGTCTTCGCTAAAGGAGAAGAAGTCTGAGAATCCTGTGGCGAACGCCTGCTTATATAGCCAGATGGCTCCGCCCATTCTGGCGGGCTCTGGCACCATACAAAGTTTTTTATACACTGCACGAACCAATGGCTGTGCAGTTTCACTGCGTGATTGAAACAAGGCTTCAGTTCAGGAGAAAAAATACTTTTTGCCATAGCGTCTTAAGCAGACGCAGTAAGAGTGTAGTATCGACTGGGAACACTTAGTTCACATGATAAAATGTGGTTATACGTTAATATGTATATAAAATATACATTATACATAAAATATAACAGGAATATAATACAATAAATGTAACAGTACTAAATTAATCATTATTTATGTAATATTAATAAGTAATATTAAATAACTATAAATATTAAATAATTTCCGAAGTAGACATATTTAAAAATGTTTATTATTATTAAACTTTTTATATACTATTTAGTTAAATGCAATAACAGAACATATATTTTTTTAATGCATTTAATGCTGCATTAAAAAATAAAACAAAATGTGTGTGTGTGTATAATTTTATTTTTTTGCATTTTTATCTATTTATGTTATTTATTTATTGACAAATGTACAGTATTTTCCACTGGGCAGTTCACACATGGGATCATTTTAAACCATCTCTTTTAACAATAAGCCTTTTTTATGTATTTTTCTGTTCTTACTATTCAAAATAATATGGTAGTATTTTATTATTTTTATTTCTTTTATGAGCGCTTTTTCTCTAGGCCCACAACTCTGAACAACCCGCACATACCCTCCTGTGACACACCACTGTGTTAAATGACTGGGCTAACCACAATGTAATGCAGTTAACTGGTTCTGTCTGATATGGATGTTTAAATGTGATAAAGTGAACATGTTCTTAGTCATTTTAGTGAGTTTGTTCCATTGTGCTTTGAGAAAAGCTGGGCCAACCTTTGACCTGGACTTCGATTGGTCAACTAGATTGTACTGCAGAGAGAGAGGCAGTGACTCAGGCCTTTTGACAAGTTGCTAAGTAACAGAGTGATGTGACCTCCATACAGTCTGCATGCCGCTCTCTGCCTCACCTGCTTAAAGCACCCTAGAGAGAAAAAACAGAGGAAAGTGTGTGGGGGATTTTTGTGAGATGACTGAAAGCAGCTATTACTGAAGCCTTGATCCATAGTTTGACATCACAAAATGGTGAAGGATTATGTCATGAATATTAATGTTTTGCTAAATAAATAATCTGTGATAGAGTTTTAACTCATTTCGCAGTTAACGTAACTGAACTGAGCTGGATGATGACATCATTTTTTTCTCCAGAGCAGCTTTATAGATGAATTAAACTAACACCATAATTAATGGGCTTTGCACAGTTATTGAACCAAACTGAATCAACAATGAACTGATTTCAACTGAATAACGACTGCTTAATATTGTCTTTCTAGAGCTGCTTTACAGCAGATTTGAATTCTGTTTGCATTGAGTCATTATTTTCTTGTTTAGCACTGTAAAGCTCCTTTGAAACACTATATAAAGTGCTATATAAATACAAGGTGACTTGACATGGTGACGTAAACTGTATTATGCATTACGATTGGAAAATATCCAAAAATCATTTAAACTGCAATTTCAACAGCCTATTAAGGTCTGGATCTAAATTTGATAACTTTTCTTTTAGATTTTCTCTCAGAAAATTTGAGAGGAAAACAAATGGTAATATGTTTACTTAAAATATAATTAAATATTTTAACACAATTTGCAAAATTTTTTACCTCATTTACCAACTAACTAGTTAACAAAAGTAAATATATTCTCTAGAAAATATTTTAATATTTGGTTTGGCCAGTTATTAAATTATTCAATTCAGGAAACATTGTTTTTATAATATGACTTATAATATTTTTCTAACACTGTATAATTTGGTCTTAATACCTACAATTATGTAGCTGCATGTATCTTTTAAGCCAGGAGTCCCTCGCAAGTAGATCTTCATAACTAGTAATATTTTCATGTTGAGTACATGTGGTTGTAATTCGGATAGCAGGGTTTAAAATCAATAGATTGGAGCGTGAGCTGGAAGAACATCTGCCAGTGATAGCAACAGCAACAATCACTCAGCAAAATTAAATAACAAATTCTAGTGCCAGATTGGCCATAACACACACAAAAATGGCAATTGGTTGCATAGTATAAGAGACATCCTTGCCCCAAGCTATTTCATAAAGTGGTGTGGACAAAATCAACATTGGCAAATAGTTATAGGGACATGTCCCACCCGTCCCCACCACAAATGACGCCGGTGCCTATCATTTGAAAGGCAAGACAAAAGATAGACATATTGTATTATGAAACAGAAAAAAAGGTGCACAGCAAAAAAAAGACTATATTACTAACAGAAAAAAATTACCATAACATTTAAAAAAAAGATGAAGTTTGTGGCAGAAAGTGTGCTTGACTTTTGACCTGACCTTTGAGGAAACTCTCCTGGTTTCTCACATTTCTCTCCTCCCATCCTCTTCTTTTGCCAAACTGTCACATCGCATTAGCAACTCTTTCTCAGCCTTGCCCAAATGTCTCTGCCGAGAAGCAACAACACATAAATTAATCAGCAGAGATCCGGCAGATAATTCTGATCAGGGATTTCAGGGAATGAGCCAAAAAAGTCTTGCAGCGTGAGAATACCCTGTAAAATAAAGTAGGATAGCACAGACATTGATACAGATATGAATACATTAATTTATATTACCGTCTGTGCAAGAGAGGGGCCATGCATAATGGATTATGGCAGCAGCGTGCTCCATTGGAACCACCAACCATCATGCATCAGCCCAAAGCCTAGAGGCCTAGTGGTTTTCTTTGTGTGTGAAGGAAAAGAGAGGGCAAAACTATCCCACGAAACATCTTTCCATCTCTCTGGACATGTCTCTTTCATTTCTGTTTCTTTTAAAGCTGAGAATATTAATGGTGTGATGAAATTGTATGAACTCTGCCAGTGTGCTTGCAAAAAGATGATTCATTTACTTAAATAGAGCATGCTAAATATCATAATGACTTACCTTGGAGATAAAAATTGGGCTGCATGGACACATTCTATTATTCTCTCTTGACACTGTCCGGTAATATCACTCAAGCAAACTACTGTACAAGCATCTTATGCAAAACAACAGTTTAAGTTTTTAAACAACACCAAACGTTTAAGGTGCTGAAGGCATGGCCTATAGATCAGTTCATGTATTTTGACACACTTAGCTGTGGTGCTTGATAGATGACTTGAACTTGAGTTTGGTTGTGTGGCATTTTCTGATCCCCTTTTACCCCTCATTTCTGTATTGCCTTAACTGTCCTTATTAAATATATTGGCAACAATGTTTGTATGGACTTGCATTTGGGATCCCTTGATGTTCAGTAGGTCTATGCAGATGCAGTTAGTTCAACATTCTCAATATAATCCAAATAGAATCAGTAGGTGGAGTGATCAAAGTCATTGTTTCAGTGTGTGAAGAAAAATTCTAAATATAAAGTGGAACATAGAAACAAAAACAAATTTATTTGTTTGTCTATTTACCAGTGGTGGAAAGAGTACTGAAAAAATATACTCAAGTAAAAGTACCATTACATTCCAAAAAATTGTAGCGTCTGGACCAATCCAACACACTATATATTCTCTTTTTATATGACAAATACTCTGTAACCTCAGTTAACAAGCCATATGAGGACCCATGGACCCTTCCCCCCGGAATGCGTAACACCCCAGGAAGTCGAACAGGCCTCTTTGTTGCATGGCAACCAACGCTGATATCACTGGGTTTATTGGCCAAAAGTATGTAAAGCAGGGAAAATCCCTGCTTGTCAAAATGTAGTTTGAGTAAAAAGGACTAGAGTAGACAAAAAAACTACTTGAGAGTAAAAGAGTAGTTTATTTAAAAGTACTCATGAGTAGTGAGTCCTGAGCTGTGGATCCTACCCCCTTATAATAAACGCTCTACACTGCAATTTCAACATTTAGAAAATATTGTACATACTGTACTTCACATTATCTTTTGTTGATTGTCAGAAAGAATAAAGAATATCTATCATCCAGCAGTTTGAATTTTGACTGCCAACTCTTTAAAGAAGACATATTATGCCCCTTTTTACAATATGTAATATAAGTCTCTGGTGTCCCCATAATGTGTCTGTGAAATTTCAGCTCAAAATACTCCACAGATCATTTATTACATAATTTTGAAAATGCCTATTTTGAGTGGAAGCAGAAACAAGCTGTTTTTCGGGCCTGCCTCTTTAAATGCAAATTAGCTGCTGCTCCCCGCCCCCTTTTCCAGAACACAGCTGCGCCATTACAGCTCGTATCTGCTAAAAACATCTGTTTTGCTTCTGATTATCATGTTTATCGCGCTGAAATCATGCATTTTAAACCATATGAGTTTAAACTTCTGATATAGGTTTTCTGAGAGCACACATCCGAAACACGTGGACAGAAAGCGGCTGTCACAGCATGTGAGTACTAAACTAAGTTCTCTTTCACACACAGGTTTACATTAAAAACACACACGAGTTACAAAAAACAGTTGGTTATATCTGTGAAGGTAAACAGCTGGGAAAGAAATCACATGTTTATTTTAGATCTGTGTGGTAGCAGCAATATGCATTAAATAAATCAATAAATCCACTGCTCTGATGTCTTCTCTGAGGCTGGGCTGTTAATGTTTTTCACGTTTCCTTGGTTGGTAGATGCACCGGGGACCTGATTATAGCACTTAAAACCTGGAAAAGTCAGATTTTCATGATATGTCACCTTTAAAAAAACGTCAAAACAACACTATTAAAGTGATGAAATTATGATAGTTATTCCCAGTACGCTCATAACCATTAAAATCATAAAGTTTGAAAAAATAGATTTAAAACCAGGTGTAAGGCCACTGAGCCAGAGCATGCTATTGTTGCACATAAAATATTAATGTTTAGAAGAGAGACGTGGCAGTGCAGATTGCGTGTCTCTCTATATACTGAAGTAAATGGGAGTGGAATTTGCTGCATTATGAACAAGTCACTTGTGGGAGTTATTAACATTGTATGCAATGCCCGCAACCTCACAACAAATTTCAGGCCCTGTAGATATGCTAGCAGATACAGATCATTTAGTTAGCAGAAAATCGAAATTCACCTTAACATATTAGAGGAAGATGCTGATAACTCAACTGAATTGATGCTTGAAGAATGCGCTTCCAGCAGCCATGATTATCACCAGTTGGCGGTTAAAGTTACAGTGCACAATTTGATTTGACGAGAGTCACAAGACTCTCTGTCTGTCCAATCATGTTGAGGGATAAAAATAAAATTAAAACAAGCATGTGACAACCACAAACGGAGGGAAAATAGTGGAGTAAAAGTACAGATACATCACTTAAAATGTACTCAAGTAAAAGTACACAATTTTTAAACTACTCAAAAAAAGTACAATTTCTGATAAAAACTACTTTATTACTGTAACGTGAGTACTTGTAATTTGCTACTTCACACCCCTGCTATTTACTTAATTTTGTTTTATTATTAGTTGTGGTTTGGCTTAATGTTGTTTAGTTTACTTTTGTTTTGTTTTGCTTTGCTTTTTTGTTTTGTTTCGTTTTGCTTTCGTTGTTTTTTTAGTGTTTTGCTTTGGTTTTGTTTGTTGTCTTGTTTTGTGTAGATACTTGCATTTAATAAGTTTAATATGTTTTTCAGTGATACTTCAGTTTCACATCTGTTGGTTGGTACAAGAATTAGCAATCTTCTTTTATAGCATATCCACTCCATAAACAGTCTGTGTAAAATCACTTTTGTGTGATGTGATATGCTTCTGAAACAATTACTATGCCCACCCCCAATTTTTGCCAATGATTGGATCAGTTTCCATACTTGACCTCAATGAGCCTCAGTCTCAGGGCACTAACCACCCCCACCCACCCCATCAGCGTTTTACAGCTGTCAAACCCCTTGTCTATTTCCTCTTTACATAATGGCAGTCATGAAACCCACTGTGCAGTAATGAGGCCAGCCTGCTTTCTGAGGAGGCCCAATGTGTTTCAGTGTTTTGAAGTCACACACAGTCACCATGTTATAACACAGCTGAAGGGGACAAATTCAGATGGACACTACAAAAACACAATCACAGTTATGTACACATTCAAACACTCTACTTTTAAGACTTCCCTACATGCCACCAGCAATATCAGAATGATTTGATTTGATGATTTTGCAGTTGTCTGCTTTGCCTAGCGGGTGCAGATTCACATTTATGTTTCACATTGATTTTTGAGGAATATTGTTATTTCTTTGCCAAAACAAACATCATATTTTTTGTGGGAGTTTTTCCTGAAGTAGTCGGCTGGTGACAGCTGGTGGGCTAGTCTGAGCGCAGAACGCTTTGAATTAGCTGATTGCTTTTTGAGTAGAGCGGGCTGGAGGCTCGGATAAGGATCTCTCGCTGTGTGACTTTGTGCCAGGGAACCTGTGGCATTAAAGCAATATATTGTTTATCATTGTTCTTCTAACAAACTCACAGTTTCTGAAATAATGGGTATGAAATCACATTAAGACTTCAAATGCCTGTCATGCCACTTACAGACATGTCCTATTTAAATGCACTCAAATATATGCCCATTAAGGCACACATGAGTCTTTCCTGGTATGATTACTCTTCGGATTGTGAACAACTCTGTTATGTGAGAGTTAAAAGGGCAATGCTAGTGTCTCAGATTGGACATTGAATGTCCCAAATGCATTCCATTTTTATGAAGAATGAAAAGAATTAAGTAAAAAAATGCATGAAAGTTAAGTATTGAGCAGATGGTTGAAGGATGGATGGGTAGACAGACAGCTACACAGGTGGATGGATGGATAGACTGACAGGTAGATGGATATACAGATCACTAGACAGATAGATATATAGATAGCTAGACAAATGGATGGATAGACAGACAAACAGACATATAGATGGATAGATAAATAGAGGGATGGATGGATAGATAGATGGGTAGACAGGTAGATGGATGGATAGACAGACAGACAGACAGACAGTTAGGCAGTTATACAGAGAGACAGACCAATAACTTGTAGAAATGTGTGTTTAGAATATATTTAATTAATTTAACCAAATTTTCCTGGAACTGAGGCTTCATTTCCCAGAATGCATTACCTGTGTTGAAAATCTTTGAAATGCAATTTAGTTAATTCATCTTCCTCTAATTTCTATTTTTAAATATAATTTTTATATTTGTATCATTCCCATGGTTCCTCTGTTTCTCTGAGTCATAGGCTTGATTTTGGAAACATGTCCTACTTTTGGTTCAAATGAAATCTGTGTCACTGTGTGTGTTGTTTTTGTACATGTTTAAGGTGTCATATGTGTGTTTTTCTGAATGATTGTGCATTGCCTGTTGTATGAATGAGAAAGAGAGTGAGAGAGATACATAGGGCAAGTTTCAGGCAAAGCTATTTCCGAAAGGTCACATCTCATGTAATGTGAAATAGTGTTGTGTTTCTCTTTCTTTCTTTCTTTCTTTCTGTCAATCTTTCTGTGTGTACCTGTGTTCATCAATCTGTATATTTGTGTGTGCTTCTTTAAGATGGCTGTTTTAGCACATGTGACAGAATATAACCGGCCAGTCTGACTTTAAAATGCATTGGAGAGGAAAGAAGGAAATGCATTCAGAATGCGCTCTGAGGTGTGAAGTATCTGTGTAGTCGTCATTCATTGGCTGAAGGAAGTGTAACAGGGTGGTAGCGGTTTCTCAGACATCTGTGTTGTTCAAAAGGAAATGCAGATAAATATGCTTGCATCAAGATGGAAATAAAAGATGGTGCATACGAGCTATGAACCCACCATTCGCTTCTAGCTATCAATTATTCAGCGATGCCTATTGGCAAAATGAAAGAGGGGGAGGGGACATGAACATATTTTAACATGCAAAAAAAGAAAAAATGGGTTCATGCACATCAGCTAAGAAAAAAAGAGAGCAACAGGGTTTTAGAAGGGAAGGATAAAATAAGCTTTCACTGAAGATCTGGAGAAAAAAAAACTTAAAAATAAAATCAGTGCTGCAAATCTGTTATGGTAATAACCAGTTAATTTTCTTTAAATGTACTTGGTGCTTTTGAACTCTAACAGACCATTATAATTGTGGTATCAGAATTACACACTGTTAAATTGCATCATGCAGTTATACAGCAGAATTGATTTTGCTTTGTTTCTGATTTGATCAGTACTGTATTTTCAAAACAAATTGTTTACTAATAATTTACACATTTTTACATAGCTACATGACAAAGGAAATACAATCAATATACGTGAAAGATTTGTAGCATATTTATATAGTTAATTGGAAATGTGTGTGTGTGTGTAACACTTCATAAAACCTTTCATAGACAAGATTTTTCTTTTTCATTCATTAATGTACATTTAATTATGTACATTTCATAAGTGGCATTACATTTCATTTATGTTTAAAAGTCATTACATTATTGTGTTATGTTTAAAATGTATATATTATATATTATTATGTATATTTTTTCATAAATGTCACTTTCCACAAATACAGTCATGGCCAAAAGTTTTGGCAGTGACAATAAATGTTGTGTTTTGCAAAGTTTGCCGCTTCAGTATTTCTAAATTACTTTTTAAACAAAGATAAACATATCATAAGTTTTAAAGGCTTTATATTTACAGTGTTGACCCTTGTTCTTCATAACCTCTGCAATTCGCTCTGGCATGCTGGATATAAGCTTCTGGGCCAAATCCTGACTGATGACGATCCATTCTTGCCTTATTAGTTCTCGGAGTTGATCACAATTTGTGGGTTTCTGCTTGTCCACTCGCCTTTTGCGGACTGACCACAGGTTCAAGATTTTCTAGAGCACATTTAAGCACAAAACAAGGCGACCAAAGTGCTGCACAACAAGCAATAATATATAACGAGGAGAAAATCAGTAAACAAATAAAAACACTTCAAAACCCATACAACAAAAGCAGATTAAAACAATTCAAAGGCAAATATTACTAGGCCTACATATTAAAAGCCAGAGAGAAAAGATGTGTTTTAAGATATGACTTAAACTCAAAAAAAATGGAAGTGAAATGTGAAATGTTGTAACTTGACCATATGGCAGCTTAAAATCTTATCTGATCGAATGAAAAAAATATACAAAACAAATTAAAATATTTTGTTCAAATAAAATAATGGCGTTTTTTAAGAATTAAAAATAATCTGATTTTGGAGTTTGACAATGAACACATTGCAACCATGCTTGGGACGGCCCACATAAACGAGCAAAAATGCTTTACATGTCTTGAAATAATCATTTCTAAACATTAAACATTGACTGTCAGTCTTTATTCACCTGTTTCTCATTGTTTCTCATTAAAATGAATTAAAGTAAATAGTGTAAATTACATCGCTAATGTCATAGAATAGCAGGCCTTTTTTTTTACTTCCTAATATCGGTATCGGTATTGGCCCCAAAAAACCCATATTGGTCGGGCTCTACTAATTTGTTTAGCAAATTTTAAGGAATTATCAAACACCACACCCAGATTTCGAACATGGGGAGAGATGAAGGAATTTAAGGTCCCGAGATTGGGTTGAATACTTGCCCTATGTTCTGAGGGACTAAAAACAATAACTTCGGTTTTATCTGGGTTCAAGAACAGAAAGATTTTAGAAAGCCATGATTTGACATCGGCAAGACCAGCAGTAAGAGTATCAATGGTAAAGTTTGTTTTCTTAGTCAAATGCAAGTAAATTTGTAGGTCGTCGGCGTAACAGTGAAAAGAGACGTTGTGTTTTCTAAAAATAGAGCCCAGAGGAAGAAGTGTGTTTTTGTGCAGAATTATGAGAGAACCCTCTCCCTTGGTTGAAAAGCAACTCAGGATGCTTCACTGTTGGCACAACACAGGACTCATGGTAGCGTTCACCTTTTCTTCTCTGAATAATCGATTTTCCAAATGTCCCAAACAGTCGGAAAGGAACTTCATCAGAGAAAAAGCTTTGCACCAGTCTTCTACTGTCCAATCACCAAAGTGGTGTATGCTATATTGCATAAATGTTGTTACTCTTAAAGTGATTGTGTCATTCTGTCCTACATGCATCAGGATTGCCATTATAGTTCCTCATATTTTCACATCATGTTGAAAAGCTTACATTTAACACTCTAAATTCTCCTTCATTTTAATAAAGTCGTCAGTGCCGAGATCTCCCGAGCTTCTCGTGGGCGACGAGTCGTTCGCTTTGGCAAAAAGAGCAAGTGTTTTAGCTGTAATTGTAATACTCGGTTCCTGTGTAAGTGAAAGAGAGAGAGAGCAAGAGGTGTTACATCTCTGTTGAGTGAAGATGAAGACAGTGTTCTGCAAATGCACGTCTAATTGTTTCTCAAGACATCCTGCATCATTTACCCTCCTACACTAGAAGCACATTCACACACACTTCCACTAGAGCAAACGCTAATGCATAAATTGCCAGACACAGCGATAAAAACTATCTCCTATGAATCCAAGCCTGTCGCTTTGAATTTCCGCCCCATCCAGAGACTAACCACTCAAGGTTGAATTGGTATTGCCTTACATGAGCACCAGGCAGCATTTAAATTGTGAAAGCATGCAAGTCACTGCCAAGTGTGTAGCAGATTGACATTTCCTTTGTGTATGGGGAGCTCTGTGGATTTACATTTGCTGTTATATAGACGTGTGGGGTTTTAAACCTGTCCATTAACTTCTCCGAGGGCACTGAGAGGGAGGGTCGCCTTTGCAACACAGAGGCCCCTTGCATCTGTGAGGTTTGCCTGGCCGCTGCGTTATCGGGCTTCATTTACAGGGCAGCGAGGTGGGAAAAATGGCAGGTTAGATCTGATGAGAGAGGATGGAGTGTACCACTTGTAAATGTCAAGCTTCAGAGTAACTCTCTCTCCCGAGAGACCCTCACTCAAATCTCCCCTCTCTCAGAGCTCTGTGAGTGTCTGCCAGGACAAGGTGTTTCTCTCGCTCCACTCCATGTTTATCTCTTCCTCTGTCCATCTAGCTCATCATCTTCTGCTTTGATTGCTTTTTCTGCTCTGGGAAGTTTCCTTTCCTCTAAGTCCAAGTTAAAAGGTGTAAAAATTCAGTTGTTTTCTTCATGCATTGATTACAAATCCTGCCGAATCCTGAAACATAGATTTTTGAATTGTGAATTGTTACTTTCTGTCAATAATTAATTTGAATTGCTAAAACTCAAATTAATCTTGATTCCGTGAAGTATCAGTTAACATTTTAAAATAAATCAACTTTAAATTAGATACATGCTCAAATGAATGTACACATGGTGCTCCATTCTGTCAGTATAGATGTTTTTTCTGAGCAGATCACAAGTAGATGACTCAGTCTTGAGTCAAATGCTCTTAAAACCATTGATAAAGCTGTCAATTCATTGCCTCTATTACTGAAATAAAATGATTGCATTGTGTTTGAACAGTCAAATATGCACATAATTATGTCAAAATGAGTATCGTTAACATAATTGGTCATCTTAAGTGAATGCAGACATGTGCTTTAGGTCTTAAAGTGACAGCAGATAATCAAACAACATAAGATAAAGAGAGAATCACTACTGTTGACTGAATAACTCAACACAATCCAATCATTAATCGAATCGAATGTCATTTTGAATCATATCGAACAGAGTCATACTGAATTTGCAAAAATTGTTCCTGAATCGAAAACCTATGAATCGTGAATTGCATCAATTCGTTGTTGTCTTGTCCTTACAGTGAAAGTCAATGGGGTCCAATGTTGTTTTTGAATCAATTTACTCTAGAATATCTTCTTTTGTGTTCCACATAAGAAATAAGTTCATACCCGGTCAGAACAGCATGAAGGCGAGTAAAAAACAACAGAATTGTAATTCAACTGTGCCTTTAAATCATTGAATGACAATGATAAATCTTCTTTTTTTATTTAATTTGTGATTTCTTGTCAACTTATTGCATGGCCACTATTACTGAAATCAAATGCTTTCATTGTGTTTGAATGGTCAAATTAACATTATGAATTATGTTTTGGCGAGTTGACATAGTTGGTAATCCAAACTTGTGTATTAGGTTTTAAAGTGACAGCATTAAGCAAAATCAAATCAAATTGAATTCCACTCTAAGTCATATCGAATTGAGTCATTCTAAATTTGCAAAAAATTGTTCCTGAATCAGAAACCTAGGAATCATGAATTGAATCAATTAGCTGTGTACCCAAAGATTCACATCCCTATTTAAAAGGGAAAATTCACCCAAAAATGAAGATCATTTAATCATATCATTCCAAACCTGGATGACTTTCTTTTGTATGTGGAACATAGTAGTAGATTTTTTAGAAGCAGATTTTCATGTCCATATAGTGAAAATCAGTGGGGTCCATTTTAAACCACCCTTCTCCAGAATATCATCTTTTGTGTTCTACTGAAGAAATAAATTCATACAGGTTCGGAACGGCATGAGAATAAATAAACAATGACAGAATTGTCATTTTGGGGTCAACTGTGCCTTTAAATAATTGAATCACATTGATAAATCTTCTCTTTCTGACTTAATTTGTGATTTCATGTCTTAATGTGATTATGAAGTCAAAGACAAATCCTCAGTGATCCGTATCATTTTTCTGATCTAGCATCAAGATCTTTTTAAAAGATTGTTGAGAATGCTTCGTCACCAAGTTGATAAGATAAGTCGAATATGGAGGAAGAGAGCGTGACAGCGGGTGGGCTGAAAGTGTTTTGGGACCCTTGCCACGCAAACAAGCACACACACACACACACACACACACACTCACTCACACTCACACATAGATGTGATCTTCCACAAGCTCAAAATTGTATAGGGCCCAGGGGTATAATTTTATGCTTGAATGAAATGCTTACTAATAGCTACTGTTCTGCATTCACTATAGGGCAGACAATGACAGGGACAGAAAGATATGCTCAACAGAGGAATGGCTGAAACAAAATCTACACTAATCTCAAACACGAGAAGATTTATACCGGTGAATGAAAACAAATGAAAAGATTAAAACAATAGTCCTGTTGTCAAAACAGACCTGAGCAAAGCTGGATTGAATCTCACCCTGAACTAAACATTGAAGTGAATGTGTAGTGGAATATAAACCTTATATATTAGAGTGCTTATCTTGCAGTCTTGGTCTCGAGACCTCTAAAGACAAAAAAAGAAAAAGTGGACAAAAAAATCGGATTCTTTGACTGCCAAGTCTTTATCTGCATCTTGTTCTCAAGGGATGTAGGCCTAGTTATCATCTGGTTATTGGGATGCAGTCTTGGGGTTTGGATCTTAAGGGGTCTAGTTTTAGTTTGGATTTGGACATTAGGGGATCTGGTCTTGGTTTTGCACAGGTCTGAATCTAGTTCTCAAGGAGGCTAGTCTGCAACTGGATCGTAGGAGGTCTTGTCTTAAACAGCTTCCAAAATGGCATACTCTCTGAATAGGTATTTCTTTTGAATAATAGAATAGAATAGAATTCATTATAGTATGAATGTGTGTGTTATGAATGAAATTCAAACTACATTCTACATTCGTTGATGTTGTAATTGTCATATGGCCTACCTGTGTCAGTTTGCTTCACTGCCATTCATAAAATCCTCCTACTGTCCTCTCTGGGATAATGAAGTGTCCATTGGATGAGCACTTCAGATTCTTGCCGGAAGTAATAAGTTATCTGGGTACTTTTTGCCTACTGTTTTGTGAATGCTTTGAATTTTTCAGCATAATACACTTTCACATGAGCAAAGGTGGCTGTGAAAATAAATCGGCATCATTTATCCTTTTGATCTTTTATTCAAAAAATTCACAGAATTCTAACCTATTTTTGAAGTAAAACAATGGAAAGTGGAGGGAAAATCTCATTATAAAACAAATGTTTTTCTCTAGTTCACGTTGACCACAATTATTGGCACCCAATGATTGCAATGTCCTTTCTCCAAGATAACAGCTCTGAGTTTTCTTCTATAATGCCTGATGAGTTTGGAGAACACCTGACAAGAGATCAGAGACCATTTCTTCATACAGAATTTCTCCAGATCCTTCAGATTCCCAGCTCCATGTTGGTGCGTCTTCTCTTCAGTTCACCCCACTCATTTTCTATAGGGTTCAGGTCAGGGAACAAAAGCTTAATTTGGCAGAAGCTTCATTTTGTGCTCAGTGACACACTTTCTATTTTGTGAAGCTCAGCAATCTTGTTCTGCACATCAGAACTCTATTCTTTGGTTTTACTTTGGCCTTTGTTTTCCTCATATTTAAAATCCTGGAAGTCATGGCTGGACAATTTCATGCTCTTAGTCACCCTGGTGTGCTAAATTGTTTTAAAAATATGAATGGGTAATATACTTCTGAGATATTTTACTGATAAGAATTTCAAGGGGTGCCAATAATTGTGGTCAACATGCATTGGAGAAAAACATTTATTTCATAATGTGAGTTTCCCCGCACTCTTGATTGTTTTAATGATAGGTTAGAATGTTGTGAATTTTTTTGAACGAAAGATCAAAAGTATAAAGCAATGCAGATTTATTTTCACAGCCGCCTTTGCTCACATTTACCAAGGGCGCCAATATTAGTGGAGGGCACTGTATATTATTACATTATACATTTAAATGAACTTTATATTAGTCTATATAATACTATTCAGTATTGCTATTTACTAATTCAAATGCTTTTATCAACATAAATGGTGATGGGAAATGTAAGCCAGCCAGTCCTTTCTTAACCTGTGGTCAAAACTCCCCCCCACTTTTTTTTTTACTTCAATGAAAGGTTAGAATTTTGTGTATTTTTTGAATGAAAGATTAAAAGGATAAACAATACAGATTTATTTTCACAACCACCTTTGCTCATATTTACCAAGGGTGCCAATGTTATTGGAGGGCACTCCGATATATAGTATAAGTATGCATATTCAGATGCAGCCTTAGTCTTTTGGTTTGGATCTTAGGGGATCCAGACTTAGTTTGGGGGCTGGTTCTTAGGGGGTCTAGTTTTTGTCTAGTCCTGCATCTGAAGTGTCTGGTTTTGGTATAAATTTGGGTTTCAAGCAGTCTAGTTTGGATCCGGATCTAGTTTTGGTCCAAATCTGGTTCTTGGGGTTTTCTTATGTGGGACTCTTATGAACATTCACAATTTGCAAAATTTCCAATCTGACAAAAGTTTGTAATGGACTGAACATTGACAGTCCATTCAGTAGGTTGTACTGCTGTTGTTTACCTGGTTTCAACGATTAACTGACAAAACACAGAAAAGGTGCATCTTTCTCTAAATCTCCAATGTGCAAAAACATAAAAATGTACTTTGATATGGGACATTGGCATAGTATGACATATTGAAAGGACTGTACTTCTACAGTCTTGTTTAAAGGGGTCATATGATGCATTATCATGTTTTCCTTTTACTTTATTGTGTTTTGTAGCTGTTTGTGCATGTATAAAATCTGCAAAGTTATAAAGCTCAAAGTCTCCCATAAAAGGAATTTTTCTATCTAAAAGAGAAGGCTGATGCAGACCAGCCAAAAATGCCTTGATTGAATTCTCCCACACATATCTACGTCACTATGTGGAAATATTTGCATAATACCACCCAAATGGATACGCAAAGAAGATGTGGTTTCAGGAATCGCAGTAGTGTTGTTGCCACCATGCCATGGAGATGCTTTGCATTTTTATGTGAAAGCAAAAAGCACTTTTTTTGGCCTTCTAGAAGTGGACGCATTTGGGAGTCAGTGGCTAACATTTATTTACAACACTGTTCCAGAACAGTACAACCCAAATGTTCAAGTGTGTGCAGCACATTTCACTGAGGAAAGTTTCCTGAACCTAGGAGAGTATACAAGGCCGGCTGTGCAGAAAGGTTGTTTCTAAAAAATGGGGCAATTCCAACTTTGCTAGGACAATCGGGCACTTCTGAATCAGAGCCCGTAAGTATGTTTTATAATTTGCTATTAACTGTTCAAATGCAGAGTTTGGTGAAGTGTAGAGTAACACATATTGTATGTCGTTCTTACGATCACAAGAGCAGACAGAGATTAATTTATGGTTACAAACGTAGTATCCTCTGTTCTCTGCTTAGAACTGGCGGCAAAAAGACGACAAACATGATTCACTACGTGTTCTGCTTCAGACTGGACTCTCAAGTAGAGCTGAAGCAGGACGCACCCATTTTGATATAGTAAAACTGACAACATTATTAACTGTTCTTATAATTCCTTTGGAAGATAAAGCTCACGATTATGGTAAGGAGCATTACATTTCTGACACACGCTTGAGATGTTTGGCCAGTCACAATGCACTGGGTCAGCTGGCCAATCAGAGCACACTGCGCTTTTCGAAGGAGGGGCTCTGTAGAAATCAATGCATTTTAGAAAAAATGTGCATAGAGGATCTGCAATAATGAATAGTATGTGAAAAATAATGCATTTTTTGAACATTAAAGCATGCTAACATATTCTATTACACCCAATAGACAAAATAATGAGCTTTGAAAATAGCATCATATGACCTCTTTAAATTAACAGCCTTGAGTCAAATTAAATACAAATTATGAGTATGGTTTAAAAATGCCACATATTCTTTTTTCCCAGTTGAACAGAAAGCGAGCAAGTAGAAAGTACCAGCTAATTATATTATGGTTGATAAGATGCTAGCAGTAATTTTTCTGTTGCAGCCTTGAAAAAAAAAAGCTCAGCATGTGCTAATATTATAGTAAACTGCGTATATGTCTTGTGTGCTCAGTCTCGATTGTTGGATTTTTAGGATCAGTAGTGAATTTCTGTTGTCATGGTATTTGTTTTGTTCTCCGTGATGGGGTGTGAGCATCATTACTTAACTATTTTTGCGAAACCATCCCCAGTTGCTTAGGTGGAAGTCATGGGACCTGTTTGTTCATCTTCCCTTTTTTTCCTTTCACACCTCTCCATCATGTTTTCACTAATGGTCTCACATGGGGCTGGAAATGCTGTGACGAACAACAGGAATCTAATGATAACTTTCTGGAGTTATGGACTTAGAACCCAACTGGAAACCCATAAGGGACCTCGTTTTCCTCCTCAACACCATGAAGTTTACTGCTTTTAGGTCAGTGGTGTGTGTTCTTTTTTTTCCTTTTTCTTTTTGTTTATTCAGTATTACATAATAAATGCAATTTATGCATACTCGACTCAAATACACCTTTTCTATAATGAGCATGTTAGTATTTTTTGAATATATGGTGCATGAAGTAAAAAATAAAAATCAACGGCAGTGAATGGGTGCCGTCAGAATGAGTCCAAACAGCTGATAAAAGCATCGCAATAATCCACACTCCAGTCCATCTATTAACATCTTGTGAAGCATAAACAAATTCATCATTAAGGCATTTTTAACTTTAAACCGTTGTGTCCGCCCTTTTTGTATCATATTGCTTTTTCCAGTGAAAAAGCTGTCAAGTCTAAATCAGGAGAGAAATATACACAGATCAAGCACCGTTTGCAAGCGAAAACAGTCCAAAACAGCTCTAAACAAATATGTTGGTGAATTTTGATGTGAGAGGACAACAGGGGATGGACTTTTTCACTGGAGGAAGCATTATTATGGATTATGGACTGGTATTTTGGCTGGAAGCAATGGTTTAAAGTTAAAATGCTTTAACTCTGGTTAGGAAATATTTCAGGCCAGGGAAATGCAAAGACAATTTGTGTGAGGTAGACAAAGCAAAATGGAGTGAGATCGCACTCCTTTAATAAAGCATTGCCAATAAAAGTCATCAGCTTTTCCTAAACCTTCCCCAGAGCCTCTCTTCATTATGACACCATCTCTCTTTCTACAGAAGCACCACTCCAAACCTAATATTGAGCTCATTGCTGGATAAATATCATAACCATGTCATTTTGAGCAAACTGTGTTACACAAATTCAAATTTAGTTCAGCTATGGTGAACTTTAGAAGACATGTACTAAACACACAGAGAGGAAAGAGTGAGGATTTGATCGCGATTCTCTAATAGCAAACAGTGGATTAAAAGCTTGTTTCTGCCCACACACTCAGCTGTGTCACTGGCACGGAGAGGAGCCGTCACAGCGTTAATTAAGGGAGAGATCCCAACACTCTCCTGCGGTTTGTGTGGGGATGTACTCGTTTGCAGACAAGATGGATCTTACTAATAGGAGTGATGTGAACCTGGAGGCCAGGTCTTGGGGTCGAATATTTCCCCTCCCCACATATCAGATTCTGTTTTAGATATTCATTGTCATGGTTGGCTATAATTAGGTTGGCCAGTACAGACAAGATGAAATGTAAGCAATTACATTTAATATCACATATGGATGTATGTTTTTGAGATTCTCAACCAAAAAGACCAGTCACCATCAAAATGACATAAACCAACTTTAAACCATATATATATATATGTGTGTGTGTGTGTGTGTGTGTGTGTGTGTAGAGTGTGTGTGTTTAATATAAACACACACATATGCATAAATATATATGCATATGTGTGTGTGTGTGTGTGTGTGTGTGTGTGTGTATTATTTTAATAATTTAATTATAACATATGTATGTTTGTATAATTACAACAAAAATGTTTGTATATGTCTATGTATTGTTCATTTTATTAAATATATTTATTAAACGTCTGTGCCGATAGCCTTGTGGTTAGTGCGTCGACATATATCATGGCAACCCGAGTTCGATTCCTGCCTCGAGGTCCTTTGCTGATCCTGCTCCCCTCTCTCCACTCTTTTCTGTCAGCTTTCCACTGTCCCCTCCCATTAAAGGCATAAAAAGCCCATAAACATAACTTAAAAACAAAAAAACATATTTATGAATGTCATTTCTGTATATACTGACTTGGAGTTTTGAATGTTGCTCATCCAATATTATTTTACAGCCAGAACTGTCCGTTTTTATAAAAAAATTGACCAAAATCTCTACTAAAAACAGGCTTTTCAAAATCTAAACAGTTATTGCTTATCAACCAAATGTCCAATTTTTTTTTATAACAGTTTTTAGTAAAATGATGAAAGTATGAATTCATCATGGACTAAATTGTATCTGAAAGGTTTGGAAACGCTTTAGAGATTAAACTGGCTGTGACATGTCAAATGCAATCATCGAAATCACCACATTAAAGGTGCTCCTGTAACTGAAACAATATTTGTTTGATTGCATCATTTGATTTTTTTTTTCATTGGCTCATCCACAAACGCAGTACCATTTCCTCTTGTGAGTGGTTGCAGCAGGTCTGTCAGACGCTGCTACGGCTGTAATAGACAGATTAATAGAGAGGGGAATTACTGGAAGGCCCATCTCAAATCAGCGCATCAATTCGCATCTCATCAGGGCATTGTGAGAAAACATCAAAGAGGGAGGAGGGGATGTGAGATGTGTGAGAGAGGAGTGAGAATGGAGGGGGTAATGGAGGTACATCGTGTTTTGCTTCACTGTGTTCCTTTGCTGATTAATAATTTTGCAGACTGCTGTTTTGACTTTGCACTCAAGGTTTCATAATGTTGTACTTTCCTAGGTTAAGTCTAATTTTCACAAACCATTTCTTCTGAAATATTGTGTCTTGTGGAAATTGTTTGGAGAGACAAACAACAGTGCAACAAATTTAACTACTTCTATCACAACCTTGTTTTTATCCATGTCAAAAATATGGCATCAACTCTGACTAGGGTCTACTAATAGGTGTTTTTTTTTAGGTTTAAGTGTACAGTATTTGTAGGTCAGTACATGTGCATTGTGTGTGTAGATCTGTTGGGCTGCAAGGGTACAGACATGGATGTTGGGTTTGTAATCCAATCAGCCAAAGGAGGCAAATTAAATTACCCAGAGCAGCTAAAAGATGTATCTCTATACAGACAAAGAGTGGTTGTAACATGAAGAAAAGACAGAGGAGAATCTCAGTCCTGTGTAGATTGTATCTGTCTCCATGCCACTACAGATCTTTTTAGATCAGATTTTAAATAAGTAAATAAAAAATGGTATATCCAAATAAGAGCCTTGGATCATACCTAAGCTAATATCCTTTTTTTCTTAATGCGAAGGTTGCATTCTTAGAAACATTTCATCATGTCTTCATTTATTTTTGCAATGTCTTAAATCACATTTATGTGTGGATTTAGTCTTTAACTCTTAAATTATTACAATTAATTATAAATATGTTTGGATTATTGTATGTTTAAAGCTTTTACATTTGGAACAAAAAGTGAAATAAACATTTATTTTGTGAAGTCTCACAAAACGTTTTTTTTTTTCCCCAGTATTTGCAGAATATGCTTGGGATGAAATGAGATATGATGTGTGGAAAAAAACATGAACAGTGTATTTTTATTACTGTTCGTCACTATCAAGATGCAGTTTTATCAAAGTAAACAATGCAAAAATTATGGAAAATATGTATTTATATATTTATTTAACTGTTGGTATTTGGGATTAAATACTGACATTAAATGTTAGCTGTAAAATTAACTTTGGCCAGGAGCTATTCTATTCTGATTTATAAAATTAGTAATAGTATTTATATACTAGTATAGTATTTGTAAATATTTTGAATTAGCTCTTTTATATTTTCAATTTTCATGTGCTTTTGTTATTAGTTTGTTTACATATTTCTATTTAGTTTTAATTTATTATTACTTCTGTTTTAGTTCAGTAATTTTAATAGAATTTAATGCAATTTAAATGAACTATAGAGAGTGTAAAAAGTGTGTTTTAGGAATTCACAAAAGGTCTAGAGGGCCAAAAGAGCCCATAATTGAAGAAACCCCCATATGCAAAAGAAGGTTAGCCACCCGTTTCCCGTCCACCTCCTTTTCTTCCTCACAAACAACAGGCAGTAAATTGGCTGCTAAAGGAGAAGTAAATTAATCTGTAGTTTATTTTAATAAACCCTCACTAACTGTAGACCTGTGTGCACTCTGTCAGTGTGTCTCCCCACTGTCTGCCTTAACTGCCTCTGAAACTGCAATCAGCCGTTCTGGAACTGAAAGCTTTAGGATAAAGACAGTGAAACTAATTTCTTCCACTGGCTCAGGGGAAGGCGTCTGTGTCTCTCTCTGTGTGTGTGTCTAGGACTGCTGCTGTAGACTGTCTGCAGGTGCAAAGGCTAAGAATGAGACTCCATTGAGGACTTTTTTTATATAGAAGCATGAATATCAAGATGTGAATATGAATTTTTAATGGCGTTGAGCATAGCAGATTTTTGTGTAATGAAGTCTCTCTTTCTTACTTTCTTTCATGAGTTGATTGATCTTTATGCCTATTAGTCTTTCATAACTTGTGATGAATAGATCTTTCTTTAAGAATTTTGCATGGGAAATCAGCAAGCTTGTTCTACGCGATTGCAAAAACAGAAAATCTTTTAGAAGTGGCAGTTTTAATAACTTTTTTTTCTTTTCTTGTGTGTGTACACTTCTGCAAGTCTTTGACCTGTATGGATATTTGAACAACTCAATCCATGAAAATCTGAGACATTTTTAGCTTTATTGAAATGTCGAGAAGTAAATGAGCCAATGCGCTGTCCATGGTGCTGAACCTCATATAATGATCTGCTTTCTAGACCTGCTGCAATATTACGCTGCTTTTCAGTTCTTTCAACATTGTACCACATATTTTGTCACATAAACTGAAATACTTTGTGGTAACATTGAAATTAACTCAAGTGCATAACTATCAATATCAGTATAAGTGTATATACAATATATGAACTATATACGCACTATATCTACAGTATCTATCTGAGTATCTGTCTGTCTATCTATCAGGGTCAGACATTTTCCATATTTATTGTATATCTTTAACACCAAATACTTACATTTAATGAATTACTTCAATCAGAAAAATTTTAACTGTTACAAACAGCAACACACTGTTTAAAATTGTTTATAAATTATACGTTTAAAAAACAGGAACTTATTACAAAGTAGGGCTGCAATATTATGACAAAAATCATCATTGTTGATAATTACACTTGATATTGTAATAATGGTTATTATTCTGGTTACACAGACAAACATGTCCATGACGTTAGTCTAGTCTAGTGCAAGTTATGCAAAAACGCCCGTTATAATCATGCAAAATGAATCTCTTATTTACATCGGATCTGTTGTTTAAAGGGTCATGAAACCCCCCGTTTCAGCACTGGTTAGTTCTCATCACAGTTTTAAAAAACACTAAAAAAGTGGGTGTGGTGTGTTGCGGAGTGGAGGGGGAAAAGGGGAGACAGACAACAATCACAGCTTCGCGTTCAGACAGTTTAATTTCGCTCCCATCGAGTTAAAAGCACAAATAAATGCACAGCCATTTGCACTCTGCATCGAAAACATATATATGAACGCGCTGTTGCACCTCTGAGAACTTTTAAGGCTTATTGTGTGGCCTTTATATAAGCCTTTTGACGGGTTGTGTCACAGAGCTGTAAAAAATGGTTATGCTCACCAAGTGAATGAATCGCGTTTGTGCCGAATTCTTATTACAAAGCAAAAACAAACACTCTTCTTCGATCCATGAACGTTTCTCTCAGTTAATGTACGCGATGTCATCTCACAGTCTGAAACGTCTGGCAAATCACCACATGCTGTTGTGAATAATTAAGCGAAGCGTCTTCTCATAGGATAAGAACGCGCAGTCTCATGAATAACTTAATAGACACTGACGCGTCATCGATGTACTACAGTCCATTGCCACGTCACAAATTGTGCCGTCAACACGATGTAGATTTTAAACCCGGAAGATGAAAATAGGCAAAAAAGCTTAAAATTAACCAGCTTTCTCCAACAGTTAAAATTATCGGATGCTAACATTGTGTTCTATGATGTGCAACGCAAACACCTCTGCTAAAATCTCAGAAAAAGTAGTCTGGGGTTTCATGACCCTTTAAGCCTCTGATTGGCCTTTGCATTCAAAAGCTCAAAAGAAACGTGTGATAATGCTCTACACTGCAGAAAACAATGCGTAAAAAGCAATCTGATGCAACATGCGTAGATCTAAATGTAATAAATTGACACTTATCATTTATTTTCACATTTAAATTTAGTTTAGTTGTGCAGGGGCATTTTTTTGCCACTTTATCTCAAATTTGGGGGGCATTTGTGTTCATTTTGTCCCTGTTAATTTTCAACCTTGATATGCTGCTATACTTTGTTATTTTATACTCCTCAATGGATTGTTTGTTTGCAATTGTCTACTCACATCTCTAATTTCAGAATATAGTGCCTGAATGTATTTTCCATGCTGCTTTGTTCACAGTGATAGCGAAAATTAAACCACTACCTATATGGTGTTGCAAGCTGTGGTACAATCCAACTAACTCTATTTCTTCTGTTCTTACGAACCACCATTGAGGTTCACAAGGTCCATTTAACTGTACAGTGAGTTTATTATGAGGTTTCATAAAGAGCCTTCATAAAATGTCCTAATAAACATGAGATACAAAACAAACAAACAAAATATGGCCAAATTGAAAGTGACCACAGCCACTATAAAGTACAGCTATTTCTGTGGTCTAAAATAAAGATGCTGTTCTGAGCAGGTTACGATTTGCATTAGAAATTCAGCTGATGAGTATGTAGTGGAATTTCATGTCTTTGATATTCTTTCTATTGCTGGGCTTGTATGTTTTAATTGGGAGGCTAATTTTAATATTCATGAGCTGTGTTTCACACTCATTACGGATTAAGTTGTACGTTTTCTCTGATTCAAGCCAAAATTTTAGTGGTGTAGAAACTAGTCAATCTACTGTACACTACTGTAAGTGAACTGAAAAATTTACTCACCCTCAGGCCATCCAACATGTAGATGATTTTGTTCTTCAGATCTGAAGAAATTTTGTATTACATCACTTTCTCAGCAATGCATCCTCTGCAGTGAATGGGTGCCGTCAGAATGAGAGCCCAAACAGTTGATAAAAACCATCATTAAGGTGTTTTAACTTTAAGCCATTGCTATTTGCCAAAATAGGAGTCTATAATCCATACTAATGCTTCCTCCAGTGAAAAAAATCCATCCCCTGTTGTCCTCTCACATCAAAATCCTGTTTCCACCCAGAACTGTTTTGGACTGTTTTCACTTATGAATGGTGCTACATCTGGGTATATTTCTCACCTGATTCAGACGAGACGACTTTCACAGGAGAAAGCGATAATATGGATTATAGAATCATATTTTAGATAGAAGCAATGTTTTTTTGGTGAACTATTCCTTTAACCATTAACTCTAATGCAATAAAACTGACATGGACTGTTTTGTCAACACAACTAAGACCTCTAAAGCCACTTGCCTTCATTAAAACTGCCCTCTTTCCAGTAAGAGGTCTCTGATCTGAGAGGAAATATTGCTCTTTTTCTCTCTCACACAGGAGGGAAGCAAGCATACAATCCTTCTGGCATTGACGGGCATGCTCATGGCTCATATCGGGCTTTTTTATGGAGAGTGTAGCTGAATTAAAGTGCGTTGGAGTGGAGAGCAGAGGACCTAGCATGCCACAGCTCAGGGGCCAATCAGCCAAAAGCCATTAGCCTCAAACAAGCTGAAAAACACCTTCAAAATCCACCAAAATCTACATATTCACACACACACACACGCATGCAGTGATGGGCTGCTATTTCAATGTCCTTGCATTGCAGTCACAAGCTATAATGAGCACACTTTGGCCGTATGCCTATACTTATTGTCTGTAAAATAAATAAATAACATTTAATAAATTACATTTTAGAAATGCTCACTCAAATATTTTGATATTTTAACTGGAATGATTTTACTCATGGTATGAACAGCAGGAAATACTTAGTTTTGTACAGTTATGCTGTTAAATGTTTCTTTAGTCACCTTGGCCATAAGAACCATTGTAATGAAAACCACAATAAAGATCTAGATCTAGATGAATGGCACGCACACACACACACACACACACACACAAATAAAATAGGCCTACAAGACTCATGTTTATCCATCCCACAATCTTGTAAGTCTATTAACTGAACGTCTTTTTTCCGTATTATTATTATTTGTATTATTATTAGCCTGTTACTGATTATATTTCTATTTACGTTTATTCGTTTTTTCCCTCTTCAATTCGATCACTTTACTCAACGTTCTATGATACTGTAAGTGCTCGACATATGCTATATGACTGGGATTTTTACTGGAATGCAATTTAAAGGATGAATTTAACATTTTATTTTATTTCGTCTAATTAACAGACAAGCCTATATAAATAGTGTTTCACTGAGGAATGAATCATTCACGTTTCATTTGTAAATGAAAACACGCTCAGTTGTCGTCACACACGGGCATAAATAGGCCTACAATCAATGTCAAAACTTTATTGGCATAATTGTCAGGTGTTAACAAAATATAGCCTTAACCAGTTATTAAAATAATAATAGCCTAATAATAATAAATTATAAGTGACTTAGGGCTATATTTTTATATTCATTGTATCGTTTTACCCAGTTAACCTTCTGTATATGCTAGTATTTGCTACCATATATTTTACAAATACTAAACGCTTGACAATTATGCCAATAAATTGTCGAATTTATGATTGTATTTATGCCCGTGTGTGACGATAAATGATTTACAAATGAAACTACATGAATGATTCACTCAATGAACCACTATATTTATATAGGCTAGTCTATTAATTAGACGAAATAAGATAAAATTCCAGTAAAAATCCCAGTCATATAGCATATGTCGAGCACTTACAGTATCATAGAACGTTGAGTAAAGTGATCGAATTGCAGAGGAAAAAAACGAATAAATGAAAATAGAAATATAATCAATAACAGGCTAATAATAATAATAATAAAAAAAGTAGCTTATTGCTGGAAAATCTGTACTATTTTGAAAAATGTCCATGAAAAAAAACCATGTTACTGCTGACGATACTGACATGAATATATAATTCTTGTTTTTCTCCCAGTGGAGTAATAGACATACTGAGGCCTACGAACACAGACAGTGTGCGTGTGTTAAAGGATTCGTCATCATTTATTCATCTCCCACAGCCTGTACTTGATACACTAAATATTATGCATAGCTTTGCATCAGCTCTTTCTCACTCTCTATCTTTCTTTCTCACCCTCCTTCTCTCACACACTCACCGGTTTGTGACACTCCTCCTGTTGCATATTTTATAACACAATTGTAATTTTGAATGAGGATTATAATGAATTATGAATAGTCAATGCGGGTGTAATGGCTGAGTGTTTTGTTTGTGTGTGGAGCCATTACTGGCTGGTGTCCTATTTGCAGCCCCTCATGTGGCGAGAACTTAAAGTTCGCTCGGAGATAGAGAATGATAATCTGATCATTCTGTTGTTTTGGAAAGTGTGATTGATAGGTTTTCTCATGAATCCTGAGGGCATATTTTGATTGGTGATTAGAACTGTGTGACTGGACTGCGTGATATATACTGCTTGATTTGACAAAGAGAAGTTTTCACTTTTCTCCTGCAGCATGGTTTATATAAAACAACTGTCAGATCTTTACTGACACTTTTATGTTTCTCATGTATCTTAAACCTTATGATCTAAAGGCTTTTGCTTGAATGTTTAAATTTAGTTTTGTAGACAAATATAAATTGTGCCCAATCTTTACAAAGCTTTTTGTTAATTTCATATGTGCCATCATAATTTAGATTTATTTTTTTAAATACAAAAATTAAATGTAAAACTATTTGATAAAGTATTTTCAAAATTTTAATAGCAACAATATTTATCTCTCACACTTACATTCAAAAGTTTGCAGTCAGTAGTAAATATTTTATTTATTTAAATAAATGGAAGCCTTTATTCAGCAAGGATGCATTGAATTTATCAAGTGATAGTAAAGACATGTATAGTGTTTAGTATTATATATATATACACACACACACACACACACACTGTCAGGGATCTGGAAAGAGGACCCAATTGCAGTGAGAGTAACAAGGGTTTATTGAGAAAACAGATCCATACAAAAGGGTTGTGAGGTGCACAGGTGATACCACAACAGGAACACAATAAACAGATACGAGTGTCAGGGCAAAACCCTGACACACACACACACACACACACACACACACATGTATATACAGTATATAAAATAAATTTGGTTCTTTTTTAACACTAAATCAGCATATTGTAATGATTTCTGAAGGTTCATGTGACACTGAAAATTCAGCTTTCATATGCATGCAAAATGTAATGTTGTAATTATAAAAAGCTTAAGTTAAGTTAAGTTGTGGAATGCAAAGTCAGTAATAAAAGATCTTATTATTTAACCTTGTTTTCGTTTGTGTGGGGCAATAATAAAGGGTCACCAAAGAGTCTGGTACCCAGGGGCCCTGTTGGACCTTAATCCATCTTTGACTATATTACCAAAACCTCCAAACATTTATTCAACTGCCATAACATATCTCGAATACAACATGACATATTTTCTTATAGTTGTGACATTTCTATTCTTTTCTCCCTGTGGCACTGGTGCTTTGTTACCTGAATCTGGATTTCAGGCCTAAAGGGGTTGCGGGTGCAAGACAATTACAGTTGGAAAAGCGCATTTCAGTCTATAAATTCAGCCAGTCATACTGATTGAACCCTTCTATTGTGCCCATTATCAGAATCACACAGAACTAAACTCTAACTCTGCGTGTCACATTATTCTGTGCCCTGCTGTTGTATGGACACGAATGCAAGGGAGTCCCAAATGGAACCTTCCTGTTAACATTTGTTGACAAGACAAATTGGAAACAATTTCGAGATGGACAAAAGTATCAAATCATCTCGAGGTTTAATGGTGCAGAAAATGATACTGCTGTGCATGGGGAGGCTGAAACGCTTTTGAAATGATGAATATGCAGTGGTTGTTAGCATAGATGGATAATTAATTTAAATAAATCTTATTTACCTCCAGAGCTGTTTATAATTTTTGCGCAGAAGTGTTCTCGATCTGTATTCATTACGCAAAATCTGTTACCGGTTACCAGGCACAAGGGATTTGCCAAGCCAATCATCAATACTCAATTATATAGTACATAATAACCAGAATTTACAACAAAGGACATATTAATAAAAACAAGGCTATGAAGAAAAACTTCCACAAGCAATGAGTAAATGGGTCAATGACATTCATTTTTTTGTCCTACATTTGTTCAAAAATACTTAATGCAATTTATACATATAATTACTTGACTTCTATGATGATAATTTATTTATATAAAAAGTATTAGGTGGAGGGAAAAGTCAATCTGAAGCTTGTGATCACTGTCACATGTTTCCATGAGACGGTCATGCTGTGCATCTCTTTTGACCATTATTCTTGATAACTTGCCCCAAAATTGACAATCTCCTTGGAATTGTCAATGTGTTCTTTTGTGTTAATGTTGAAAACTGTTCTGTGACAGAGGGGTTTAGGCTTGCTTCAGACTGGCTAATGCTCGGGTCTGATTTATGACATCCTGTTGTCTTGGGCCTCTGTGGAATTTTTGTGCTCCTAATGTTTGACCAAATCTTAGATTGTCTGATTCGGTCTGATATCCTACCCTGTAGTCACAAACTACCATTAGCATAATTAACTATATTACTTGCTGGGTGATTTGTTTTAATAATAAATGTAACTCTTTATGAAACATTAATGCCTGTTTATAGTGCTACATTATGTGTTTTGCAAAGCAAAATATTCTGCTTTGTGTTGTGAACACATTTACGTGACTGTAAATGTCTTTCTTGACTTCCATATCTCATATTGCAAAGTTAAATACCATTTTATATTGTCTTTAAATTGTAATTAGTGTTGAAAAAAAAGTTGTCTTGGCAGTTGTATTATGGATATTTACAGTTCCATCGCTCCCTAAATGCGGATTTTTCTGCTCGCATATAGGAGCGCAAGCAGATTTTTAATGTAGGGATCCCATTTGACCAATCTATGAATTTGTGAATGTTTGAGCATTTAGCTACAACATTACCGTCCCTATATCTGACTCTCAGGAGACTGCAGAATGAACTGTGCACCTACTATCTGACTGATAGCACCTGCATGAGTTTAGTGAGCCTGTTCATGCTAACTGCTAATGTATCATGTCTGTACAACCTTATGAAACCGCGAGCAGAAGCAACTGCCCACCTCCGATTCCCCGTCTCCCTGTGTTTGAAAAGAGAGTTGGCAGTAAAAGACTAATGAAGCCTAATTGGTTCACAGTCGGTCTCATTGCTAACGAAAGTGGCCTTGGTTTCTGGGAATGTGGCAGCCGGTTTAATTTTCACCCTGTCCAATTGTGTGGTGGAGTGTGTGAGCCTGAAGCCGCGGGGGATCTGAGTATTCGTATGTGTTGATAAGAAGCACTAGAGCATCACTACAGACTCATGTAGGCCAATTCCAGCACATGACTGCATACAACACAATTCATGAGGGGGAGAGGCTGCCTACAGCAGTTTTACCATTTATTATTTTGTTTTTAAATATGGTTTGCTGTGTATTTCTGCAAATTAGCATGCAGGTTTGTCTGAGAGGTTGACAATATGCTAACAACCCAGTTTTGAAACAGATGACAATTCAAAATGGGGGAACAGAATAAGACTGGAAGAGAAACGAGGACAAGTAAATTTAAATGTCTGTTTTGCAGAAATAACCAGAAGGGGGTTTTCTGTTGCCTGGAGATGCAAACATGATCCATAAACATGCATGTTTAACAGATTTTATGGCATTAACCCTTTTGTATTGATCTTTTGCATGTGGTGAGGTGTGTGCGGACATGGCTGTATGGGATTGGTCATGGTTGTGTTTGATGTAGCAGGTCACATTTGCTTCAGGCAGCCAACAGGGAGAACAAACAGACATATTCTATGTAAAAAACTGATTTCTGTTAATGAATTTATATTAAATTAATGTTGAAGGATTTTCTTTTATCAATAAATATTGTTTCTATTTTTTTGTCCATTCTTTTTCACCCTTTGTCCAAGACGATATTTTAAGGCACTTCTATTTAAGCCAAGGGAAGCCAAAATCAAAATCAATCAATCAATCAATCAATAAATTAATTAATAAATATTTGTTTTTGTGGGGGAAAAATAATAATTGTGACTTCTGTCTCGCAAATCAGACTTTTTCAGACCTCGTGTTTTTCTCGTTATACTGAGGGAAAAGTCAGAATTGCAATATATATAGACAGAATTGTGAGAAAAAAAGTCAATGTGCTCAAGTCAAGATATAAACGGGTAATTCTGAGAAGAAAAAGTTAGAATTGTGAGATATAAAGTCACACTTACCTTTTTGTCATTATTATTTTTTATTATAAAGGGCAGAAACAAAAAACAGAATTGCAATATCTCAAAATTGTGAGAAACAAAGTCCGAATTCTGGGATAAACTCTCTAAATTCTGAGGGAAACAAAGTCACAATAACTCCATCCATCCATCCAATTCCATTCCCGTGCCGGAAACAAGCTTCCACAGATATGTACCTTTGGTAGTTCTGTTTTTATCAAATAAATAATCTCAAAAATAACACCAGTACAATTTTTTTCTTAAGCATTTAATTTAAGATTGTTAATGTAACTACATTTAAATAATTTAAAGACTTATTGAGGCCACCTTGGAAGATTGCTGTGAACCCCTGGTTGAGAACCACTGCATTAAATAGCATTGCTTTTTCTGCAGTAAAATGCTGGATACCCCGTCCACTATGAAATCTCATTAGCCCAAAAACCTGCTCCTCATAATTGTACATTAAACATCAAATAATGTAAGCAGTTTCACAATCAGGGTGAAAAATCTCTCCATATCTGATTGGGGCATGCTGTAATAATTTTTTTTAAATGTTGCTTTAAAAGCTGTTACATTGAAAGTTGTGATTTGGGCTGATGTTGCTTGCAGTAACAATATATAATAAATGATAAAACGAATAAATTATATGCTCTTGATTAGTGTGCAGCAATTCACATCTGCTGTCAAACAAATGTATTATACTTAATTTTAGAATGAGAACAGAGACAAAGAGACGTGCTCGAACCCGTGATTGTGTGTCGGCAGCTTTTGTGATGAGAATTACAACTGAGGAACCTACATATGAATAAGACGAGGAGAATACCAATGACCATGCAGAGAAATAAAGAGAGCGAGAGTGAGAGCTGGCCAGAGAGTGTGCTGTGGGTGAGAGAGAATGACACAGGAGTGTGTGGGAGTTGTGCTGTTAGCTGTGCTGGCGCTCTCAAACCATGTTTGGCTAGGTCACATCTGAGAGAGAAAGAGAGAGAGAGATTTCCTGTCTGCAGGAGTGCTGCCTATGGAGTCGGCATATTTCGCTTACAGGCTGACTGACGTGAATACACATTTGTATATAGCAGGGGTCCTCAACCTTTTTGACATGAAGTGCCTACCTGAACCCTTCACAAATATGAATTATGTTGTGTTGGATGATGGACTCTGCTTTGTGAATAAATCAGACAAATTACTGCATCATTGTTTACTGGTTTTGCTGTTTAATGCATTGTTGGTACAGAAATGGGCATGGCTGTCATTCCCTGTGAGTTATGTGTCATGTTGTGATAACCAAGAGCTCATCTTTCCTTTTCATGATGCAATTTTGAGCATCACTGTTTTAAAGGGCTAAATACAGTATACATTCACACACATTATGATTGTAAACAAGAGAAACAATTACATTCTATGACCAAAATGAGGAAAAAATGCTATTAATATTGTACTAAAATACATTAAATAAATAAATAATACAATCTGACCAATTATTAATACTAAAAAAATAAATAATACTATTAATAATTAGAATGATAAATGAAAAATGAATACTATTAATAATTAGAATGATAAATTAATACATTAAAATGTATTACTATTAACAATTTAAATAAATAAATAAATCTGTCTTTATATATATATATATATATACGTATATATATTACTACTGATAAATAAATAAATACATACATACTGTACATACAGTGGATATAGAAAAGAATCACCCCCCTTTTAAAATAATCACATTTTGTTGCTTTGCAGCCTGAAATGAAGATGGACACCGTTTTTGTTTTATCCAGCTGTATTTACTCAGTGCAACTTATAACATCCAAGTGAAAGATATAACACCAACATGTCAGAAAAAATTAAAAACCAGAATCACTGAGTTGGAAAAAGAATCACCTCCTTATGTCAGTATTTTGTTGAACCACCTTTTGCTTTAATTACAGCCTTTAGTCTGTTGGGATATGTCTCCATCTCTACTAACTTTGCACATCTAGACTTTGCAATATTTGCCCACTCTTCTTTGCAGAACTGCTCAAGTTCAGTTCAATTTGATGGTGACCGTTTGTGGACTGCAGTCTTCAAGTCATTGCACAGATTTTCAGTGGCGTTTAAGTCTGGGCTCTGATTAAGCCATGCAAGACATTCACCTTTTTCTCCTTCAACCACTGTGTGCTCAGTGGTGCACAGATTTGCTGTGTGTTTTGGGTCATTGTCATGTTCGAAGGTAAACCTTCTTCCCATTGACAACTTTCTGGCAGAGGGCAGGAGATTTTCCTCAAGAATTTTATAGTATTTTCCCCATCCATTGTTCCTTCTTTCCTGACAATTGCTCCAGTCCCTGCTGCAGAGAAACACTCCAGAACAGGACATTACCACCTCCATGCTTTACTGGAGGAATGCTGTTATTTTGATGGAGAGCTGTATTGGATTTCCGCCAGACATATCGTTTGATATTGAGGCCAAATAATTAAATTTTAGTCTCATCTGCCTCAGAATCTTCAACCCTCCCATACAAGCCACATTTGTGGAGAATTTGTGATATTGTTGTCTCATGCACACATTGACCACTCTTTGTCATAAATTCCTGCAGCTGCTTCAGAGTTGCTGTAGGCCTCTTGGTAGCCTCTCTGACCAGTTTCCTCCTGGCTCTTTCATCCAGTTTGGAGCGTTATCCTGATCCAGGGAGGGTCTGTGTTGTACCAAATACCTTCCATTTCTTAATAATAGACTTCACTGTGCTTTTAGGCATTGATGAAGTCTTTTTTGTATCAATATCCTGACTTGTTCCTGTCCACAACTTTATCCCGGAGATCTTTCGACAGTGCCTTGCCACCCATAGCTGATTGTTTGCTTCAGGTGCACTACCAAGGACTGAAATGCTCACGAAAGCTCTTTTCATGCTGAGCTGATCAAAATGATCACAGCTGATCACAGTTGAAGGCAAATGGTTTTGTGTGCCATTGAGAAGGTGATTATCAACACCTGATTGAGTTTACAAGTCATTTTTAGGAGTGGGGTGATCCTTTTTCCAACTCAGTGATTCTGTTTTTTTTCTGTTATATATTTCACTTGGATGTGATAAGTTGCATTGAGTAAATACAGCTGGATAAAACAAAAACGGTGTCCATCTTCATTTCAGGCTGCAAAGCAACAAAATGTGATTATTTTAAAAGGGGGGTGATTCTTTTCTATATCCACTGTATGTACAGTATGTATGTATTTATTTATTTATCAGTAGTAATTTTTTCCAACTCAGTGATTCTGTTTTTTTTCTGTTATATATTTCACTTGGATGTGATAAGTTGCATTGAGTAAATACAGCTGGATAAAACAAAAAATGTGTCTGTCTTCATTTTTTTTAAACATACTGTACATACAAGAGTAACAACCACATTCTATAACCAAAATGGAAAAAAAAGAATTTTATGACAAACAAATATATAAATAAATGTATTTACTTCCATAGTTGGTTATTTCATATTTGATGGATTCAGTAGGGACTTGATTGACATTAGTTACATTTTAACAAGTGTTTACTGAGCTATGGACGATGCCATTTCTTTGATATTCTCTGCATTCACTGTCAGTGGTTCCGTGTGTTATTCACAGCAATCAGAAGAATAGAAAAGAAGCTTGGCTTCAGTTATTCATTCATACAGGTAATATTTGAGTCGCTCCTGTAAGCTGCTGTATGAACAGGACATTCCGAGAGTCACATCTGTTATCAATCCCAAACACTAGCTGTGTGAACATAGGCGATCTGCATGTGTAATCTGTGTGTGTGTTTGTGCGATTGTGGGAGTGTGTTTGGCTTGTTTAGCACGCATGCGCGCATGTCAAGGGCTCAGGGGCCGTTTGACAGAAGATAAGATGGATGACTCTGCAGTGAGGGTTAAGCCTGACTCCCAGCACAGCTCCACACACACACACACACACACACACACACACAGACAAACAGATATACAAACAACTCATTAACATACTCCTACATGGATGTATTTATTGCAGTTTTCAGGTGAGAGAGAGCTAAGAGGGCTTAGATAAATTGAGGTATTCGTTTAGCACACACACACACACACACACACACACACAGACAAACAGATATACAAACAACTCATTAACATACTCCTACATGGATGTATTTATTGCAGTTTTCAGGTGAGAGAGAGCTAAGAGGGCTTAGATAAATTGAGGTATTCGTTTAGAAACACATTGATGCTCACATTATTTAATTCAAACATATTTGTCTATATTGAGTTTAATCTGTGTGAGGATCTTGCACTCTCTTCAACCCACATGTAACATTAATTTAAGTAATTAATACATTCTTCCAAAAAGAGTAAAAAAAAACAAAACTCAATACTTCAAAATTGAATTTGATTCAGATTACAAAGTGCAAAAATTAAAGTGCTCAGTGCATTTTAAAATCTACAAACAAACAGTGAGGAAGGTCCTGCATGACTGAAAGGTTTGTTTGTAGATTTTAATATGCACTGAGCACTTTGTTTTGCACTTTGTAATAAAAAATAGAAGATTGCTAGTATCTCGGCATGTAATCCTTTTTTGGATAAAGAGCGAATGAATTTCCAGTATGGAGTTTTTTACTTTTTTTTGTGCAAGAATTTTTTTATAAACCTAAAAAAATAAAGTGAAGTGACAAATTGAATTTATTAAAATAAAATAGCATTTATTAACCTAGGAGTAACATTTATTACTTTATACATGATTTATTATTTAGTTTTCATAAAATTTCTAATATTAAAATATAAAAAATGCAAGTAAAACACTGCCCTGAAAAGGTGAAAGGTTTTTAGAAAATGGCATTTCATTTGAGTAAATTGTAATAATAATAATAATAATAATAATAATAGTTTTGTTAAGTAATTTCATTGGATTATTAGTATTTTATAAAATTATTACAATGTTATATAATAATAATAATTTTTTTTTGACTTTTGTCATATTGCTGTTTTATCAAAGCATTGAAAAGCTTTGTGTTACAGTGGTTTTACTGTCCGCAGTGCCAAAAAGATTGTAATTGTGGCGTCTTGTGGCTTATTATCTAATAAAGATCAGAAAAAGACTGGATGTACATACAATGCAAATCAAAATATTGCAAAAAACATCTGCTGAATTTCGTACTAACATCCAACAGGGAATATTCATAATGCAAACGCTGTCAAATTTAATCTTCCAGATGAAAGTACACGCATTGAATATGCTCTTGGCAACGTACATGTGCTAACAGGTGCATTGATTTGTATTTATCTTCTGTAATTATGATATTTTGTCTGATACAGTTGTCTTTTAAGTGAAACAACAATCCTTCCTACTGAATTCAGTAAGCAATTTAGAACATCCCTTTCTCTCAAAAGCAACAGGTGAAGAAAGATGTCATGTTAGTCTTGTCTTTCGTACATTTTGTAAGTTGGAGTGTTACCGTACAGGCCTCTGTCCTACTCTCTGCGTCTCTGATAGTCTTTGCCTGATGCGGAGATCTCAGCTGGGAGGCCGATGGGAGGAGGAATACATCACAGCAAATATGGGTGTTGGGATAGAAGATTAGAGCCATGCTAACTAATCCATTTTCTCAACGCTTGTGCAACATGACTATATTCTTATTCTGAAAGGCACGGGGAATAGCGTGAGCAATTGAAAAAGGCATTTTCTGTACATAAAATCACAGTGTTTTGTGTGGGAATGTGTTTATGCATGTGTATTCTTATATGTGAATCTGTGAACTTGAACTAGTGTAATTCAGAGCTTGTGTGTGTGAGAGTGAGATAGCCTTTTTTGTGTTTACATGTGCTCTAGACAGATGTTTTATTCATGCTGCTGTGTGAGTTTATATGGACGTGTGTATGTCTCTGTAGCCTGGTGTGCATTCATGTGAGCATGGTGCATAGTTGAGAACTCAGTGTGAATGCTCATAATTCACCCTAACCCTAACCCACTACTACTATTACTAATAATAATAATCTGGCCCAAGTTCCATCAAAAGAAAGAAAGGCTCTCATTTGTATGTCTGACTGCTTTAACAAAGTATGGCCAAGCTGTATGCTGTATTTTTGGGAGCAAGTGTCACATTTCCATCTAGAGTACAGGAAGTGTGTGTAGTGATGCACAGGATTTTTAAGTGAAGATGAGGAGTCTGGTCCCCTCTGAAGGCACAGCTTAGAGCAAGTGCTGCTGCATTGATCCAACCGGACTCCCGGATGACCCGCCATGTTTACACTGGACTTTAATGGCTAATGCAGTGACACTCACTTCCATCAGCAGGACTGGCGATTCTTTGTGACTCTATCTTTCTCTCTTTCACACATTTGCTGGAGTGGTAGGATTTCTGTATAATTGTTTGATTTGCTTTAGTGCATGGAGTATAATGTCAATGTGTTGGTTGATAGCAGGGGCGGACTGGGACAAAAATTCAGCTCTGGCACTGTAGCCACACCGGCCCACATTACCACACTGACACAGCCCCACCCACGGACACACGCATTCACTACTTACATTTGTGTGTACAGATGGTGAAATAATATAAGCAGTACCATATATGTAACAGATATTTAAACATTTAATGTATGTGTCTGGCAAACAATGCTTACTACTTTTTAAAGAGCACACGTTTATAACACATTTACACATACAGTTAAGACAAAAGAAAAAGAATCTGAGGATGTTGTAGAGTTTGTGTGCTGTCTGTTTATGCCATTTGTCTGCTGTTACTGTCATTCTCTACAGCAGTGGTTTTCAAACCAGTCCTGCAAGCACACTTAGCACCTCACATTTTGTATGTTTCCCATATCTGACACACCCATTTCAGGTCTTGCAGTCTCTACTAATGAGCTGATGAGTTGAATCAGGTGTGATAGATGAGGGAGGCACAGAAAATGTGCAGTGCTGGGGGTGCTCGCAGGACCGGTTTGAAAACCACTGCTCTACAGGATGTTGTTCCTTGTTGTCACTGTCTGTCTGTTGGGTTTTTCCTACCTCTACCACACTCCTCCCTGTCTCTGCTTGGCCTACTGTAGCATCCTTCCTCACAGCACTGGTGTTGAAAGACCAGGGGTCTCTGGCTGTACTGATTCCAGCAACATCCTAGTTAATGAACACAGTATAGGATGTAAATATTTCAGCAAAATATTTTCTCACTGACTGCTCTCAACATTGGAATACACATGAATACAAACATGTAATAATAGCGAAAAAGGGAATAGAATATAAACCACAAACTATAAATAGTAGCAGCAGTAAATCCATTTTGATATACAATTATTTGTGAATTAAAGTATGCTGAAGTGTTGCTAGTATGTGCTGCATGTGCATTTGTGTGTGTGTGTGTGTGATGTAAAGTGTGTGTGTTAGTGTGATCTCTCTCTCTCTCTCTCTCTCTCTTTCGAAAAGAGTTCGGTTAATTTTACACATTTAGCAGCGTCGGACTTAAGCCCTTTTTTTCCCTTTCTCAAAGTTTTTCTGCACCACCTTTCCTTTTTTACGGTCCATTATCTAGCTTTTACTAAAAAATAGCTCGTGTTGCAATCTTTCTGATGACGTGCTTGATGTTGACTGAACAGTTCGGTCGGCCCAGAGCTGTAGAGAGAGAGAGTTGTGACAACTCCAATGGACCAGTTTTTTTACAGCAATGGCGGATCGTGGAGCCGCTCAATAGTTCCCGGAAGTTAGCGCTCATACTATCAGCGCCATAGAGATGCAGCAGAAGAGACCGCTGTGATGAACTTTTAAAAGGTAAGACATTTATAGAACAAAATAGTATATTATCAGCACAGCTAATCAAATTACCCTGTGCATTAAAACAGATGATTATTAGATTATTCCTCACTTAATTAGTAGATTTACGGGATGTTATTCATTCTTTTCATGCAGTTTCAGCCATCGTTGTATAATTTAAAAGTGATTTTGCTGGTGGGGAGTTTTTAAATAGACTTAGATATATTGCAAAGGATGCAGATGGACCAAAGTGAGAATGAAAAGTTTAATGTAGGTGAGCAGTTTTCATTTCAGAATCATGCTAGGCTAAATGTCCAAAAATGGAGGATATACCACTACTATATTATAGAAGTAATTACAGTAAACCTGTACATTATTACTTTATACTTAAACGTCTTAGCTACTAAAGAAGCACTGTGTTGAAGGAGCAGATGCCACAGGACTGCAATGTGATGGAGCATCACTTGACCATTTCTCCTGTGTTTTTCTCCTTCGCTATCTTGCTTTCAGAACAAGAACCACCTGAAGACTCCCTGTAAAGAGACATCAACCTCCCAATGAGTCTCTTCACTGGTTTTGGAAAGTCTTTCCCTGCTCTTTGTGAAAAAGTGCCAATTCCCTAGTATGATTCCATCACATTTTGTTTGTGTAATCTATAGATTGCTCATGCTGACTATATCCAGTCTCTTACGAAGACTTCAGATGACCCAACACCTGTGAAGAGATGACCCAGCCCTTCAGAGGACTTCAGATGACCCAACCAGATGCTTAACATTTATTTATTATTAACATTATTATTATTATAACCATAGAGAAATTGTGCAAGCGATAAAAACCCGTCCTATGCGCTGTTGTCCCATTAAAACAATTTTATTTATATATATTTAGAAAAACTCTGACCAGCCCACATTAAACAAAATGGTCTGGCCCCTCTGGCATTTGCCAGAATTGCCAGATGACCAATCCGCCCCTGGTTGATAGTGAGATGCAAATACTTTTAGGTTTGTTGTGCCGTCCCTGTGTTCCCTCTGCAATGTTTTTTTTTTTTTTTACTGGAGCGTCCTTCTGTAATATAGATTAAGCAGATTCAATCAATTTGTCCCAGAGGCAGGATGCCTGCGTTTGTCAGTTAATCACTTATCTATTACATTCCCATATGTAATTATACACAACGACTCATAAATTATGGCTTCAAGAATCTAAATAAATAATACAGTGTTTGCATAAAATTGTTACCAGGTTTTGTCTTGCTGGGACCCGTAAATTTCAGCTTTGTTCTCATTTTTCTCCACCATCAAAGCGTTAACCAATTAAGCAGTTTTTCTTAAGCATCCTAAAGTGTTGGAGTAAAAGCTGTGGTTTCGATGGTGTGTTCTCACTAAAGACTAACCCCTAATCCTGGCCCTCTACCCACCAAACCCTCAGTAGCCCACAGGTCTGTCAAGATTACAGGACCTCTGAGCACATTTTTATTGAAGGGAGTAATTGATCTGCCCTCTTAATCTCACAAATAAAGGTATTGCCGAGACAGTCAAGGGCTTTAAACTTTAAGACCCTGTGCCAAGATCATAACAAGGTTATTATTGTTACTGATCTGCTGGTCTTGATATTCTCAATACAGTTTAAGAGAATTTAAGAAAGGTTTTTCATAAAGAAGGCCATTTGCAACTAGATATTCAAAAAAAGGGGAAAACAGCAGCTACTGTGTATAGTAACAGCATCATTTTCATTGATGGATTAAAGGGATAGTTCACACAAAAATTTGCTGAAAATCTTTTTTTTTTTTAGTTTGTTTCTTCAAACAAACAGATTTGGAGAAATTTAGCATTACATCACTTGTTCACCAATGGATCCTCTGCAGTGAATGAGTGCCGTCAGAATGAGTCCAAACAGCTGATAAAAACATCACAATAATTCACAAGTAATCCACACGAGTCCAATCCATCGGTTAACGTCTTGTAAAGTGAAAAGCTGCATGATTCATCATTAAGGTGTTTTAATTTTAAACCATTGCTTCTGGCTGAAACAGGAGTCTATAATCCATAATGACAGCATCCCCTGTTGTCCTCTCACATCAAAACCCTGCACCGAAATATTTGTTTAGAGCTGTTTTGGACTATTTTCGCTTGTAAACAGTTCCTGATCTGTGCATATTTCTTTCCTGATTCAGACGAAATGACTTTTTCACTGGAGAAAGCAAAATTATATTTCAGCTTGAAGTGATGATTTAAAGTTTAAATATTGAATCTAGATATGTTTATGATAAATTCCAACTTGATTTTCTTCATCAGTTTATCATTGCAAGTATAATTTAAAACTAGACAACTTCTACTTCTACAACTTGGGAGTTCACCCAAAAATGAAAATTCTGTCATTAATTACTCACCCTCACGTCATTCCAAAGCCGTAAGACCTTTGTTGACCTTCGGAACACAAATTAAGATTATCTTTGATGAAATCCGAGAGCTTTCTGACCCTGCATAGACAGCAATGGAACTACCACGTTCAAGGCCCAGAAAGGAAGTTTGGACATCGTTAAAATAGTCCATGTGACATCACTAGTTCAACCTTAATTTTAAGACGCTACGAGAATACTTTTTGTGCACAAAGAAAACAAAAATACTGATTGTATCTTCGATGGTTCCACAATGCATGCGTGTAATGCGGCTGACGCAGGACCTGACGTAGAACCTGGATGTGCTGCACCTTGTTTACAAGCAGAGGAATGCACACACTTGCATCATGGTACTGTCATGAACACATGTTAAGTTTTAGTGGGTGGCAAATACTCCTGCTCTTGATTTAACGCTCACACATGCTATGCATATTTTGGTTTTGCAATTAAAATGTTTTTGTTTGTTGTTGCATTTGTTGTATTTGATTACCACCATTACTGTGCATCATACAGTGGCCATATCTGTCTCACTCTCCACTGCCTTCTGTGAGGTTAGCGATAAGCATTATCAACTTTTTCAGAAGATATTACCTCCTTGCTTTTAATAAACCGCCAGAGCAACAGTTGCGCTACAGACTTGTGCTGTATGACAGGGTCTGTCAGCGAACTACAGCGATTCTCTGCGGGTTTTCAAAATATTTTGCTGAGAGAATATGAAAAATAGAACATAACAGAAAAGAAATGTGACTTAGGCCACCTGCTAGTAAAAGCAGCCTTTTAACCCTGACAGCACATCTCTCTTTCTCTCTGATTGGTATTCTGCAGTATTATCACTGTGTTCTGGGTGTAAGCAGAGCAGCTGTGGATGGAGCGGGAGGAATAATGGCTGCTGGGAGGTTCAGTCGTTTTAACTGATGGAACAGCTCGTGTGAGCGTTTCACTGTGACCTTATTAAAGCTGCTGCCGCAAAGTCAAGCTCTTCACAGGAGACAGTGCCGTGGCTAATGATGAAGCGCAGGGCTAAAAGTCACTACAGTGCACCACTAATTTGTTTATGTCAGTGTTGTTTAAAAAAGGGTTGCGATAAGCAACCCATGCAAATGGGTGTCGGGTTTATTTTAGAGAGAGACCCTTGAGACGTCAGGCTTTCTCTATGCTCATTTTCATCAGATTTTATTCCTGAATCTGACATATAATTAATACAATATTGAGAGCTTTATGATCGGGACATGACTAGAACACAGTCTGTTTTAGACATCATCAATGGATTTTGGTTAAATCATGTTCTGAACATGTTTCTAGCGCTTTAAAATGCATAAAACCCTTCTCTCGTGTATAAGATCCTCTATGTGATGCAAGTAAAACCAGAGTGTTTTAATGGTCTAATGAAATTAGGTCATGGTCTTTAACTGTCTTTAGTATATTTTATTGCTTCCAATGTATCTGTTCAAATCCAGAATTACAATGTCTCTCTGGATCATTTCATCTAATAGTTTTAATTGAGATTAAACATGGTACACAACATCACTTGTTGAGGCCGATCAGCACACACACACACACGCAGAGAGAGAAGAGAGATCATAACACTGCCATGATGAAGTTCTATTGTCTCAGAGAGAGTTTTGTTTTAGTTATATATTATTTTACTGACAGTCAAACGTTTGGATTAATTAAGATTTGCAGTTTGTTTTCAACGCTGCATTTATTTGATCCAAAATACAGTAAAAATAGTAATATTGTAGGGGAAAACATTTCTTCAGTGTCACATAATCCTTCAGAAATCATTCTAATATGCTGATTTGATACTCATTTCTTACTATCAATGTTGAAAACATTTGTGCTGTTTATTTTTTGTTTTTATAATGCATTTATAATGTTAAAAAGGATTTTAAATAAATGCCCTTCTTTTGAACATTCACATGCAAAAAAAAAAAAAAGTATCATGGTTTCCACAAAAATATAAAGCCATTTACAACTGCTTACCTGCATACATTTAAGCAGCATCAGCATATTAGAATGATTTCTGAAGGATCATGTGACACTGAAGACTGGAGTAATGATGCTTAAAATTCAGCTTCTTCAATCAAGGAATAACTTTCTTTAAATGATAAAAAATATTTTTTACCATATTTACAGAATGCTAGTTATTGTAATTGTAATTTATTACAAATGTAATTTATTCATGTGATGTTAAAACTGAATTTTCAGCAGCCATTACTTCAGTCTTCAGTGTCACATGGTCCTTCAGAAATCATTATAGAAACATATTTTATTTTCTTTCAATGCTATTTGTTCAAATCCAGGGTTACAGTGTCTGTCTGGATCATTTTATCTAGCTAATAGTTCAAATGAGATTAAACAAGGTACACAACATCACCCATTGACCCCGATCAGCACACAAGTCATAACACTCCTGATGAAATTCCTTTGTCTCAGAGACATGCAATTCATCTTGGTCACGTCTATACTACAGGGCTCATCTCTATGTAAGCCAGACTGACACATAAACACACACGCACACGCACTCTCTCTCTCTTACATACAAATCTACATAATTGTTTGTGTTTTATCATCTTAACTTGAACCTATTTGTAAAGATCACGTGGGTTTAATGTGTGTGTGCGCAAGCGTGCATGTATGTGCTTCTCTAAGATGCACCATTCAGTATGTTCCTGGCTAAGGGAATTAAATGTCACTCAGAGAGATTGATGTGTAGTGTGATAGCAGCTTCAGAAAGAGAAGTGGAGGCTGCTGGGATGGAACCACATCTCGTATTGTGTCTGAATTCAGATGTACTTCTCTGTGCACTCACACACACACACACACACACATTTTTCGTTTGTTTAAGCCTTGAATTGGACACAATTTTAGGATTTTGAAATATTTAACAAACAAAAAAGCAATATTTAAAGACCCCCATATGGGGTGTTAATATGCTTAGACAAACCATGTGCGCATTCAACACCATTGCGGAGCATTTTCTCCTTAAAACTGTTGTGTACCAATGACTCAAAAATATGTTTTTAAACATCCCAAACATGTAACCAATCCCGTAAACCTGTGGGGTTTCATTAGCATAGCCTTAGCAAAGGGTTTCTACCTAATGATCTACCTAAACGTGCGTCACTTCTGAGCGGTGCATGCGCAAAGCTGACCTCATACGTCATCTGCCCGGAGCTGCTTCCGTGTAGGACTGTTGGCGCAAGCTACATTAAAGTGATTATTACGTTTGTAATTTGGATATTTTTCTTACAAAAACGCATCGATTTACTACAGGAGGCCTTTGTTCACCCCCCGAAGTCGTGTGAGACACTTTTTTTTTATGGATAGGTGCTTTTTATTTAACTTATTTTGGACTGATGCATGCAACACCCGCTGAGTAGCATGAAACAGCTTGAAAGATCAAAGACAATTTTTAACATAACTCCGACTGGATTCGTCTGAAAGAAGAAAGTCATATACACCTATATATATATATAGGTATATATATCATTATTGTGATGGGGGGCCCTGCAGTAAGTCATCCAGTGAGGTCTTAATGCGACCCTGGCCCGACGTCCCGGGGCTATTGTGTTTTCCACTCGGGCTACCAAAATGTATCACCACTCTGCCCGATGGGCTACCTTAAATGCAGCTCTCCAGCGGGTCCTTAAAAACTCATAAAGTGAGTTGTATCAAACTTAAGGCCATAAAAAGTTTTAAATATGTTAAATGCTATAAGAAATGTCTTAATTATAATTTCAAGAGATCTTACAGTTGGGGACAGAAAGACAAGAGTCACGATACGGCTGGATTAAACTTCAAAAGGCAATGATGTCATTGAACAAATATGAGCGCTGCACGTTTCAAGTCAACACTCGGCGCTGATGTCTTTATTTGAATGTATCTGAAGGGAACCGACGGTCCTCAGAAATGTGTCTTGGCATTTTAATTTCATTTTACCTATAATTCCTGATAAAGCAGCGTTTATGAGCGTAGAGCTGCTTTGTGCACAGCCGTTACCAGGAAAACCGCAATATTTCAGCGCTCCTAAAGCACCACCTCGTGGCAGAGAATGAATTTGCATTTCCAATAAACCTTTCTTTGTGATTAAGGTCAGATCAATGCAAAATATCAACTCATGTTTTTACGCAGCAAACACATAGAGTTGTAAATGAGAAAGAAGTTAATGTGCCTTCTAAAAATCTAAACAATTAAGACAGTAATATGTATACGTTTTAAATTGACATAATTTATATGCTTGATTTATCCCCTTTCTTAAAAATGGTCTAAAGGCTGAAATGTTGTTGTATAAGATTTTTGTTTTTGTGAAAACCTGTATCTGAGCTGTAAATCATGTAATTTTATGGCTCAGTACTGTATGTTACAACAGACATTGTCCTCCCCACTCATACTGTGTTCATTTTACTTGTGCAGCTGTAAATAGTGTTTTTGTTGATATTCGTGTATTGAAAATATTTTTAAAATTAAATTTTTAGAATTTAAATTCCTATCTGATTTTCTATATTTAAAAAAAAAAAATTTATTTGGGCTAGTTAAATTAATTTTCGGGCTACCAAAATCTGAAGAGTTCCTGCCCGAAGGGCTACCAGGGATTTTGAAATTTTGCGAGCCCTGCGGTCAAGAGAATCGCTCTGCTATCACTTGCCAATAATTTTTTTTGAATGCCGTTTGCACCACATGTGTGTGTGATCCAGCTGCATATAACATCATGTAGTATGTGTCGTGTGCTGGGCAAGGACCGTCTTGCAGCCGTCTCATTCTGCGTCTCCGGGGCTTTGTCAAGGTTCATCACGGGGTTACCGTGACAACACTAACGGGGCCTCATGCCAGATATATCACCATAATGAAAAGGTTAGAGTTTCATTGCTCAAGGGACTCTCTCATTCCAATTGGGTTTCAGTGCTTTGTCCCGTACCCCTTTTTAAAGCATTTTGGGATTTATTCTGTGGTTAATAAACATGAGATTGTGTGTTTGTGTGTGTCTCGCCCCGGGATGCTTATCATATCTTCTGTGGGTCATGACAAAAACCTATTATTATATTTCATGACGTATCCTCACAATCTCTTCTCTTGTTGTTTTACAAGAGGACACCTCTTAGCAGACAACAACAGGAACTTAATCGCACGCTAATACAAATTACTCAACAGATGCAATGGATGCCAAAAGAGGGGGTTGTCGCTGTTATTGTGCACAGATTGTCTTGAGGTTACCTAAAGTCATCATGCAAACATGTTTTAGGATTCTTGAGATGTTTCCAGGCAATAGCTTATTTAATGCCACAATCAGCACAGATTGCATGTTCGTGTGTTGAATGTCAGGTATGTGTTTGTGACGTGCTTTTGATCTCACTCTCTTTCTCTTTTCTCCTCCCTGTCTTCATGCGTTGCCTTGCGTGGAATCAGTCAGATCAGGTTAGTGTTTTAAAATAATTTTCTCTGTTCCCAGCTGAACCCGTCTCTCTCCCTTCTGTGGGATTTATTCGTCCCAGTTGATTCTCATTCAGCGATGTGCTGCCCCAGAAACAGAAGCATTTGTCTCCTTTCAGTTTTTTTTGCTGTAAACCTGGCTGTATGATGTGCTGAATAATCATACAACTTATTTTTAATTATCATTTGACAACTATAGGGAAGTCTGAGTTATGTTTATTGCAGGTTTCTTACATCAAAACATATATATATATATATATATATATATATATAAATGCGGTATCACACTTGTAGCCCTGCGATGTGGCTGTATATCAGCATGCTGTGATTACCTATACAGCACTTGGCCTGCAGCCTACGCCCGAATCACAGCTGTGCCTATAAATGGCCATATCAAATGGTTACAAGTGTGATATTTCATTTATACAACAGTTTGACGACACAAGTGTGTAAATACATAATAAACAACAACGGTGTGTCTTTAAAACCCCTCTTTTGTGTGGAACTATTTCCTCCCGCCACAGATTCAAATCTCAGTTTGCTGAGACCACCAAGCCTCTGTTACTAATTCGAAAATATCACTTTAGAACTAGTAACGAAGGAACGTTGAATTGCTTCATTGAAATCTTATTGAATTACTGTATTAAAAGCTCACTTTATTATGTAGAGTAGAATAATATCAGAGAGAGATGGACTGAGTGTGATTACCTGCATCTGATACAGCATTCATTCTTCAGCTCAATCTCATATTCACAATAAAACATTAGTTGGAATCAGTGGCAAGGCTACGGTGGGCCCAGGTGGGCATGGGCACACCCACTTTCAACTGTGGCCCACCCAATGAGAAGTTTGTAATTTTAAAAATGGATGTAATTTATTAAATAATAACAATAAACGTCTTAATTCAAATCTTTTTTATATTTCATTTAAACATGATTAGATGCATGAGATGCTAGTTTTCTTAACATTTCCTCTTCCTGCATACCATACACTTGTCAAAATGACGATTCGTCAGTCTCTTGTAAGGGTATAATAGTTAAATGCGCGCATTTGTGTAGTTGAATTTGAAAATAGTGAAACAAGTATCAATCAGTCAGTTCTTTAAAAATTATATATTGGATATCCTAATTGAAACTAAGTATTAGCAATGAATCCGGACCATCTACAAATGAAACCAGACCACTTGCGTGTGATGGATTAATAGATTGGAAACCTTTGAGCATGTTTGGAGCATTATATTCATATTAGCATAGGTACAGTGTTTGATACGCTAAACAGATGCGTTCTTTGTGGAAGGAAACACATTAATGTTGTGTACACACACACACACACACACACACACACATATAAATTCAGCATTTTTAATAAGTAAATACATATGTAATGTATATGTAGTGATTAATAATAATATAAAAAAATATATAAAATAATTAAATAATTTATTTCAAAACTTAATTCATTTAAAAATAATATAATTATAATTGTATAAATGAATACATTTGATTACAAAAACTTTTGAGGATTCTTTCTTTCTTTCTTTTCCGTTATTTATAAAGTACTTTCATCACAACTTATGGTTAACCCAAAGTGCTGTACAATACAACTAGAATCAAAGAAATTTTAAAACACAATATAAGAGAGCACAATATAACACAAACACAATTGTTATAACTAGTTAAAAGCTATTGACAATATATGTGTTTTTAAGCAGGGACTTATAAATTGGTAAAGAGGATGCAGTTCTAACAGAAATTGGTAATTTGTTCCATAGATTAGGACCAGCAACAGCGAAGGCTCGATTACCTCTGCAGTGGAACCTCGTTCTAGGAACAGAGAGGAGACCAAGATTACTATATCTCAGGGACCTATTTGGTTTGTGAATGGAGATTGCTTCTGAAAGATAGAGGATTAGATGAGAGGATTAATCTTTTTACTACTTAATAGCATGTAGGCCTAATAATTTAAATTAAAAAGTTAATATTTTGGTGATAAGCTGAAGATGACCTCTTTAATGTTATGAAGAGAGACCATTCTTATGAGTTTGACTCGTGTTTTGTGGATATTTACACCGGTAATGTTTTTCAAGGACACATGCAACAAGTTGGTCTGTGAAAGCAATACTACACCTGCACACCTGCCTCAGAACACTGGACCTGATAACACACTCTCTGATACACTCCTTCGCCAAGGCTAATCCATTTTTAATTGGATCAGGAACATTTTTAAGCTGTAACCTTGAGGCAGGAGGAGTATGGGAGGTCTTGTAGTTGCTATATTGTGCTGAAATTAGTTCAGAGGCTTTTGACTCTTGGCTGAGTTTAGCACAATGCACTTAGTGTATATTAGATTATTTTTCCAACTGCAAATGCTACTCTGAATTGTGTGTTGAATCCTAAATAGTCAAGTAGACATTGGCAGGCTGCTTGTTAAGGCAATGAGCAGGTTCTAAACACAGGGTCAAAACAATTATGTGAACTAGATTTACTATAACCCTTTTTCACCAACACAGCAGGTGTTAAAGCATGAGTGTGTTTACCTATGAAAAACTTGCTTTCATAATGCTATGGGTGTTGTGGGTGGTTGCTAAGGTGTTCAAAGTGGTTTCTTTGAGTGGCTTCTTTCAAGAGTTTCTTACTGACTGACATCAAGAGTTCACCTGTAGAGTCCAGCTGCTTGAAAATAGCACACCTTTCTTCAACAAAGGTTACCCACACAATTTATCATAAGCAAATCGGTAGCATACAAAGGCATAGCACCAATGTTTAAAGCTTATGGTTATGGGGTTGCTGAGCAATCGAAATAGTAATGATTGCTTTAGCAAGTACAAACTAGTAATCCTTGTTTCTTTGAGGGTGGTTTACGCAGTAATGTAATCAATTATATTACAAAAATATACTGTATTTTCTGTTAAATTAAGTCATACTTGACTAGGTCACACCGGGTCAAATTGCACTATTGAGAATAAATATATAACTATAAAATAAAACTTTTACAAACATTATAAATACTATACAAGCATTTTATTTCCCCTCACGCAACAAATCCTTTAAATTGAACCGTATTTAGAACACAACAGTAAATTTAAGTATAAAACAAACATAAATTCTGTCATCATTTACTCACCCTCATGTCGTTCCAAACCGGTATGACTGACTTTCTGCTGTGGAGCACAAAAGAAAATATTTTGAAGAATGTTTCAACTGCTTTTTTCCATACATTGAATGTCAGTTGGGTGGAAGATAACATTAGACCCCATTGATTTTTATTATATCTATTCATAAAATTGCCTTCTCCAATGAAAAAGTAATCTCATTTGAATCAGTAGAGAAACATGCACAGATAAAGTACATTTACAAGCGAAAACAGTCCAAAACAGCATTTTGATGTGAGATGACAATAGGGGATGGACTTTTTTCACTGGAGGGAGCGTTATTGTTATTAAAGTTAAAACACTTAAATGATAAATTTGTTTCTTACAAATATGCCACTTTTCACTTCACAAGACGTTGATTGATGGACTGGAGCCATGTAGATTACTTGTGGATTATTGTAATTATTTTATCAGCTGTTTGGACTCTCATTCTGACGGCACCCATTCACTGCAGAGCTCGGCATTCACTGCAGAGCATTGATGAGCAAGTGACATAATGCTAAAATTCTCCAAATCAGCTCTGATGAAGAAACAAACCCATCTGCATCTTCGTTGGCCTGAGCCTGAGTACATTTTCAGCAGATTTTCCTTTAAGATGGCTCCGGCAACAACCCAGTGGAAATTCATGAGATTTCAGAAAGTGAAGGCCTTTGAAGTAAGGATCTTGCTAGTGTACTACTGTAAGCCACCTTGGATGATTTGTCTGCTGAATGACAAGTTTCAATCACATAGCACACAAAACATTCCTCTGAGATGCCAGAATAAAGTGAGTTTTTCCTCCCACAGATTGAACATTCATCTCCATGTTCAGCATTCGATATCTGCTAGGACTCCATAACCCAGTCTATAGGAAGCTCAGGGAGACGCAAGATGTGTTATGCATCAAAAATGACACAGTACTGTTATGGTTTGAGTTTGTGTGTTAACTAGGTTAAAGCCTGAATCAATGGAAGAGACACTATGACTGCTGACTGTGAACTCTCATGAAAGAAGTCAAAAGTGAAATGTGTGACAACAACCAAATGAAACGATAGCTGGGAGATCTGCTACTGTGATATACATGGATTATATTATTATTACACTCACATTCTCATATTATTCTCACTCACGTTTTGCCCTCTCATTGCTTTTTGAGGTCATTTTTACCTATAAATATCTCCATATTTCTGTGCATTAGTGAGACTCAGGACTAATTATATGTAAGTGTCTTGAGTCCCACATCAGCGGAGGGTCAGTACATTAATCAACATCTCCCATGATGCCTCTCATTTACTGACACACGTTTTGTGTTTTAAAGTTTCATAGATTATATGTATATAAATATTTCTCCTAGGAATATGCACGCAGCACAGCACATGTTTAATTTATCATGCAGCGATGCAGAGAAGCTAAAGGAAACATTACATATTACAGTAATGTTGTGTCATTTACATATGTGTGAACTGTAAATGGCTTTTGCAGTGATATGATTACTTAAGAGTTTACAATATGCAGCATTTATCACAAACCCGATAGCTGCAGCCTCTCTCTCCCTCTCCCTCTTAGTCAATAGTATGTGCATTTTGTGTCTGTTCCTCATCTCTTTCTCCTGCTGTTCTGTGGTTTAATGAAATGTGCACAGTATGAACGCCAGAGGAAAAGGGGAAAAGCAAGGGTTAGAAATAGAATAAGTGGAGAGGATCTGGGGTGATTAGACCTGCTTCTCAGTGGGGTGATGTATATTGTGTGTGTGTGTGTGTGTGTGTGTGTGTGTGTGTGTGTGTGTGGAATTTCTGTAAAATTTGTGAAATTGGTTGGTGAAGGACACAGAACCTCTGTAATCTGCCTAAATATGGTCTTATATTACCATCCAAAGGAGACAGAAGGTTAGAGTCACAATATAAACTGAGGTCCAAAAGACTGTTAGGGTGTATTCACACCAGGAAAGTCCACTAGTTCACTTGCTTTGGTCCGGACAAAATACAATGTTGATTTTTTTTTAGTTTGGTGAGGTTCGCTTCCACACTGCCCTTTTTGCAAGTGAACCAGAAATGGTAAACAAAACCACATGTGTGCTAAGGTCATCCATTCATTGGACAGAAATTCTCAAGCAGGGAAAAACAGGAAGTGCAAAAACAGGCTAATCATGGAGATCTTTCGTAGTGCAGTTTTTATTCTTTTACTGATTTGGTGTTATCAGATACTACCGCAATATGAAGAAATTTATGAGCATCATATGAGACAATGTCAGAAGATGTTGTAATTATGACTTGCCGAAAAGAAAATCTATAGATAAAATACTTAAAGCACATCACAATGTTGGTGTCACGAATCCGGTCCACGAACTTTCCTATTCATTGACTCTCGCACTACACACTGTTGCACATCACCCCGGACTACATTTCCCATCATGCATTGCACTGATTGCACTCAGCACGAATTGCACATTGGTTTAAACATTTAACCTATATAAATGTGCGCTAATAGGTGCATATCCAATCGTTTGTGCAGAGAGTGGAAGTGGAAGCTAAAGCGTGCTTCAGGACATCAGTGGAAACAAATTAAATACGCCGTCATTTTTGCTCATAAAGGTAAGAATAATACATCATTCGGAACTGTAAAGGGTCTATTTTTATTTGTGTGCACTCACAATATCAAGAAAACGTCGCGCTTTTGTAAAACAATAAAAACAAATAGGATGCGCTTGCTGTCTCGGTTCTTGAACAGGAGCGCTTCACAAAAATGAACCGAAACTCAGCGAATATTTTCCTTACAGACATGATGAATATATCTATAGAAAGCATTTAATGACTACAAAATGAAATAATTCAAATCCAAAACAAAAACTCTTATTATTATGTAATCCGTAAAGATGCATTTCTTTCTAAAGGTGCGTCCAATGATGAGATGGTGAGTCAGGATCATCGACTTCATCTTTGCGACACTGACTCATAAAACACTAGTTTATTAATAAATTATTCAAATATCTCCTTACTATTTTCCCCTAACATAGTCATGGTAATTTTGCGGCAAGCTTTAGCCTATTTAGCGCGCTTACGTCACATTGCTGTGCGCCATGGTCACGTAAACTCATCATTTGCATGTGTTTTTAAGCATTGTGGTTTAAAAACAAGTGATTTAAGCCATTGAAACGCAAATAACAGCACTATATGCGCAAGCTGTTTGTTTCTGAGCATGATTTCTGCAATTGGGTCGGATCAAGGTCAGGTCATATTCACACCTTAAACGAACCGCACCAGAGTTCGTTTGGAAGCGGACCGAGACCACCTCTTCAGCTGGGTCTCGGTACGGTTGTTTGGTCCATACCCGAGTGCGATTGCTGTATTCACACCTGCCAAAAAGGTCCACACCAAGAGGGGAAACGAACTTGAGTTTGATTCAACCGAACCAAACAAGACAGGTGTGAATTAGGGATGGGCGTATCGATCCAAAGTATCGATATATCGATACTGACGCAAGTATCGAAAGTATCGATACTCAAACAAAAAATATCGATACTAAGGTGTGTTTTATTTACTAGTGATTTTGTTAATTTAACAAAAATATAATGCGTACAATATGCATTGAATTGGACGAATAACCTTTGTTAGCGAGTAATTGTGTAGGATAGAACTATTTTCCTGCTCATCTGAACACACGTAAATGTTGCAAGACAGAACCAATCCATCACAGAGAGCGTTCACTCACTGCTGACAGTGCATTCAAACAGGGCTGCTTTTCCCAAAAGTATCATAAGAAAGCATTAAAGCTTTTGGTAA
>NW_015505416.1:359346-361070 GCF_001515645.1 Sinocyclocheilus grahami | reverse complement strand
GCCTTAGCCTTAGCCTTAGCCTTCTCGGTTTCTGATCTTCGCCTGGTTCCCTGGATTCACCCCTTTTGTCTTGCCCCTTTTTGATTCTGTCTGCCGATCGTCGACCTGCGCTAGCCCTAGGACTATTCTTGTGTTTTGCCCACCATATACCTGTCTGCCTCTATCTGACCCATGCCTGTTTTGACCACGTCTCTGTCTTCTCCACAATAAAGTTTGCACATGGATCCGCACGTCTCGTCAGCCCCGTAACAGTTGGTTTAAACATTTAACCTATATAAATGTGCGCTAATAGGTGCATATCCAATCGTTTGTGCAGAGAGTGGAAGTGGAAGCTAAAGCGTGCTTCAGGACATCAGTGGAAACAAATTAAATACGCCGTCATTTTTGCTCATAAAGGTAAGAATAATACATCATTCGGAACTGTAAAGGGTCTATTTTTATTTGTGTGCACTCACAATATCAAGAAAACGTCGCGCTTTTGTAAAACAATAAAAACAAATAGGATGCGCTTGCTGTCTCGGTTCTTGAACAGGAGCGCTTCACAAAAATGAACCGAAACTCAGCGAATATTTTCCTTACAGACATGATGAATATATCTATAGAAAGCATTTAATGACTACAAAATGAAATAATTCAAATCCAAAACAAAAACTCTTATTATTATGTAATCCGTAAAGATGCATTTCTTTCTAAAGGCGCGTCCAATGATGAGATGGCGAGTCAGGATCATCAACTTCATCTTTGCGACACTGACTCATAAAACACTAGTTTATTAATAAATTATTCAAATATCTCCTTACTATTTTCCCCTAACATAGTCATGGTAATTTTGCGGCAAGCTTTAGCCTATTTAGCGCGCTTACGTCACATTGCTGTGCGCCATGGTCACGTAAACTCATCATTTGCATGTGTTTTTAAGCATTGTGGTTTAAAAACAAGTGATTTAAGCCATTGAAACGCAAATAACAGCACTATATGCGCAAGCTGTTTGTTTCTGAGCATGATTTCTGCAATTGGGTCGGATCAAGGTCAGGTCATATTCACACCTTAAACGAACCGCACCAGAGTTCGTTTGGAAGCGGACCGAGACCACCTCTTCAGCTGGGTCTCGGTACGGTTGTTTGGTCCATACCCGAGTGCGATTGCTGTATTCACACCTGCCAAAAAGGTCCACACCAAGAGGGGAAACGAACTTGAGTTTGATTCAACCGAACCAAACAAGACAGGTGTGAATTAGGGATGGGCGTATCTATCCAAAGTATCGATATATCGATACTGACGCAAGTATCGAAAGTATCGATACTCAAACAAAAAATATCGATACTAAGGTGTGTTTTATTTACTAGTGATTTTGTTAATTTAACAAAAATATAATGCGTACAATATGCATTGAATTGGACGAATAACCTTTGTTAGCGAGTAATTGTGTAGGATAGAACTATTTTCCTGCTCATCTGAACACACGTAAATGTTGCAAGACAGAACCAATCCATCACAGAGAGCGTTCACTCACTGCTGACAGTGCATTCAAACAGGGCTGCTTTTCCCAAAAGTATCATAAGAAAGCATTAAAGCTTTTGGTAATGGCAGCCCTGTACAATGCTTATCAGAGGACAGAAGGACAGAGTTATTTCACAATAAACAAACTGAAATTGTAGCCTACATAGTTTGTGCAATTACAGTTATTTAAATTGAACGTTGAAAGATAATATTGATCATGTTCT
>NW_015505416.1:337764-358379 GCF_001515645.1 Sinocyclocheilus grahami | reverse complement strand
GGCCACAAAAGGCGTTTTCTCCGACATGCTGTGACTGACAATAGAACTATAAAATACACCAAAAACGCAACATAATTGCGAAATGAAACAATTTTATTAGTGCGCTGTAATCCAAAGCTTCCGAATCCATACGACTGCGAGGAACAGACCCAAATCCAAGCCTTTATTCGGCGATCTTCTTCTCCATCCCGAGCAGCGAGTCCAGTCAGTGACCATAAGCAGCAAAGCCCGCGCTGACTGTAGTGTAGGGATGGGCGTATCGATCCAAAGTATCGATATATCGATACTGATGCGAGTATCGAAAGTATCGATATTCAAACAAAAAATATCGATACTAAGGTGTGTTTTATTTACCAGTGATTTTGTTAATTTAACAAAAATATAATGCGTACAATATGCATTGAATTGGACGAATAACCTTTGTTAGCGAGTAATTGTGTAGGATAGAACTATTTTCCTGCTCATCTGGACACGCAAATGTTGCAAGACAGAACCAATCAATCATAGAGAGCATTCACTCACTCACTGCTGACAGTGCATTCAAACAGGGCTGCTTTTCCCAAAAGTATCATAAGAAAGCATTAAAGCTTTTGGTAATGGCAGCCCTGTACAATGCTTATCAGAGGACAGAAGGACAGAGTTATTTCACAATAAACAAACTGAAATTGTAGCCTACATAGTTTGTGCAATTACAGTTATTTAAATTGAACGTTGAAATATATAAGGCGTATTGAATGTTAAAATGCATTTTAAACAAAGTTAAGTGCTTATTATTACCCATTTTACTCTTAGTAATTTAATAATTTAATACATTTCATCATTTAAAAGTTTAGTGCAGAAGTATCGAATCGGTATCGATATCGACAATACTGCCTTGAAAAATATCGGTATCGTATCGAAAACAAAATAAGTGGTATCGCCCATCCCTAGTGTGAATACACCCTTAGTGGAAATGTTTCTATTTTGTAATTCAATGCATTTTTACAAATTATGAATTTGAAAAGTTGAGGTCAAAAACCTGTCAAAATCTCATAATAAAGGAATTTGCTGTCACTGGTTCGGGAACTTTTTTTAAAGAGACAGTCCACCTCTCCTATTGCAGTGGAAGTGAATGGAGTCTCTGCCTAATGAGATATAGATTAAAACGCAAACTAATTAAAATACCCATTAAAAGTTTGGGAAGATGCTGCTTCTGCTGAAGATGGGAAGAGAGAACGTGATCGAGAAAAAGAGAGAGCGATGCCTGCCAATCTATCTATCTATCTCATTTTTTTCTCTGCCATTTAAAAAGGGGAGAGAATGAAAGTACATGACAGAGTCTCAACCTCAGACATGCCCAGGTCAGAAATTTTGCGTTTTTGTCATGTGAATTAATTCATTTAAAAAGAAAAAAACAATGGCCATGGGTAAATGCATGACTATGAATGATGAAAATTATCTGTTACCATTTCAACATCATTAGTGTACAGTAAGTCTCGGATTTAAAAAACAAAAAAATGCTTAAAACAAATGTGCTCTGGAGATTTTACAATATGGTAAAAATATGTTAAACTAAATTTGGTCCCAATTTATATTAAGTGTCCCTGATATCTGTGTACTTACATAGTAATTAGATGTGTACGTAGTATGTAAACACAGTGTAAGTACACATTGGTACATAGTATCTACAGCTGTAATATTTCTGTAACTACACACATGCTAGTACAAATGTGTAACTGGACATTGGTTACAATACTTTTTTCACTTCACTAAGTACTTGTGTAACAGGAATTATATAACTAAATTTTGTTACAACAATATGTATAAGAGTAATTGGAACCATTTGATCCAGGGGGTGGTTATGGATAGGTTTAGGGATATGTAAAGTGGGAGGAGTTGGATCTCAAGTTGGTAGAGTTGGTGCACCACTGTAATACCAGTGTATTACAGTGGTAATTCCTCAGGAACTGTCCACTTAATATAAAGTGTAACATGCTGGACCAACCACAATTTATAAGTAAAGCCTAACTTACTGGCTGCTGCTGTGTAACGTCAACGTAATTACATGGTAAATCTAATATAAAGTGTAACAATTTCTTTACCAAAAAGTGCTGTTAGTCCTGTTACACATTTGTATTTTCATTACCAAAAAGTTTTGTTACCAATGTCCTGTTACACATTTGTGCTTATACATACCATTCAGGGGGTTGTTACATATGTGTAGTTACACAAACATTAGAGCTGTAGATACTATGTACCAATGTGTACTTACACTGAGGTTACATACTATGTACACATCTAGTTACTATGTAAGTACACAGGTATTAGGGCCACATAATATAAAGTGGGACCCTACATTTTTACAACTTTATCTGTGCAAAACCTGCCATGAAATACTGTTGTTCTTGGGGCTTGGATATTCAATTCAATTCAATTAAATTCAAGTTTATCTGTACATTGCTTTTCATGATACAAATCATTGCAAAGCAACTTTACAGCAAATTAAGTTTCTACAATATTTAGTAACAGTAACAGTACACCCCACTAGTTGCAAATTGTAATCCAAGAGATTCTGTGTACTGTCTTTTGGTCCAATAAGTAATATCTCTGTCTTATCCGAATTTAATAGGAGAAAAGTATTGGTCATCCAATCTTTTACATTTTTAACACACTCTGTTAGCTTAGATAATTTAGAAGTTTCATCTGGTCTTGTTGAGATATATAGTTGAGTATCATCAGCATAACAGTGGAAACTAATCCCGTATTTTCTAATAATATTACCAAGGGGGTACCAACATGTATATCGAAAATAGCAGAGGACCTAGGACAGATCCTTGTGGCACTCCATATTTTACTGGTGATAATTGAGATGACTCCCCATTTAAATTAACAAAATGGTAGCGATCGGACAGGTAGGATCTATTCTAAACCAATGGATATGCAGTTGCTAAGGTTTTCTCAGTAGTTTTTTATGGGTTGCTATACGATTTCTAGTTTCTAGGGTGTTGATGTGTGGTTTAGCTATAGTTTTATGGGTGGCTGTCAGATAGATACCTAGTGGTGTCCTTGATAGATGTTGCTATGTGGTTGCTTATGTGTTTCCATCTAGTTGATAGGGTGTTTTGGGTAGTTTCTATGGTGTTGCTAGGTGGTTGCTATGACTTTCTGGGTGGCTTTCAGGTAGATCCCTGTGGTGTTCTATTTTTAAGTAGTTGCAATGCAGTTGTTAAGGTATTCTCAGTTAATAGGGTGTTTTCTAAGGCATCACTATGGTTTCCTATGTAGCTGACAATTGAAACCCTTCCATAATAGATATGTTCTTCTATGCCCAACATTTTAAATGCTGTAATATGTACATGACACACACATGCACAACCACACCCCACGTAACTAATTACAGAATCTGTGAGGTCTGGTTCACCTGCGATAACAAATGGGTTCTTCATGCTTATTTCACAGTTGAATTTTTGGCGTATAGATTTGAATATGCAAACGAGGTAGCATGCATGATTAATGAGGCTTTCCATAATGCAGATGGAACCCCCAAGAGCCAGCGAGGAGTATTACTCTACATTACACGTTCATAGAGCAGAATGGAGCTGATTTCAATGGTAATGCAAGCAACAAATCCTGTTCATTTTCTTGACGATACTTCAGCTGTTCTATTGAATCTTAAAAGTCGTTTTCATTGCCATCATTCCTAACACAAATAGCAGATTAAATTATACTGGTATCTATTAACTAACCTTCAACAATGTGGGCTGTAGGGTATCAGACCCAATCAGACAATTTAAGATTCGATCAAGAACATGGTTGAAACACGAGGAGCCGAATTCCACAGAAAGGCAGAAGATAACAGGATGTTCATAAATCAGATGTTCATAAACCAGTCTGAAGCAAGCCTAACCAACCAACTAGCAGCTTTGAACAGCTTTCAACATTAACACAAAAGAATGTGAAGTGACGTGTGGCCAAGTATGGTGACCCATACTCGGAATTAGTGCTCTGCATTTACCCATCCAAAGTGCACACACACAGCAGTGAACACACACAAACCGTGAACACACACCCGGAGCAGTGGGCAGCCATTTATGCTGCGGCGCCCGGGGAGCAGTTGGGGTTCGGTGCCTTGCTCAAGGGCACCTCAGTCGTGGTATTGCAGGTGGGAGAGAGTGCTGTACATTCACTCCCCCCACCTACAATCCCTGCCGGTACGAGACTCGAACCCACAACCTTTGGGTTATGAGTCCGACTCTCTAACCATTAGGCCACGACTTCCCACACAGTGAGCATAACAACTCAGGAAGAAGATTGTCAATTTTGGGGCAAGTAAGCAAGATCAATGGTCAAAGAGATGCACAGCATGACCATCACATGTAAACCAGTGATAGTGATCACGAGCTCTTTGGATTGACTTTCCCCCCACCTAGAAGAAAAGAACCAGACTGAAATTCCCTAGGACACCTTTTAACCTCTCTGGTCCTCACAGAACATGTCCTTATGTTCACAGAATGGCACAGAAACTGTCTTTTACAGATGTAGATGCACCAAAATGAACTCAAAAAGGCTTATAAACTAATATCAGTCCATTGCTTAACTCCATATCATGTATGTAACCCACACAGTTGACTATCATGTTCTAATAACTTATTGTGTATGTCTTTTTAATAACTATTGAATAGCTTAAGGGTTCATATTCATGTTTAGTATGTGTGTGTTTGAATGTTCTTGCTGGAAACATTTCTTCCAATCAATTCTTTGTCAAATGTATCATACTCTTGTTATCGAAATCATGTCCAAAATTATACTCTGCAAGAGCGGGAAAACTCGGACCATGTGACTGATAAGATGACATGTTGATTTATGTATTGGGAGGAGAAATATACAACACCCCGAGCAAAGACAATATCTAATTGGTCAAGGCACCATTTGGGATGTGTCCAAAAGCCCAGTTTAAATACTCAGGACACCATCAAATCATTGCTTTTAGCATCTAGCTTCTTAGCTTTAGCTTCTAGCCACTGCTTCAAGTCATCACTTTTAGCCATGCGGCTTTTTAGTCATGGCTTTGAGCTGTGCTTTTTAGTCATCGCCCCTTTTAGCTCTTTAGCTTTTTTGGTCATGGCTTGTAGCCGTGCTTTTCAGTCATCGCTTTTTGTGCTTTTTGAGCGTGCTCTAGCTGACTCGCCAGCTCCTCCAAAACCATGAGGAGAAACGCCACCTAGTCTCGTCAAACTTCACTTCTATTTCTTTACTTTAGTTTCTTTTATTTTCCGTTGAGAGTTTCATGTTCTGAGTTAAGTTTTGCCTAACACCATGTCTCCGAGTCTGACCTCGAGTGCCGTCTAAAACTTCAACCAGCCCACAACTCCGCATCATCAGCCAACGCCCAACCACTGGCTCCCAAGACGTCATTTCAATGACTACTGAACTTCCATCCAATCAGCAACCTCGGGAAACCCCTTTCGGCAACCAGACAAGGAAGGGAACCACTTACACAGGCAACGCAAGTACCTCCAAATTCTAGCTGAAATAGCTTTAATATAAATTTTAACCTCATTGAGGAACTCAATTTGAGGGTTAATTAAGTGATTGATGGTTGTTCAGGTCTATGCAATTGCACATATTGCTATAAACTTGGGATTTCACATTTTCATTTCGTTAAACTCATTCTTTCCTTACTTTCTCGCTTTCTGCAACTTGTGTGAATGCGTGTGTTTATGTGTTAGATTAGTTTATATGTCTTAGATTTATCCAATAAAGCCTTATTTATATTGAAAAGATAAGTATCTTGTGTTTTGTGCTTACAAGTTAATGTCTTAAACTGCCGATCTTGTTACTGTGCTAATTAATAGTGTTTTCACTATATTTTGGATTTTAATATTCATTGCAGAGTTTATGTTATACGGCTCGTTCAATGAATCGCTGGCCGTCTCAGTGATCAGCTATAAAACAGTGATTCTGTCTAAATTCCCTTTAAAATCTTAAATGATTCCCTTTGAGCTAAATTGACCTATTTCCCTTACAGGCCCATCAAAGAGGATTAGGTTCTCATGTCCCTCAATAATTGGCTTTTGTGTGTGTGCGTGTCTAGGACAATAGGGAGCGCTGGGACCAATCCACGCAGAGAGATAATGATCGGCTGTTTCGTATAGATAGATGTATAGATAAAAGAGAAAAGAGAGAAATAATGTGAATTTCTGGACTTTGCTGTCCAAACTCCCTATACCACATAAACATTGAGCTAAACTCAAAATCTCTCTTTCTCTATCTGAACTGTGCCACAATCAATGCTTTCATTTTTACTGAGGCCCCAATTAAGGCCACACTGGATCAATCCATATTTTTTCCCCTCATTTTGGTGAAAATCAGTGGGCTGCTCCAGATCAATGGTCACTGTGCTGAAGAAGAGAGATGGATTTGAGTTTTTTTTCCACTGCACTCCAGCTCCAATTGATCTGCAGGATGAAATGCTTAAGCCACATATGATGTGTGCATGTCCATTTTTACTATTTTGAGACCAGATGATACAGTTCCTCCATGGTCCTTTCAAGTCTTGCTTAAACTGGGAGAAAGTTTGCAGGGTAAAATTTGGGGATGGTAGAACCAAGGAGGTCTATAATACTTGGATAAATCAGTCTCTTAACATTCATTTCAGTTAACATTCACTATTTACATTCATTTAAGTAGTGTGTAGTCTAGTACAGTACTGTATGTAAAAATTAGCACGTTGAATGAGCAGTCCAAATACACAGTATACTGTACATAAAACAGTAAGAAGAAAAGTGCACAAATGCAGTACATACTCTAAAAGTTTGTGATTTCAGACACAGTGTAAAGCTTTGTTCCAACCTCTAGTGTGCTTTCTTGTCTACTGGTACATAGGCATCTACCCCCTTAGAATGAATAATACCATCATGGAATCTCAGAAGTGACTGACTAATCTGGAATGTGTGCCACAAAAATAGAACTGTACAAGAGCCTCAACTAACCTTCCAATTTGACTAATATCTTGGTACATAATAACACTGTAAATTGCTCAAGTAATACAAGTGTGTGTGTGTGCATGTATCAAAATCAAAATGATTTTATGTTGCTTCTTGCACCTTTTGCAACAAAGTGCAAAGTGACATGTCCAGTGAGTGGCTCTAAAAGGTTAATGCTTTATTGCGTTTGAAAATGCTGGACCACCTACAATAAACCCTGCCTTAAACCAAAAGCAAATGTGGGAAAAATGCAACCGCACCATTTTAGTTTGTTTATAGAAATTAAATTTATAGTACCACATAGCAAGTGCGATGCAGTACCAGGTGAGCTTCCTAGCAAGTTTACTATGTCAGAAAAGCCATACATATGGAGATGGTTATGTGATCCAAACATCATATTAGTTTACAAATAATGCACTAATTTTCAACTTTATAGTGTGACAAGGAATAAATTGTTGGTGTTTTACTGCCACTAGTGTTAATTTCAGCTGGAAACTGCATTAAATTACATGTATGTGTAACAGAGGCCAGCTAGTAAGACCTGTGCAGGTAAACCTCACTTCCCTGATCTCAAGAGGCACACTAGCAACTGAAGGCTGTGGTCTTTAACATCCTTGTTAGTATGCCCGCCTCCCATGCTGGAAATGCCCGTTCGAATCCTGCATGACGCGTGCGTAGTTAGTAGAACTGGAGGGGTTACATATAGGTATTTTTTGCAACAAAACACGTAGAGGCATGTTTTTCCTATGAGCCTATTTGGGTATATAAAATGAGTCCTTTGTTTTTGGCCAAAACAGCGCATAATGATTTTGCTGGCAAATGTTTGAAATGGGCATCAGACTTATGATGCTTCAAATATTTTGCTTAGCTAGACAGCTAACTAAGATTTGGAACCAAGCTTAAGACTGTTGTTGAATGTAAGTAATGTATTCAAAATCAAAGAAAAGTTAACACTGTCACCGACCCTGCTGTTGCAGTAACACCCCTGCTGGCTCATGTCTATCTGTCATGTGTACACGCATCTGCTGTGTGTGCTTACTACTGTTTACATCCGCTCATTCTGTGTTTGTTTACCTTTTTTGCATCAGAAACAATCATTGCAGAGATGGGGCAAGGCATTAATTGTATGCAAATATATGAAAATTACTGTGACTCACAACTTAGTTCGTATTAGTCCTATGCAAATGATGTTTGCTAAACAGGAATCTTGGCATGGCTTGTGCTCAAACCTTGTTCCCAAACCCTATTTTCCACTACCCACTCTAAATAAGCACACAAACCATTGTCATACCCACCATCCTCATTAAATATGAGTCTCTAAACCAAAAATACTCCCCCATCCATTCTATAGTCTTGATTATTAAACATTCAGCCGAATGTTTAAAGGATGTCTAGAAAGCAGAATTCCTCACTTGCGGAGGTTCTCTTCATTTTGATTTAATTAAATGAGAAAAGAATAAGTGGGATAAAAAAATACTTTGATAAAAGAATAAGGCCAGTCAGATGGTAGCAAGAAGAGTGCGTTTCCTATACTCATTATCATTTAGAAAGATGAGGATGGCTTTGTCTCATTCCAGTCTAGATTCCCTTTCTTGGGTCTTCTCCTCTAGGAGAGATTGTAATGTCATGGTGTAGGCATGACTTCAAAGGGGAAAGGATGTGTGGAGAGGAAGCATGCTTGAATGTGTGGGAGATTTTGGGGGGTTTAGGGATTGCTGGTAGGCTATATGCATTGTGCCATGCCATGGATGACAGAGATCAACAATATAAGAGGGGAAGTTAGGTCAGTACATATCTGTAGATGCATGAGAGCCAATCCTTTGCTGAAAGACAGGAATATGAAAGACAAATAAATGTTGCGAGGTTACATCACTGAACAGTATTTTTATGAGGTGAATTATATTTGGTAAGTTTAATAAATATATTTAGAAAGTTTCATTTATTTATTTATTTGTTTGTTTAGCTAGCTAGCTAGCCTAAAACAGTATTTTTCAAATGATGAAAAACTCTCAGGGCTTTTCTACAAAGGAGGTCTTAATAATCCCTAATGCATCCCATGCATGATAATGTACCGTACATCCATAAATATTTAATTATAAATGTATATTTATGTGTTTACGTGTTTGTGTGAGTATCTTTATGTCTAGAGCAGGATCTTGGGTCTCTTAGAAAAACTGAATGTATAACCTAAGAAAGGGTTTACCTTTGCCCTATGGCAGTGGTCGGCAACAGGCGGCCCGCGGGCCAAAACTGGTCCGCCAGCAATGATATCTGGCACGCGCCCGCCCGCAGCCAGATTATTTTGATAGCGGCTGGTTCTGAAATAGATCTGTCATGACAGCAACAGTTACTCACAATCATAGTGAGCAGTGTGATTTTGAATGGAGCAAGGAGCAGATTTTTTATAAGTCGGAGTGTCGTGGTTTTCACTCGCTCCTAGAGCTGCGTATTTAGCAAGGATTCACATGTTAAACATTTAGCTAGCTTGATAGAGAAGGATCACTCAAATCAGAAAGAATGTGAAGGCTATGATTACGGCAATGAGCGGGAAGTTATAGTTCTCAAGGAATTTGTTTGTTCCTTCTAGATACTGAATATTTTCAGCTGAAAGCATGATTTAAACAAGTACTACAACACTTACTCACACACAATCGCTCTCTCAATAATGCTTTCAAACAAATGTAATCTTACAGTGCTACTTCATCTGTATCCGATTTCGAATGAGCAGAAATCTGTAAGAAATGCATCGATCCGTAGGTAAAATAACTGACGAAAATGTACTGTTATTTTCATCACAAACAAAATTTGCACTGCAAAAAGCAGCAATTATACCTTTTAATGTTTTTAATTCCTTTTATGTTCCTGTGGCTCAGTGGTTGAGCATTGCATTAGCAGCGCAAAAGGTCGTGGGTTCGATTCCCAGGGAGCATATACTGGTAAAAAAAAGGTATGTGTAAAATGCCTGAATGCACTGTAAGTTGCTTTGGATAAAAGCGTCTGCTAAATGCATAAATTATTAAATTCAATTAATGCTGACAACCATGTTATTAGCTTGTCATATGGTAGAAAAAAAGTTTGCACACTAGTGTTCCACTTTGAAACTCTCCTGTTATTTTATTTATTAATTTTTTTTATATACGTTATGAAGAAAACTGTGATATTTCAAACAAACTGGAATACTTTAGACGCAGAGCACAGTCTGTCACAGGCAATTCTTGTTGCATTTTTCATCAATTAATTTCTTAAATTATCCTTTGACTATGTTCTGGCCCGCCATCTAGTGGCAAAATATTTTTTGGGGCCCAATGCCAAACTTACTTGCCGACCCCTGCCCTATGGATACCCCCGCTCCCTCTCCCTGGATTTGCTGCAGGTCTTTGTGCTCACATAATACATGGCCATAGTACTGTTCTCAGAGATAGGGAACTGAGCTAAAAGAGCATACCTGACTTGACACAAAACTGTTATTTGTTAGCTCGTCTCAGGCAGGTAATTTCTGCGGGGGGGTATGAGACCACGGGACACTGTGTGTGCGAGTGTGTATGTGTGTGACAGGCAGCTCAGAGTTTAGTAGTGACACTTGCACTAAAACACAGAACTTGCCTGAAGCACAGCCTGCAGCTACATGCCATACTAGCACCGCACGCACACGTACACGCACACGCAGACTATTCTTATCCAGCCTCACATGGCCACTGTAAATGTGTTGAGACAGTACAGTGCATTGTCATACTCCACCTGCCCACAGCAAAAAGTGTTCTGCTATTGTTTTGTAACTGATCAGGACTGGCAAGATACAAGCCCAGGTTAGAGAAAGAGTGTGAGAGAGCAATGCAGGTAGATGGGTAGGTGGGTGTCTGTGTGAATAATTGATGTTATGAGAATTGTGTTGTGTTGCTGTGGAGTATCTGTCACTCATTGCTGTCAACAGCTCTGAATCAAAACAGATGCCAACCTGACAACTTCCTCAAGGGTCTCCCCTTCTGCCACACTATACATACACGAAAGCGACAGAGATACAGCAGCAACGGCAACCAAAAAAGACTGAACTCTTTCAGACATTAAAATCACTGCCTTATCTTCTCTGTCTGTTTGATTATGTACATTGGTGAGTTTATTTGCCTCGGGATATACACACTCTTTCAGCTGACTACTGCCAATTATGTGTGCGCGATACAGAGAGTAAATGCAAGTGTGAGGAGGTGTGTGTGTGTGAGGTGCAGTTGTGAAGGGCTTCCTCACAGCAGTATAAGCAAAAGAACTTCTGGTTTTCCACCTTTTTCCTGAATGCGGAAGTCTCTGGTGTTTCTAGTCAAATTAACGTATTTTCTGAGCTGATAATATTATGTGAAAACTAAAATGGTTTTAAAAAGCACATGGCACCATATTTTCTTCACTTTAAAGTGATGCAATAACTGTCTATTTGCAGTAACTCTCCTGTCATAGTTTAATAAATGAGTGGGTAGATGACATGAAGCGACCCGTGGTTAGCTGCACTGAAAATGAGTGCACATATCTTACAGACAGCTCCTGATTTGGATGAAGTTTGAAGAATTTTGTCCATGAAATGGTAAGAGCACACATTTTTTTTACATTTTATTTTTTTATTTCACACACAGTATTTTAACTTAAGCGGTGCAAGCCATGCTCGTTTTCTTTTGTCATTGTTTATGCAAGGCATTACAGCCCCGGACACGGACAGATTTGCTAGTGCGCAAAAGAAGTACTTCTTCTAAACAGGAATTCTTTACGTTTATTTATTTTACTGTGGCAGCCAACAACTGCACAGCTTATCGCTCATCCTTATTTTTTGGTAGGTACTTTTATCTGTCTGTCTGAGTATCTATCTATCGTTGTTCTATCTATCATTTTATCTGCCTATCTAGCTAGCTTTTGTTGTGGATTTATAAGAATTCTTTGTCAGAGCCAATGGATGGTTTTATTTGGATCTGTAGCTCTGAGGTGACCCAGTGAACAGGAGTCTTTGAGTATGTAGCGCCACATACCCACACACATCAAACTCATGTTTCATTCATGAGGCATTTCCACTGACAGTGCAGTTGTTTGATGTACAAGACCCGACAAGTCCGACATGGATATAGCAAAGACTTTGCGTGAATGTGTGATTGATTGATATGTGAAGGTTTGATTGGCACTGAAAGATCACCTGCTTCATGGAGATCATCAGTTTCTTTTTCTGTCTCTCATACACACAAAGCAAAAAACCTGGTCACATCATGTTCTAATAATGGACTGAGACTTCAAAACACAATTGAGAGTGATTGAGGAGATGATGGGACTAGTTCAAAATAAAAAGGGAATGTTTATGAGAGAGAGATCAGACAGACCGATGGATTGATCCGTCTGTCCTATGGATTCTCTGGTACTCACCCGAGTCCAATACAATTGATCACGGAGAAGGGACAAAGAGACGGAGAGAGGAGAAAAAGACAAATCATTTTTGCAGGCACGCTTACACCAACTGCCTCTGCTGGGCTGATTTCTATTCCGCTGGCACAGACTCTCCAAGAATGTTATTGTGTTTCTGTCAGAGGTGCTTCAAGCTGATGGGCCGCCATGCCTGCTTGAAAAGAAAAGCAGTTTCACATCTGGAGTGGGAATCTTCTCCCATTGACAAAGACACAGCGACTCGCCCCCTTGTGCATCATGCTTCTCATCAGAATAAAATACAGGAGTCAAACCAGCGGGATCACAAAGTCTAATCAGCTATCGAGTGGCTCTGCTATCTGGCCTTATTAATCAACACAAACCATACTGACCTTTTCAGCAATGTGATGGGACTGTTGAGCTCACACACAATTACAAGCTCATCAAGAGATGAGAAAAGCCCAGCATGGCTATGACCAGTTACAGTTAAACATTAATAATGTCAAATGATTGAAAACAGGAAATGGAGTGCTCTTGGCACTAGGAACGTTAAAAAGATAAAGACAGCAGATTAAGGGAAAAGAAAGCAGGAAAGAGAGATTTGTTTAGAACAATGCATGAGAAATCATATGACAGATATATATTCCTATCTATCTGTCAGTCTATCTGTCCTGTCTCAATATTCACAATATTTTTTTACTAAATATTGATATCACAATATTAAAATTTTTTAATGTTAAACAATGCTTTAAAGTCTCTTATACTCACCAAAGCTGCTTTCATTTTAACTACACACACACACACACACACATATATATATATATATATACATTTACATTTAGTTATTTAGCAGACACTTTTATCTAAAGCGACTTACAAATGAGGACAATAGAAGCAATCAAAACTAACAAAAGAGCAACAATATATAAGTGCAAATGACGAGTCTCGGTTAGCCTAACGCAATACACGTAGCAAGGTATTTACTGTATATATATATATATACACACACACACACACACACAAACAAAGAGAATAACTTTGTTAAAGCAAGTGTTATTTTTTTTAATAAAATAGAAGATAATAGATAAAGTAGAATTAAAATAGAATAGAAATGGCTAGAGTTAGAGGGTCAAATAAAGATGGAACATATGTTTTTAGTTGTTTCTTGAAGATCGCTAAGGACTCAACTACTCGGATTGAGCAGGTCATTCCACCAGGAGGGAACAGTTAATGAAAAAGTCTGTGAAAGTGATTTTGTGCCTCTTTGAGATGGCGCATTAATGTGACGTTCACTTGCAGAACACAAGCTTCTAGAGGGCACATAACTCTGAACTAATGAATTTAGGTAAAGGGGTGCAGAGTCAGTGGTGGTTTTGTAGGCAAACAGAAATGCCTTGAATTTTATGCGAGGAGCTACTGGTAGCCAGTGCAAGTTGATTAACAGAGGTGTGATGTGCGTTCTTTTTCGCTCATTAAAGATTAATCTTGCAGCGGCATTTTGGATTAATTGTAGAGGTTTGATATAAGTGGCTGGAAGACCTGCCAAGAGAGCATTGCAATAGTCCAGCCTGGATAGAACAAGAGCTTGAATAAGAAGTTGTGTTGCCTGTTCTGAAAGAAAGGGCCTAATCTTCCTAATGTTGTATAAAGCAAATCTGCAGGACTGGGCAGTTTTAGCAATGTGGTCTGAGAAATTCAGCTTATCATCAATCACAACTCCTAGGTTTCTAGCTGTTTTTTAAGGAGTTATTGTTGATGAGCCTAACTGGATGGTGAAATTTTGATAAAGTGATGGGTTTGTTGAAACCAAAAGCAGTTCTGTCTTAGGTTGAGTTGAAGGTGATGGTCCGTCATCCAACAAGAAATGTCTGTTAGACATGCTGAGATGCGAGCAGCTATCGTTGGATCTTCAGGATGGAAAGAGAGGTAGAGTTGAGTATCATCAGCATAGCAGGGATATGAAAAGCCTTGTCTCTGAATGAGAGAACCTAGTGATGCCATGTAGACAGAGAAGAGAAGTGGTCCAAGAACTGAGCCCTGAGGCACCCCAGTAGCTAGATGTTTTGATTTGGACACCTCACCTCTCCAAGATACCTTGAAAGAACTATCTGAGAGGTAAGACTCAAACCACTGGCGTGCTGTTCCTGAGATGCCATTTTCCAATAGGGTTGACAGGAGAATCTGGTGGTTCATCGTATCAAAAGCAGCGGACAGATCCAGCAAGATAAATATAGAATGGCTATATATACTGTTTATATAGCCATTCTAAAGTCTGGGGTAAGTACAATTATTATTATTATTTTTTATTCAGCTAGGACACATTACAGTAAAGACATTTATAATGTTAACAAAAATTTCAAATAAATGCTGTTCATTGAACGTTCTATTCCTCAAAGAATCCTGAAAAAACTTTCACCGTTTCTACAAAAATATTAAACCATTTAATCATCGATAATAGTAAGACCCATTATTAATAATTTATAATAATTGAGCACCAAATTGGCATATTAGAATGATTTAAAGGATCATGTGACACTGAAGACTCAAGTATAATTTTTATATAATTTTTGATATCAATCTGTTTTTTTTTTTTTTTTTAGTACCAGTATATTTATTGTCTTGTTCAAACGTTGACAGAGAAAGGATAATATATATGATTTGGAATTAGGGTCGTCTGATATATATAATGATTTGTGTATTAGCACAAAAACTTTAAAGAAGAAAGAAAATGAATCTGTATCTCTCACCTTCTAGCTCAGCTGAGGAGCGTAAAGTCACCTCTGAGAATTCTGAATGAAATGGCAGTTAATCTGTCTGAAGTCTGTAGCTCATTCCACAGTGGACCTCAATAAGCCTGATGGATCACTGCTGAGTTTCTCTCACTCCAAAAGCATCCTAGAAATAGAGAGAGAGAGAGAGAGAGAGAGAGAGAGAGAGAGGCAGTTCCAGACTGCTAATTTGTTTGTTTCTAGGCTTAATCAAAAGTAGGTATCAATAACATTGACAGCCTTGAATGGTGTGAATGGCACACATAGAAACTATGCTCCACGATCGCTTACAACGATCTGCAATTATTGATGCCCTCAGTGGAAGAGACAAGCTTGTGCTAAAGGTGAAATATGTAATTTTTGTAATATTAATATACATTCTCTTATCCCAGATAAATGTGCAGCAGTAAATATGCAGCTGTTAGTAAGCCACGTGCAGGTTGATTTTCCTGAAAGGTGTAAACACTGTCTCTGTGGCTCTAATAAAACATTGATCTGTTTGTTTGAGCATCACAAACAGCCTGACACAGCAACACACACTCATCCAAGGTTGTGAGTTTGGGATGGGACTATCTATTTGTTCGACTAATGACAGATGATGCTATTATGCCGGCATGTTGTGGGTGGTGGCTAGGCACTGCTATGCAGTTGCTGAGGGGATCCAAATAAGCGCTTGCTATCCAGTTGCTGTTTTGCTCTTAGGGTTGGCTAGGGTGTCGCTAAAGGGTTCTGAGTGATTAATAAGCACTTCTGGGTGTTTTGGGTGGTGCTCTGCATTTGCTGAGGGGTTCAAAGTGAAAATAAATGCTTGCTATGCCGTTGCTAGGGATTTCTGGATAGTGGCTAGGGTGATGCTATGCAGTTGCTTAGGGGTTCAAAATGAAGGTAAGTGGAAGGCAGTTGCTAGGGTGTTGCTATGTAGTTGCTGCATGGTTTGGAGTGATTAATAATCAATTGCTATGCAGTTTTTAGTCTGTTCTGGGGTGTTGCTATGCAGTTGCTAAGTGCTAAGTGATAAGGTTGCTAGGCAGTTGCTAGAATGTTCTGGATGATGTGAAGTGCTTACTAGCCAGTTGCTAGGGTGTTACTGGTGGTGGTATGCAGTTGCTAAGGCTTTCGGTGTGATAAACTTACTATGCAGATGCTAGGGTGTTCTGAATTGTTGTTACAGCATTATTATTGAGTGTCTAAGAAGTTCTGAGTGATATGTATTTACTATTCATTTGCTACGATGTTCTGAGGGATTAATAATAACTTATTCCCCATATTGCATGTTGCTCTTTCTCTCATTCAAAGAAATATGAGTGCACCATCTTGGTATATACACAGTCCTATGTGTCAATAAGCAATTGCTTTGCAGCTCCTAGGGTTTTCTAGGTAGGGGGCTTGGGGCTAAGGTGATGCTGCTTGGTTGCTCTGGTGTTCTGGATGGTTGCTAAGTGGTTACTTACTGCCTGAAAGGGCCCACCTGCCGGTTCTGATTGCGTAGAAAAGTAATAGCACACCTCTCGTCAACAAGCCACATGATTTGAGGTATCAATCATCTGTAGCACAAATATTGCAGGACGACTTACAGGGTAAAGTTTAATACACTGAACAAAATTATAAACGCAACACTTTTGTTTTTGCCCACATTTTTCATGAGCTGAACTCAAAGATCTAAGACTTTTTCTATGTATACAAAAGGCCTATTTCTCTCAAATATTGTTCACAAATCTGTCTAAATCTGTGTTAGTGAGCACTTCTCCTTTGCCGAGATAATCCATCCACCTCACAGGTGTGGCATATCAAGACGCTGATTAGACAGCATGGTTATTGCACAGGTGTGCCTTAGGCTGGCCACAATACAAGGCCACTCTAAAATGTGCAGTTTTACTGTATTGGGGGGTCCGAAAACCAGTCAGTATCTGGTGTGACCACCATTTGCCTCACGCAGTGCAACACATCTCCTTCGCATAGAGTTGATCAGGTTGTTGATTGTGGCCTGTGGAATGTTGGTCCACTCCTCTTCAATGGCTGTGCGAAGTTGCTGGATATTGGCAGGAACTGGAACACGCTGTCGTATATGCCGATCCAGAGCATCCCAAACATGCTCAGTGGGTGACATGTCGGTGAGTATGCTGGCCATGCAAGAACTGGGATGTTTTCAGCTTCCAGGAATTGTTTACAGATCCTTGCAGCATGGGGCCGTGCATTACCATGCTGCAACATGAGGTGATGGTCGTGGATGAATGACACAACAATGGGCCTCAGGATCTCGTCAAATTATCTCTGTGCATTCAAAATGCCATCAATAAAATGCAACTGTGTTCAGTGCCAGACGGCATCGAATGTGAGCATTTGCCCACTCAAGTCGGTTACGACGATGAACTGCAGTCAGGTCGAGACCCCGATGAGGACAACGACCATGCAGATGAGCTTCCCTGAGATGGTTTCTGACAGTTTGTCCAGAAATTCTTTGGTTATGCAAACCGATCGTTGCAGCAGCTGTCTGGGTGGCTGGTCTCAGACGATCTTGGGGGTGAAGATGCTGGATGTGGAGGTCCTGGGCTGGTGTGGTTACATGTGGTCTGCGGTTGTGAGGCTGTTTGGATGTACTGCCAAATTCTCTAAAACGCCTTTGGACACGGCTTATGGTAGAGAAATGAACATTAAATTCACGGGAAACAGCTATGGTGGACATTCCTGCAATCAGCATGCCAATCGCACACTCCCTCAAAACTTGGCATCTGTGGCATTGTGCTGTGTGACATGCACATTTTAGAGTGGCCTTTTATTGTGGCCAGCCTAAGGCACACCTGTGCAATAATCATGCTGTCTAATCAGCATCTTGATATGCCACACCTGTGAGGTGGATGGATTATCTCGGCAAAGGAGAAGTGCTCACTAACACAGATTTAGACAGATTTGTAAACAATATTTGAGAGAAATAGGCCTTTTGTGTACATAGAAAAAGTCTTAGATCTTTGAGTTCAGCTCATGAAAAATGTGGGCAAAAACAAAAGTGTTGCGTTTATAATTTTGTTCAGTGTATTTAGTGCCAAAGTGTTAATGCTCTTTGAGAAGTCAACTGATAAATGTAAGCTTATTCACAGTTTGCACATTAAACTGGGATGAGAGAAAGAGTGAAAAATCACACGCTATTATTAGTTAACAGTGAAATTTTCAGTGTTATGGTTCAGAAGAAGTGGATTAATATTTCTCCTGTTATAATCAGTTGATCTAGCACGCCATGTGAAATTGCATTTTTAAAATATGGTGAAACTCACACACGCATTCGCAAACCCACACCACTTAGCTGCTTCACAGCTCTTAGACAGGAAAAGGAAATCGATGCGGGGAGAGAGAATCCCTCAGCCCTTTCAGTGTCTCTCTCTCTCCCCAAACGAACAGCAGGACATAATAGCAAGTGACAGAAGTTAAACGTCTCCAAAATCCAACACACATACCCTGACAAAAAGTACTAGCTCAAATAGTTCTGAGCAGTTCTGAGGCATATGTCTGTCTCCGGGCCGGATCATGGGGATGAAAAGAGAGACAGACTGTATCCGAGAATGAGAGCGAGAGGCAGCGTCCAGCCGGCGGATTGCTTTTGGCGTGTTGTTCCGTGCGCACATCTCCCTCGAGTCTTCTGTAACCTTTTCTCGGCTTGTCATCAGCCAGAAGAAAAGGAGAGAGCAAATGAAAAAAAGACCAGAGAATGGGAAAGAGAGACAGATACAGAGATTGACATGAAGAAACAGCCTCCACAGCCAAAGTGGCATTAAACCAGAGCATTACAAAGAGTCATAACAAAGAGACGAGTGACTGTGAAGAAAAGATGTTTCTGATGTTGGCAATGCGGTGGAATGGATAAGAGATCCTGTTTTTACCGATTCTGGTGTTTTTCTCTCTCTTTCTGCCTTGTGAAGGAAACAGAGTGACTTTTAGAGTGCCGCGGTGCTGTTTTTGGTAGTTTTCGACAGTTCTCTTAGAGTCTCTGTTGTGGCAGCATATGCTCTGTGAACGAATCTCTGTCAGTGTGTCAGTGTCCTGTCTCAGCTGTCTGAAGATCTCATGAATCAGCCAGACATGCCTCAAACTTCTTCTTTTTTTATTTTTATAAACTATTCAGAAGTTTGGGGTCTCTTATGCTCACCAAGGCTGCATTTATTTGATCAAAAATACAGTAAAATTGTGAAATATTAGAACTATTATTCGGTTGAAGTTACTCACGGTTCGGTTTGTATCACGGTTTTAGAGTAACTGTTTCGGTACGGTTCGGTATGTCCTATGTTTAGGGGAAAAGAAAATAAGAACAAATAATCTAATTAAAAGCAACAGAACAAATAAATACAACAGAGCAAAGATACAAATAACATAAAAAGTGCTTTTCAGGTTGGTCTAACAATTTTTAGGTACAGAAATTGAATAAAGTAATTTTACAATGTAAAATTACATTGCGTATTTGACTGTATTCATTTTTATTCTGGCTCTTTAATGTTTAAACTGGCAAGGCTTAAAAGCATTTACATAGTTTAAACACAGATAGCAATGTGTACTGTTCAGGTCTCACCTGCACACGCGCTCTATCAACACCCTGGTGATGACGGCATAAGTGACTGGTCAGATTCTAGCATACGGCGCTTGCATTGAACAAGGAGTGACAGGTTTGTTCACTTTTTTTTTTCTTTTTTTTCATTGCTGTTGTTGTAATATATTGGGAAGCCAGAATGCATATCCATCGACAGAAACATACATCAGCCAAACTGTTTTACTTGTTGTTGTTTTTAACAAACCACATTACAGATGCATTGTCAGGTTTCAGTTGAACCGCGGTGCAAGTGCGTGCCGAACTGTGGCTGGAGAACCTAATGCATTCATTCATTCATTCATTCATTCTGTTATTTCGCTCACCCTCATATCATTCCAAACCTGTATCCTGTTAATTTTGCTGATTCAGTAATTTGGTTTGCAGCAGTTCTTGAGTTAACAGCTCACTGGAGGGGAAGATTATTAATGAATAATGTCTTTTGGTCATATGAACTCAGAAAACGTATTATTTTAGAGTAGGCCATGAGACATATGGACTAGTTTAATGGTTCTTTATTGATTGGAACTTCACAGTTTTTAATATAAAGCAAAAATTCTTAAAATTCTTCTATCTCATTTTGTGTTCTACAGTAGAAAGAAAGTCATGTGGGTTGGAATGACATGAGGTTGTGTAAATGATGACAAGAATTTTCACTTTTGGGTGAAAATCCCTTTAAACAACTTGATGTTGATGCCAATATGTATTTATCTAAGCCAAAGTGTGTCATTCTTCCAATAAAATACTACCGTCTCAGCTTGGAGACTGTTGTAAGTAAGCAATTTGTAGGTTGATATCTCTGAAGTCTTTGACGATGGCAGTGTGTTGTTATCGAAACATTGCTCTGTTTGAGCATCTCCACAAGCCTGACATAGCCAATGATGTGAGTCTGGGGGGGGGGGGGGGCCAACGCCCTCCCATGTT
>NW_015505416.1:335221-337754 GCF_001515645.1 Sinocyclocheilus grahami | reverse complement strand
CCACCGCCTGCAATGGCCTGGGTGGGGGGTGGGGGGGGGGGGGGGGGGACTATCTGCCTGCCTGGCTTTTGAAAGAGGTATTTGAGAAACCTGTGAAAACAGCATTTTAGGCTACACACTTTAGCATCAGCTTTCAAGACAATGTGACATTTGCAACTCATTTAACTTCACAATTTGATATGTGTCTAAGTGAATCATAATATTTTGATGGAGAATGTAGAACAGGACTTCATTTTAGACATCGCAATTTGACTGGATGTATAAAAGTAGGCTTTATCATTGGTTAATATTATTACAATATGTCGATATACATGTTTTAAGAAAGTAAATGGGATCAATTTTGATTTTATAAGAACACTTAAAGAAAATGAGGAACCCAGCAGAAAGTACAATATACAAAACTGAGAACATAAATATTTTGTAAACTTTTCCTTAAACGCTTACTTTGGATTACTTCCAAGATTGTAGAAACTAGGTGAGTGCTTCTCCCCAAAGCTGCCAGCTCACTTCTTCATACTGAACTAGTCTAATGAATATCACTTATATAAGATGACTCTCATGAAAGTGTTATTCTCTGGTGTTCTCTTGGGCAATTACTGCTGTAAGAAGCGCTATAAGCGTCATATTTCATTTTGTGAAGTTGATAAGTACACTATGTTCCCTTCCAGAATGAGGAAAGTGTTTTCACGCAGTATGCGCATATGCATAATTTTACGCATCAAAACTGACTGACATAAACACGTCTCGACATTTACCAGCCGATGTGTCTCCATTTGTCTCTGTCTGGAAAGTGCCAGGTTCACTAATAGGCATCATGGGCACTTTGGTGGATGAGGAGATACCCCCTGACAATGTAAAGCGCTTTGAGTGCCTAGAAAAGCGCTATATAAATGCAACAAATTATTATTAACACGCTTACATAGAAAAAATATATATAGATTTTCAGGTCTCAAATTAGCATTGAAACACAGTTAGATGGATGATGGATGCTCTGTCTAGACTAAAGTATTTGGCAAATTTTTTGATGGAAAGGGAAACTGCATGCACACTGTTTATGTGCTAAAATGTCTGCCCACATATGCATATATGCACACTTTTACTATGCACAGATGAATTATGGGAGAAACTCTCATTCTTCAGCCCCTCCTTCCTTGATAAGTCCATTACCTTGGCACTTGGCTGTGGCAAATTCACTAACGTGGGCCCGACTTCAAACCATTAATCAGGACTTCAATGCTTAGTGCACCGTAAAAAGGTTATTTGTGTAATAGATAAAAGGGTGAAATTAATTATAAAGCCGGAATGCAAAGTTCTATTTCTCCATGGCTTTCCCGCTCTGTCATTCAGCTGACCCTGTGTCCACCGCCATATAGCACTTTACTTTCATGGATGCCTTGCTGTATCTCTAGTAACCTTTGTGTACTCCTCAGAATTCACCTTACTATCACTTAGAAACAAACGCTCTTGGTTTCCACGGCTTTCTGTGCACTTCATCTCTCTCGTGTTCAGCGATGAGATTTGCTTTGATTTGTACACCAAGGAGCAAAGAATGAATAGTTAGCATTTGATATCTCCCTCCAGAGCGTATGGGTGCCGGCGTGTGATTAATTGAGGCTCTTTTGAATGTAAATTCAGATCAGCTGTGGTTTTGTGATTCGCAAAGACACCACATTGACTTCCTGTTTGTCACCCATGTATGTGCAATGGGTCATGTCACCCTGTTTATTCCCAAGCAGGATTAACTAAGAATGAGCTTTCACTGATTTGTTTGCCTTTTATGCTTGAAATGAGTATGTGAATTGCATGATTTTGTGATCCGGAGTGTTTGTGTTCTTTTTTCACTTCACAAGTCAGCAGGAAACTACAATTAATAATGTGTTTTAACATTTGCAGACAGAATGAATAAAAATTACTTTTGCCGACATTTAACACTCACTTAAAGTTAATCTTTAAAAATAGAATTGAATAACTTTGTAATCTTTAGCAGATTCTTTTGAAAATCCATATTTCACTCTGTACATTATAATGTTGTGATTCCTATATTCACTTCAGATAAAATGATTTTTTTTTAGTGTAGTGCTACGGTTCAAAGGTTTGGGGTTCCCCTTCAGGAACTCGAGCTGCATCGAGATTCGCTTTGGGAACGCCCTTGCGTGACCGCGTTCTGAAGCACGTCTCAAATCCGTCCAATGGAGCAGCGAGACGTCATGAGCAGGGTGACGTAAGCACCAGAAAGCATAAAAGCGCATCCGGCCGGGCTTCTGTCCTTCAGTAGCGCTCTGTGTATATGTCTGTCTATTTACTGTTGTCTGTCCGCACAAGCACTCATATATATAAAACAATGAGAAAGTCTATGGCGAGCGAACGACATTACAAACGCTGTGTTTCTCTCTGCCCACGATATCTGGCGGCAGGGAATACACACGATTTGTGTGTCATTTGTTTAGGAGCGAAGCATGCACGGTCAGCTTTCGAACAGCTGATTGTCATCACTGCGAGCTCTCGCTGCGCACGCTCCGCTCTCGCCTGGCTG
>NW_015505416.1:320390-326172 GCF_001515645.1 Sinocyclocheilus grahami | reverse complement strand
CCGGCAACGGTACGGCATGGGAGAGCTCGCCCCCTCAAGTGAGGGTGCTACAGCAGTCAGGTCGGTCGTTCCCTGCCGGTCATCTGCTTCAGGGCACCGAACTGGCTCCTCTAATAATACCAGATGCCAGCCTCGAGAGGCTGGTTCCCTTAGTAGATTTTCTGGTAGCGTGGAAACTTCTACCAAATATCTCAAAATGGGTCCTGCAGATTGTAGAGAAGGTTACAGAATCCAGTTCGGTTCTCGTCTGCCTCGTTTCAACGGGGTCATCCCCACACTATTGGGCCCCGAGCAGGCTCTGGTAATGGAACAAGAAGTAGATACTCTCTTGAGGAAGGGGGCCATAGAACGTGTTCCTCCTCTCTCGAGAGCGTCCGTGTTCTACAGCCGTTACTTCATCGTTCCGAAGAAGGATGGGGGTGGTGCGACCTCGGTGCCTCAGGGCTCAGTGAGCTCTGACAAGTGAAATTCCCAGCTGCCGCCTGGCAACGGTACGGCACGGGAGAGCTCGTCCCCTCAAGTGAGGGTGCTACAGCAGTCAGGTCGGTCGTTCCCTGCTGGTCATCTGCTTCAGGGCACCGAACTGGCTCGGGTCGGTTGTTCCTTCAGTGCCCTCACGGAGGTTCATTGATACCCCTGCCACCTCGTTGCTTCAGGGCTCAGTGAGCTCCGACGAGCGAAATTCCCAGCTGCCGCCCGGCAACGGTACGGCACGGGAGAGCTCGCCCCCTCAAGTGAGGGTGCTACAGCAGTCGGGTCGGTTGTTCCCTCAGTGCCCTCATGGGGGTTCATTGATACCCCTGCCACCTCGGTGCTTCAGGGCTCAGTGAGCTCCGACGAGCGAAATTCCCAGCTGCCGCCCGGCAACGGTACGGCACGGGAGAGCTCGCCCCCTCAAGTGAGGGTGCTACAGCAGTCAGGTCGGTCGTTCCCTGCCGGTCATCCGCTTCAGGGCACCGAACTGGCTCCTATAATAATACCAGACGCCAGCCTCGAGAGGCTGGTTCCCTTAGTAGATTTTCGTTTGTTTTTGGTCCGCCAAAGAAGGGATTTCCGGCGACCAAGCAGACAAGCAAGCCATCTCACTAGCCTACGAGTCCTCTGGCCTCCCGTCACCGATGGGGGTCAGAGCGCACTCGACCAGGAGTTTGGCGGCCTCCAAGGCTTTCAACTTGGGTGTGGCCTTGCAGGACATTTCTGCTGCAGCGGGCTGGTCCTTTCTGCACACTTTTGTCCGCTTTTACAACCTACACCTGACATCTACCCCAGGTTCCCAAGTTCTCTCTTCGTGATGTGCTCATAAGATACACATACAGACAGGGACTTGGTAGTATGGCGCAGTTGGTATTCTCGTTCCCAAAGCGAATCTCGACGCAGCTCAAGTTTCTGAAGGGGAACGTCTCTAGGTTACGTATGTAACCATGGTTCCCCGAGGGAACGAGACGCTGCGTCTCTTTGCCATACTCCCTGCATCCTTGCAGGTGCTACTTCATCGAAGCTGGGTGGCGCCCGGCCGGATGCTCTTTTATGTGTTCTGGTGCTTACGTCACCCTGCTCGTGACGTCTCGCTGCTCCATTGGAAGGATTTGACACGTGCTTCAGAACGCGGTCTATTCATCAAACACTTAAAAATAAAAATGACAAATGTGTTGTTTTTCTCCCCATAGTAATGCAACCAAAGAAACTTTCAGTGAACAGTTCTTAAAAGAACCATTATTTTATTAGTGTGAAGAACATTTGAATAATTCAAATAGCCTTTTTTTCCTACTATAAAGAACATTTTGTTTCATGGATGGTAAAGGCTCTTCGTGGAAACAATTATGCCAATAAGGAATTTTTTAAGAGTGAAGGATCCCGGAGAAAACAAAAATGTTAAGCAGAAAAATATTAAGCAGCACAACTGTTTTGATCAGAACAGGTGTTACATGTAAAACAGTCTGTTTGGAGAAAGAAAATAAACCTTTTTTAATTTTTTTTATTTAATTACATTTAATTTAATTTTTTATTTTTTATTATTTTTAATTTTTTATTATTTTAAACCAGTTATCCCTGGTTATTGCTAGCCAATTGGTGAACAACACGATTATGCTGGTCCATCGGATAGACTACCAGCACCAAACTAGCAGTAAACCAGTATACATGGTTACTCAAAGCAGTTTTGAAACAAGTAATTTTAATAAAACAGTGAGCGAAACAATAAAAAACAACAAGAAACTCATAGAGGCTTGTCTCAAAGACACTTTATCCTCTCTCCATCCCTCTTTCTCCTCCTCTTCCATCATATATTTGGTCTAATCCCTCATTTCTGTGTCTGTATAGCTCCTTTCAACCTTGTGGTAGTATGTGTCATCCACACAAACCCTGTTGAGCTGTTCATCAAAACACACATGCACCCAAGCCTACACATACATCTACCTGTCCACATTTCAAAGTCAGTGGCAAGCTGCTAAATGACACTTTCAACCAGCACCTGGTCTGATTGACAGGTTTTCCTCCCATGGCGACATGGTCTGTACACTTCCCAGGTAGACATGACAATAATAGAAATGCACAGACCTATGAGACTTTCTCCCCAGCCGCTTCTGTTTCAGACTTCATAAAACATGCAGGCCTTGTAGTACTTTTTCAAGAGTGAGTCTGCCTGGTGTACCTTTCGGTGTTGGTGCCGTTTCAAAGGCAAAGGACTGGCTTGATCATGTGGATTTGATCAGCGTTTAATAAGGTTTAGCATTTAAGAGGGGCCAAACTAGTTACGTCTGAAGATGAGAGATTGTTTGCTTGCTGGTAGTTTCTGAATACTTGACAAGAGTTCACATCAAATGGAAATTTCACTGTGCTGAATCTGAGTTAGCTGAGTACTTTGCCTTCTATGATGCAAAGTTGTAAGGCATAGTTTAAAATTTTAAAGAGATAAGTTCACCCAAAAATTAACATGTGACGATGAATCTGTTGGCATTTATAAACCATAATGCCATTCCATACTGATATGCAATTCTCTTATGCTTACCAATGCTGCATTTATTTGATCCAAAATACAGTAAAAACTGAGATTTTTGTGAAATATTATTACAATTTCAAACAACTTTTCTATATTAATAGATTTTAAAATGTAATTTATTACTGTGATGGCAAAGCTGAATTTTCAGCAGTCATTACTCCACAGTGTCACATGGTCCTTCAGAAATCATTTAATATGCTGATTTGATGCCTTGTCATTATTGGTGCTAAATTATTAATAATGGTTCTTATTATTAAGTTGAAAACAGTTTTTGCGACTTAATATTTTTGTAAAAATCATGATATATTTTTTTTCAGGATTCTTTGATAAGTTCAGAAGAACAAAAGAATAGCATTTATTTAAAATAGAAATATTTTATAACATTATAAATATATTTGCCATTTTTGATTTAATGCATCCTTGCTGAATAATAATAATAATAATACCTCAAAATTGTGCATGGTAGTGTATCATCGTTGAAAATTATTTAGGAGCATTAAAAAATGTTTCTTGAGCACCACATACCAATACAATCTTTTTAAGAATTTATTTTACAGAGGCTTTTTTTCCTCATATCAGAATAATCATATCACATATTAAGGGGGGCTTAAAGACCCCAAAAATGTATTTCAGAAATAAAACATACAACATTCTGCTGAAGCTGGTTTATGTGTAAGTTGCATTTTTAGTATATTTTTAAATAAATTAATCAATCGTGACGGGTTCTTGGGCTGAGCAGATCTGTGGTTGGTTTCTGTATGTGCGTGTGCAGTAGTGGTAGCTCTGTCAATAGTGTGTGAAAAGCCTTCTTTCTTCTTCAAAGTACAGTTTAGAGAAAGTGTGAAAATGTGACCTGCAGATGTGGGCTGAGAACAGACCTTCACACACCTCCTTCTCTTCTTTTTATTGCTTCTTCTCTGCTGATAGTTTGTACTACTTCAAACCCCAAGCTCTGCAACCCTTTGCCGAGCAAGAAACCAGCTATTGCAACACTCTTGCCCCTTTTCCTTCCCTCTCTTTGACATGAAATGAGTGACAGATAGTCAGAGACAACAAATGGAAGTAAAAAAGGTAGTGGAGAGTGAGAGAGGGTAGACTGGAGACATCATAATGTGCTTTTGTGTCACACAGACATGTTGATTTCTACCTGTTTGCTTTGAGTGAAGTTGTCATGACAGTAGCTGCCATTATACTCGTTTATCATGCCGACAGCTGGTGTGATTTAGCCAAGTGCCTGTTTCTTGATCTGCTTTCTCTTTGCTTGTTGAACAACATTCTTATCAACCAGTCAGATTTTATTTTGGGGGCTTTATTGACATTTGTATCGGCCTATCATTTCACTCTGTTTAGCTTATGCTTAGGCCTGTGTTTCTAATCTGTTTGAATGCATCAATCGATTTTAGGACTTTAAGACTAGTGGTTGAAGTTTGAGGTATTGGGATTAGGAATTTAAAGGGATAGCTCAAACACAGAAATAAAAATGATCTTGTAATTTACTCACACTCGTGTCATTCAAATGCAGAACAACGGTGGACACCAGTGACATTTGGACCAAAAAAAAATTTATAAAAATAAAAAACAGAGAAAGAATTTATTATTTATTATATATATATATATTTTTGTCATAATTCAGTTTTGGAATGACATGAGGGTAAATAAAGGGTCCAGTAAACAATGCCAAACAACAAAAAGTCTTTGCTGAACTCTATGCAATTGTAGATAGTTTTTACAAGTTGGAAATGTTTTCTTTGTATAAATGTCTTTGTATAAAATATAAAAAAGGAGACACAAACATTAAGATATATTTACTCTCAAATTCCTCTGGTGTGTAGGCTTATAAAAAAACCATGAAAAAATAATGAATTAAAATAAAAAAAACACACACACAAAAGCCGGCACACAATATCCTTTGAGAACAATATTTAATTTTTTATTTTTTTGTCTCTGAATATATTTTAATTAATTATTTAATTTAATTTAATTTATTTTTGTGCTTTATACATTGTATTAGTATAAAATTGCTATGCAGATTTTATTTTATTTTGTTTTGGTAGTGGTAGTACAAACCTACCTGAATTGAGTAAAAGCCAATATTATAAAAAGCCCCAAAATAACATGGTTAAATCTTTTAACTATTACATTAGCTACTAGCTAGCATTAGCACACATGATTATCATGTTAAATGTAAGGGTTTTGTATGTAGCTCAATGCTTTTAAAGGGGTCCTATTATGCTGTTTTACAAAGTCTTGATTTTGTTTTGGGGGTGTACTAGAACAGGCTCTCATACTAGATTGTTCGAAAAACACATTATTTTTCACATATTTTACATTATTACAACACCTCTCTCCTCAGTCTGGCATGAACGGCTCGAATAGTTCCTGTATCAAATGAAGGCCCGCCTTCTGAAATACGAAATGTGTTGTGATTGGTTAGCTGGGCCAGTGTGTGTTGTGATTGGCAGCACTCGGAGTCTGGTCGGGAAATGTCACGCCCCTTACCATAGCCGCCTGCGAGCTTCGGTGTAAATATTGCGTCAATATCTAATCAATTTGAGCGCGATTCTAGCCTGTCTCCGACATACTGATTACACTCATTGCATTCTCTAGTGCAGCTCAACCAGATCTCGTCCCATTCGTCGATATTTGTAATATCACAAATCCCGGAAAATATGTGTTGTAGTCCAAACGAGTCGTTCGTTGTAGTTTTTGAAAAGTGATTTCTGTTAAATCAAAGATCTCCTTTTGAAGTGGACTTTGAGCTTTGTAACTTTGCAGATCTTTTTT
>NW_015505416.1:315443-320347 GCF_001515645.1 Sinocyclocheilus grahami | reverse complement strand
GGTTAGCTGGGCCAGTGTGTGCTGTGATCGGTTAGCTGGGCCAGTGTGTGTGTTGTGATTGGTTAGCTGGGCCAGTGTGCGTTGTGATTGGCAGCACTCGGCGCCTGGTCGGGAAATGTCATGCCCCTTACCATAGCCGCCTGCGAGCTTCGGTGTAAATATTGCGTCAATATCTAATCAATTTGAGCGCGATTCTAGCCTGTCTCCGACATTCTGATTACACTCATTGCCTTCTCTAGTGCAGCTCAACCAGATCTCGTCCCATTCGTCGATATTTGTAATATCACAAATCCCGGAAAATATGTGTTGTAGTCCAAACGAGTCGTTCGTTGTAGTTTTTGAAAAGTGATTTCTGTTAAATAAAATATCTCCTTTTGAAATGGACTTTGAGCTTTGTAACTTTGCAGATCTTTTTTTATGCTCAAACAGCAACATTACAGACTAACTAAAGTTGAAAAAGTGAAAAAGCATAATAGGACCCCTTTAACGTAAGCTGAACAAGTCGCAATATATTGGAGTAAAGTTTGTTTAATGTTATTTTATGATTGTTTAATGTTAAAAAGGATGTTGATCCAACAGCATGTCATACTTGGCGTGTTGCGTTACCAGTACAGTATAGTTTTAAGGGAAAGTTCTAATAAGCAAGGTGTTCTCCCATAGGCCAACAGACCTAACAACACATGGTGGTTTGGAGAAAAAAACAATAAACAATTCCAGCAGGTTTTGCCATCAGCTCCTGCCTCAGGTAATGTCTCCTTCACTGCGTCATTATGAAGCCACAGTCATCGTACTCTCTGGATCAGACCTGTGTGTGTGACCTCTCTCAAGCTCTCAGAACAAAAAGGTCAGATCTCGTCACGGGGCGTCAGATGTATTTAATTTAGCCCTCATCCCTGAGGCAGGCCTGTCTGGTCCAGGCTGCCTCTGAGTCCTGGTGTCCCATCAGCTACATTCAGCCATCTTGCAGTGCCACAGAGCATCTCCAGTGAATTTGCTCTGGCTCAGATCTGCAGTCTCCTGTCCACAGGCCCTGTAACACACCTGCAGTGCTCTCAGGCCTTCTGAAGAATCTCTTCAGGGAGATGAGAGAGAGAGGTGATGGTCATGAGAGAGACCGAAAGAAATGCAGAGTGAGAGGTCATTTTTGTGGAGTTGCTTGATTTATCTAATATGCAGTATGAAAAGCACGATTGTGAGTGTAATGCTGTTGTTATAAAACAATTATTTAAATAAGAGAAGTTCATATAGAGCAGCTTACATTTCAGACAAATTGTCTGGTTAGTTTGTATGTTTTCTATTTTGCCCGAGAAATTAGAAGCTAAAGCATCAGAACTTTGCTTTATAGTTCCTTGTTGTCAAGGCATAAACTGCAGTAATACCAACAATGTCTGATGTCATCTGTCAGGGTGGACAGATCTTCAAACATGTGAACTTCTATAAAAGCTAACAATCAGCAGTAATGATGTAGGAGGGGTTTCACCACATCTAATGACAGAAGAGAGGCTGCAGATCAATAAATAGCATCAGATTAATTCATCTGATTCATCAACATTGAGAGAGGACCTGTCATGTCAAAAAGTATCATGACAAAGCAACTGGTGATAAGCATTAAGGTCCCCATTGGATATTACTGTCAGTCGTTCAACATTTCTATTTTCAAACAGTTGTCAATTATTAAAAGTTTCGCTACTTCCATCTTACCTCACTCTCTTTCAGTGTGAAAACTGACACTTCACCCTGGAATTGGTGCTCAGCTTTTGTGAACAGTAAACCACGCCTACTTTGATTTTGACATTGATGAGCGCTGTTAGACTGCTGAGACAGACCAGCCTAAAAATGTACCTTTTAAACCTTTTCGTCATCCTACAACAAACAGAGCTCTGCATAATGGAGTCCAGTAGAGCAGTGCAGGAATTTCAAATAGTAAGCCATTTCTTTTAATTTTGGGTGGTGACTGTCCTGCTTTATAGTATCATGTTTGTTAAAAAGTTGCCCCAGTATATGTTGTGATCCATCAAGCCTCAGACATCAAGGATTATTAAATTCCAGAACTTGTTCTTTGAGATTCCGCTTTGACGTGACAATATCCTCTAGAACACCAGGCCTTTAATCCCAGTTCTGTATCTCATTTTTACACTTCTCACTGATCAGCTGAGATAGTATCTTCAGAGAACCTCTTGCTCGCAGACAGCCTGCACCTCCAGATTTGATCTGGAATCAAATCAGGACCTCCAAGTGCTGATATGCCTCGCAAATGCTGAACTCCATAGTACATGCTGCCAAGCCAACTCATGTATTGAAGTCAAATTACCCATGTCCGCTGTAAATCATACACTCCTCTTAACTGGCACTGCTTTTTGATGTATGAAAAGAAAAACTGACATTCTATTTAGGATGAAGGGAAAGATGGGAAAAAAGTGAAATATTCATGTCTTTACTTTTCAATGAGAGAATATGGGATTCTGTCATGTGAAGCTCATTAGGTGGAATTGTTTACATTTCTGCAGTTTGTAAATTTGCCATAAAAATCTTACAGAGCTTTTTTACGGTGGTACAGTTTGGTTTTAAGAAGTTTAAGATTTTGAATATTGTCTGTAACTTTTTTTGTATAGCAGCTTTCATACAAGAAATGCATCTCAAAGTGCTTTACAATAAAAACGCATTACAACCAGCAACAAGTAATATTCATATTTTCATATTCATATTCATCGTAATTGATATAAAATAAGCTTTGCGATAAAACTACATTAATAATAATAAAAATAAAATTAGAATACATTAAATGCATAACAAAATGTGGTAATTAAAACTATAGTCCCAAGTAACTATAAAAGTTATTTTATTTTATTTATTTGCTTACTGAGTTGTTATTGGTCCATTCTTTCTTGCATTTGTGCACCATACTTTCCGGATAATATCTTAAATATTTAGGTAGGAATCTGGTCCAAAAAAAAAAATCACAGCAATGCATTTTATTTTTACATTCAGAATAGAATAAGAAACAAAATGGAAAGTAAAAACATTATCACCGTATAAACACTGTAAACATTTGCAAACTTAAAGGGGTGGTTGATTGCGATTTCACTTTTTTAACGTTAGTCAGTGTATAATGTTGCTGTTAGAGCATAAACAATATTTGCAAAGTTACGAAGCTGAAAGTTCAATGCAAACGGAGATATCGTCTTTTAAAATTCTGGCAGTTTAATGGCTACAAAAATGGCTGGTAGGGACTACAACGAGTTACTTCCCGGGTTTGTGACGTAACAAACCCAGATAAACCCCGCCCTCGGGAAAAGGCAGCAAATGGGGCGAGGCCATGCTGCGCTGCTTTAGAGAAGAGGAAGAGAACACTAGAGGTGCACGTAAAAATCTATTCATATATGAATCGCGATTCTGTCTTCTAACGATTCTAATGGATTCACAAGTTTCAAAATCAATGTTTATCCCACACTCTCTCTCTCGCTGCTATTTGGCTCTGATGCAGCCTGTCAGAACACACCACTCTGTGGCCTAAAGCAATCTCTGCCCACCGCCCATCTGATTTGTTGGGAGTCATGAATCCGACCAATCAATGCGGAGTTCCCTCTCACTCCGAAAGCGTTTGCTAACTGCAGCTGCTTCAGTGATCACGCATCAGTTGTCTCTCAAAGGTAAGGCAGCAGCAGACGTTGCTTAATTTGCAATAAATCACAATTCACTAACGTTACACTGAAGTTGCAAAACACCTCAATATTATCTATGATTTCCGCGATGCAGAAAATGTGGACAGAATTGCGGAATCCAGTCATATAAATGGAATTTACTGTATGACGCGGAATGTCACGGAATTTGTCAAAGTTTGGATGAATTAATCAAAAGTAGGTCAGTACACTTAAATAGAGTTGCAATATAGACTAGTATCTGTAAATAATAAGTCGCAAAAATACTATTTAAATATTAATCCTGCATGTTCTGCGTGTCTCTATGTAAATGGCACAGACACAGTGATTTCAGCTTCTGTCGTCTCACTAAAGTAGGACGTAAACACATGAACAACATCTCCAGAACTGCTCTGAGAGTCACTTCATGAGCATTTTAGCGTTTGATTTGAGTAAAACTAGCGTCATATCTCTCAGTACACTTAAATAGAGTTGCAATATAGACTAGTATCTGTAAATAATAAGTCGCAAAAATACTATTTAAATATTAATCCTGCATGTTCTGCGTGTCTCTGTGTATGTAAATGGTAGAGACACACGGTTTTGTTTTCTACACATACAAAGTGTGCGACGCATGTGGTGATTTCAGCTTCTGTCGTCTCACTACATGAGGACATAAATACATGAACAACATCTTCAGAACTGCTCTGACTCCCTCTGAGAGTCACTTCATGATCATTTGACAGTTTCATTTGAGTAAAACTGCAGTGTTTCCCACAGACTTACACTTGTTTGTGGCGGCATATATATGCAAATTCATTCTGCCATCTGTTGGAGTGGTAGAGATCAAGTTTTCCCCAGTAACGCTGTACACAAAGCAGCGCTCCTGGAAAATCTATGTGTGGCGGTCAGTTTTGATATTGTGGCGGGCGCCACAAATAAATCAATGTATGGGAAACACTTACATAGGCTACAGAAACTTAAAAGTTCCTCGTGACAACAATATAAGTTCAGGTTAGCTTAAAGAAATGATCAGAAATATATTACTGTGGTGCAGTATGATATACATAATAGCCTACTACTACAACAATTATTACAACTTTTGTTTAAAAGAATAATCACACAATACGCCATTTCTTCCATGTTTTAATTTTAATAGTAAACACTTTGTTTGCCAAAAAATAAAGAGTTTAACTCTCATTTGATTAAAAGATAAATTAAATTGATTTATGCCTTCATTTGCACTGTACTGTAAATTAAAACTAA
>NW_015505416.1:305149-314532 GCF_001515645.1 Sinocyclocheilus grahami | reverse complement strand
GTCACATAGGCCAAGACATTTCAATAGGCTATTGAACTAAGTGTGCCTGTAAAAGGCTATTAGTGTTATAGTTTCATGAAAATAGTTGCAGTCTTCTTAACAACTTCTACAATATAGCTATGAAGACAATTAAATTATTTACACTTATTATATACTTTTTTAAAAAGTTAATCCATTGATGTACATTAGATGATGAATTGAACAGTCACCTCTACCAGTGTAGGTTATGTTTTAGCCATCAGAAAATAATTAATGAGGAATTATGAGAGGTTATGCTATTACACATACATTTCTAACATGTAAATTATTGAAGCCAAATACTTACATTTCCCCAAGCTGTTTAGCTGTAGTACAGTATCTATAGGCTTAATCATGAAGCATACAGTGGCCCCACTTTGAACTCTCTCTTTATATTACCCTTAATGAAGATGAGGAAGACAAGAGTAAGAAGTGCAGTGTGGGAGTACTACACAACCAACACCAGGGAAGGCAGTTTTTGTCAGAGCCCTTGTTATTCTTAATTTTGACATTAATTTTACACCAGACATATATATTGGTTAAAAATATTGATTATCGGTCTACTTGATCTGTAATAATCGGTATTGGCATCGGCCCTGAAAAACACATATCGGTCGACCCCTAGATTTATGCCTTCATTTGCACTGTACTGTAAATTAAAACTAATTGAAATTTCTAGTGTCACATAGGCCAAGACATTTCAATAGGCTATTGAACTAAGTGTGCCTGTAAAAGGCTATTAGTGTTATAGTTTCATGAAAATAGTTGCAGTCTTCTTAACAACTTCTACAATATAGCTATGAAGACAATTAAATTATTTACACTTATTATATACTTTTTTAAAAAGTTAATCCATTGATGTACATTAGATGATGAATTGAACAGTCACCTCTACCAGTGTAGGTTATGTTTTAGCCATCAGAAAATAATTAATGAGGAATTATGAGAGGTTATGCTATTACACATACATTTCTAACATGTAAATTATTGAAGCCAAATACTTACATTTCCCCAAGCTGTTTAGCTGTAGTACAGTATCTATAGGCTTAATCATGAAGCATACAGTGGCCCCACTTTGAACTCTCTCTTTATATTACCCTTAATGAAGATGAGGAAGACAAGAGTAAGAAGTGCAGTGTGGGAGTACTACACAACCAACACCAGGGAAGGCAGTTTTTGTCAGAGCTTTTGTTATTCTTAATTTTGACATTAATTTTACACCAGACATATATATCGGTTAAAAATATTGATTATCGGTCTACTTGATCTGTAATAATCGGTATTGGCATCGGCCCTGAAAAACACATATCGGTCGACCCCTAAACAGCATATCTAAAAATATGAGACAACAACAAACAAAAAACATAGGCCTACCATTAAAAGACATGCTTGGACAGGTTCTGCACGATCCTCTTCAATAATATCCTCTGCTTCTCAATTGTGCTCAAACTGATAAGCGATATTAACGACGCCGTTGATTACAATACAACCGGAGCACATGCCGCTGAGGTGAGGGGCGGGAAGTTTAGATGCGCACTAGAGGCTGTTTAGCCAATCACAACACACTGGGCTAGCTAACCAATCAGAGCCCACTGCTTATGTCTGAGGGCGGGGCTTCAAAAAACAGGAAATGATCAGCCCGTTTCTCAGAGAAGGGACAGAGTGGTGTGGAATAAAGGTAAATTATGTGAAAAAGAATGCGTTTTTTTTAAACCGAAGCATTAACACATGTTAGACTGCACCCCATAAACACAATCAAGCCTAGAAAAAAACTAGTGAACCTCCCCTTTAAGGTACACTGAGAACCCACTGACCCTTCATGCAGAAGATTGTTCTTCTCAGACAGAGAAAGAGAAATAGACACTCTATAGTTCTGCCATACACTCTTAAAAATAAAGATGCTTCAAAAGGTTCTTCAAGCGATGCCATAGAAGAACAATTTTTGGTTCCACAAAGAACCATTCAGTCAAAGGTTCTTTAAAGAACCATCTCTTTCTTACCTTTTTGTAATCTGAAGAACCTTATTTCGCCACAAAGAACCTTTTGTGAAACAGAAAGGTTCTTCAGATGTTAAAGGTTCTTTATGGAACCATTTAGACAAAAAGGTTCTTCTATGGCATCGTGAATCACCTTTATTTTTAAGAGTGTAGCTGACCAGTGACAGCCACTGCAAGTCAATATCTGCTCTAATACTGGAGGGGTTAGCCACAAATCAGCAGTGTATGTGAGAAAAGAGAAGGACAGAGTCGGAGAAACAGAGAGAGAAAGTAAAAACTGCTGTTGAGAGATTCCTCTGGAGGGTTTTAAAAGAGCTTCACTAAAAGGTAGAAAACAACAGCGTGTAAAATAGGTTTTGGCAGAGGTACGGTGTGCACTGAAAAAAGTTTTTGGAGAACACTACGTTCAGAGCTGTGTGGCCCAAATGATCAATCATTGGTGGAGCAAAGTTAACCCAGGGGAGAGAACAAAGATATGTGGTATTATTTTCTTTTTTGGACTATGGGTGTGTTTTTGAGTATCTCAAAGTTGTTTAAACGATATTGCCTATTCTAAAACGTCCACCAGATTAGTGAATTAGACACATACCCTTTTACAAAACTCCGTCTTTTAATGGTAAAGTCAGTTTGAAATGTGTTGAAATCAGTGTCGCAAAATAGTCTTCTTGCTAACAAACTAACAACTGACTGAGATTTATGAAGCTGATTATGGTTCTTAACTTGAATGAATCATTTTAAATGCCACACTCTCAGCTTCAGGAAAAATGAATTCCCCTGTTTCTACTAAAGTAATCCAAAGTAATCTTTTTTCAGTTTACAGCAGGATTGTTAACTGTTGTGAACTAAAACTGTTGTTTGAAATAAAGTTAAGGTAAAATAAAATGTAAATATTAGATGGAAAAACCTAAACTAGACAAAAGTTAGAAGTGTTGCCTTGAGGAGGAAAAAAATATATTAAAAATAACAAAAGTACCTAACAAAATTGCTAAAAATTAACCTGAAAAATTAAAAACATGAGTCCCACACATGACATGCTGACAAATATATACAGTGGGGCAAAAAAGTATTTAGTCAGCCACCAATTGTGCAAGTTCTCCCACTTAAAAAGATGAGAGAGGCCTGGGCCAATTAAGAATTCATTCCCTACTTTTATTAATTCATTCTTTCATTTTAGTTACAGTAAATCATGGCCACAAATTAAGAATCCATTACCACAACTTATTAATTTGTTCCCTCAATTTAGTAAACTGTGGCCATGTTGTATTTGTTCCCTCATTTTGATTTAATTAAACTCAAGGGGGAAAAAAAATCTTAATTTGTGTTCTCAGTTTAATTTAAATTAATAATTGTTTTTCCAGGAGAATACCTTGTTGTGTTTCACTGCACAGATTTTTAATTGTTTCTATACTATACGTTAAACTTGATATAGATTGAGTTAGGTCATTGTGCATTCTTTATCCACTGACCCTGTGTTCTTTTTATTATGCCATTACTCTGTGTTTTCACATTTTTAAACACAAGAACACATTGTGTGTGAACGGCCCCTCAGGCCTTGGGTCAGATTGTCAAATTGGGAGATATAAATTCACAATTTTGAGATATAACTTGGGTCAGATTGCTTGGAAAAGCTTTTATACCTCAAACAGGCTGTCAGATCTACAGGTTAGTATATGCTGACTACTGAATTCACTGCACACAGTTTGATTGTGTCAAAAGAACGGACGGTTAGCTGCCAAGCAGGATGTGTTCCCAGATCACAACAATCTTGTCCAGCAAACAGTTCCAACCACAGCCCTGACCATCAATTACTCCTAAATTCAGAGGGACATGATGGGTTGATAAGACCACTGTTAAAGCACCAGCCCAACACTCACCCTCAAATCTAATTGGCTGCTAAGAATGAAAGGATGTGGATCCAGGAACACGTCCTACTTGGCACAGTCAATGAGTAGGTACACAGGCCCAGTTGTGTGTCCATCATTAGCACTTTAGCCAATTCTGATGCCCTACATGGCTTTGCTCTGGAAGATCTGACATGGCTCCCTTTGTACGGTTCTGGTTCATTTGTCTGGTCTGTGCTGCGTTCAACCTGTAGGGTTTTCAATCATGCTTTTAGCATGAAGCTTTTCAGTAATGGACTGTGTAAGAGCGCTGACAGTCTGACGGATGCAATTAAAGCTCTTTCTCTCTCTTTCTCCGATGCTAGCAGAGCTTATCAGAGCAAAAGAAGGCCTTCACACAAACGTCGATATAAAACAGCTAAACCCCCCACGCTGCTTGGTCCTCTTTGGGCCAGCGGTTTCACCGCAATGCTGGCAACAGCCATATGTCTCCAACACCACCGTGAAGCCCCGGTCCCTGAAGAGCTAATCAAAACTAACATGTAAGAGACTAGGTGCATGTGGGTCAGAACCAACCAGAGGGGATATTCCCCTACAAAACACAACATAAGCATGCGATCGCTCCCTCTCGCTCACTCGTCTTTGGCTCCCTACATGACAATCTGTGTTCAGTATGGTGGATTGCAGTAGGAGGTAATGCATTATGTGATGCATGCTGTGAATTCTATCAGTGGGCAATAGGTTCAAAGGTCCTACAGTCAATCCGACAAGGTCAGCATACACACTGCTTGATGTATTAAATCAGTATTTAGCACGATGGTTAACACACACACACACACGTTCAACATGGATTCCATAATTTTCTGCCTTGTGCACTCCCTTGAAGAACTAGGGAAACCTGTATGGATTCTGCTCAAAGAAGATATAGTTTAAAATAAGATATCACATTTTGAGACACATAAGTCATAATTGTGACAATCACAGCTACAGTATGATAAATAGTTACAGTCTGTCAAATTGGGAGATATAAATTCACAATTTTGAGATATAACTTGGGTCAGATTGAGATGGAGCGTTGCAATTTTTAGAAATTCGGAAAATCATATTTTAATATAAAGTTGCAATTGTCACATTGACAGATATACATTTTAATTAATTATGAGATATATTTTTTAATTATGAGATATAAAACAACAGTTTTGACAGTCAATCTTAAGTGTGAAAAATAAAATTGCAATTGTGACTATAAAGTCAGTTTTGAGGGAGCCACATAATGAATCTGTCATGATTTTGAGATATAAAGTCAAAATTGGGATAATCAGTAACAATTTCAAGAAATAAAATCATATTGTGAGATACAAAATAAAAATTTTGAGAGTCACAATTTTGAGTCACAATTTTGAGATGACTAACATGTAAGAGACTAGGTGCATGTGGGTCAGAACCAACCAGAGGGGATATTCCCCTACAAAACACAACATAAGCATGCGATCGCTCCCTCTCGCTCACTCGTCAGGGTCAGATTGAGATGGAGCGTTGCAATTTTTAGAAATTCGGAAAATCATATTTTAATATAAAGTTGCAATTGTCACATTGACAGATATACATTTTAATTAATTATGAGATATATTTTTTAATTATGAGATATAAAACAACAGTTTTGACAGTCAATCTTAAGTGTGAAAAATAAAATTGCAATTGTGACTATAAAGTCAGTTTTGAGATAGTCACATTTTGAGGGAGCCACATAATGAATCTGTCATGATTTTGAGATATAAAGTCAAAATTGGGATAATCAGTAACAATTTCAAGAAATAAAATCATATTGTGAGATACAAAATAAAAATTTTGAGAGTCACAATTTTGAGTCACAATTTTGAGATAGTCATAATTTTGATTATCACAGCTGTTAGAAAGTTGCAATTTCGAGATATAAAATAATTTTGTGAGATACAAAATAACAATTTTGACAGTCACAATTTTGAGATATAGTCATAATTTTCGTAGTCACATCTGTGAGAAAGTCAATTTTGATATAAAATCATATTGTGAGATAAATTAACAATTTTGACGCTCTCGGGCGAGATCCCAATTCGTCAGTCACGACTGACGTAACGTAGAACGTGACTGACTGAAAGGGAACTGCATTTTTTGTATGGTCTCCAAACAATTATTTCCAGTAGAACTGGAAGCACTTGAATCACATCTTGAAAGAGCATCTTTGGGGTTTGCTATTAATATTATCCTCATTGTTATTTCACAGTAAGAAGAAAAGGACTTAAAGACTGGATGTTTTGTTTTGGACGGCATCACTGAGGTCTCTCATTTGGCTAGCATTTCCTCTGATTGGCTGCATTTCACAGAGCTGCAGTTGGGATCTCAATTATTATTAATAACAGTTTAATTTCATCTGTTCATATGCTTTTTCTGGAGCAGGGACAGTGGACATTTCTCTTTTTCTCTCTCTCTGTGGCGAGAGATGAATGTGTAGTGTGACTGTAATTGAAATGTAGTCCAAAATGATTTTCATACTACGAGCACTCGCCGCTTTGGAAATTAGCATATTTTTAATTAAATGGATTGAAATTTTGAAATAATCCAAACGAACCTGTCACTTCTAACATTTTGGCATTAATTAATTAATGTTTGCCCTTGACTTGTCAGCACAGACTTGCGTGTTTTTCATTATTTTGAGACTTGTATTTTTTCTGTAACCCCTTTGAGGATGAGAAGACTTCTTGGGTGAAACAGCATGAGAGTGGGAGACTGCGAGGCGAATTACTGAATGCAAATTTGATAGTATAAGCTACTTCCAGCAAGTGTGTGATTTAATGACACTGTCGTGAGCAGACATTAAATTGTCCTGCCTTTCTTTGGCCAATCATCATGCTGTGGATTGGTTGCCATGGCAGCCTTCTGACTGGCTAGCCTGCAGAGTTGCTGACTGAGCGGAGTGAATGCTGTGATGTGTGCTTGGCCAACGTTTCTTCTGAAATGTTGTGTGTGTGCGTGTGTGCATGCATGTCATCTTATACAAACCAGTAGTTGATCAAAATCCTAGAGCTGTGGACCATTAAAAAAAAATTCTAAATTATCACAATATAGTGAATCAATAATGACACTCATTTTTTTTTTACCCAATCAGTGGTTACACCACATGACATAAAAATGTCTGAAAGTTTTTCAAAACCATATCTGACCCTGGAGCACAAAACCAGTCATAAGTAGCACAGGTATATTTGAAGCAATAGACAACAGTACATTGTATGGGTCAAAATTATCGATTTTTCTTTTATGCTAAAAATCATTAGGATATTAAGTAAAGATCATGTTCCATGAATATATTTTGTAAATTTCCTACCGTAAATATATCAAAACGTAATTTTTTATTAGTAATATGCATTTCTAAGAACTTCATTTGGACAACTTTAAAGGTGATTTTCTCAATATTCAGATATTTCAAAAAATCCAGATTTTCAAATAGTTGTATCTCGGCCAAATATTGTCCTATCCTAACAAACCATATAACAATGTAAAACTTATTTGTTCAGCTTCCAGACAGTGTATACATCTCAATATATAAAAAATAGTCCCTTATGACTGGTTTTGTGGTCCAGGGTATGTGTGCGTGTGTGTGTGTGTGTGTGTGTGTGTGTGTGTGTGAGTGCATGTATCTTGAAAAAAAAACAATACTATTTATGCTTATTCAGATCACTCATGGGCTTATTAACAATATCTGTTTGGTTTTCCTGCTTTAAATTGTTTCCCAAATGGATGTCAAAGGGAATTGTCTAACTTTCTACAGGCACCCTGCCTGAGAGGAATATTCAGTGGTGCTCTGCATTAAGAGAGCCACATGAAGTGAGAGAGAGAGAGAGAGAGATGGATGTGAGAAGATACTGGGGGTTGGAAGGGGTCAAATCATATCCCGAGTTCCAAATGAAACCATGGCTTGAGAGTAACTGTAATTACTCAGCATTATTTAATTAATTATGGGTAGATAGTAGAAATGTGGCCAAATGGCAAATGAATTGTGACACCCCTGTTGTGATGTCTTTCCATGAGTGACCACATCGAGGATGTTAATTTCCTCATCAGGTTAAAGATGAGATGAGATTGTGTTCTGCCACGATCAGGCGCTGGGCACTTATTAAATAACACTCACATAAGGTGGATGTCCTTGTGATTGTTATCTCAGAGAACACGGCCGCCTGAATGGACGTGAGATGGAGCCATTTGACCTGCACTGCTACACACTCTACCTCACTTTTTCCATTCATTTACTCATCTGGTCACCTTACCCACTTTTATTCACACAAAAAAAAGCAAGACAAGAGGTGGTTAAACTTGTAGTAGCATTGCTAAATCTAAGATGGTGGAAACAAAGGAGAGCAGGAAGAGATGTTAATGTTGCACTCCTTTTGTTTCTCGAGTTAATCCACAATGCTGTTTTATTGCGTCTTCCATCATCATCAGACACATCTATCATATAATGTCCTCTGTGTTCGGTCCCACCCTCCTGACCACATATATAGCCTTCAGCAGCGCTGTCCATGGTTCTGAAACTCATGAGCTCTAAACCTCTGCTGCTTGGCCAATAGAAGGCATGCTTCTTTCAGAAATGTGACACTCATTCAATATAATAATGTAATTTGTAATATAATATACTGTAATATACTGTAAGTATATTACAAATAATCTTATATAATAAATATATTACAAATAAATTGCGTTTGGTCTCGTACTGTATCACGTACCTTGTCAGTGTCGTGCGCTTTGCTTGGCCAGTTGTTGTGATAAAAAGGAAAGTGTGTTCAAGTGCCAGCAAAACAGTGTAAAGAAATACTCTTTGTGAGAAGCAGTCAATCAGCAGAAGTTAAAAGCAGCTTCTAAGTGTATTTATTTCTTGTCTCAGTGTTTAGCACAGTTGTCGTTGCTAGGAAATGCTTGTTTTGTTTATTGTGTGGAGACGTACTGAAATTGCGTTTGGTCTCGTACTGTCTCACATACCTTGTCAGTGTCGTGCGCTTTGCTTGGCCATTTGTTGTGATAAACAGGAAAGTGTGTCCAGCTGAATTCAATTTGAGTTTTGTTAGACGAATTTAAAAAGCTTAGTATACCGTGGCAGCGGTCGCGGCAGCCCTCGTGTGGCAACACATACCCCTACACATGTCACTTTTAGACGTAACCTACCCTCTCTCTCACCCTCCCGGCTATCTGCTATGGTTTCATTTTTGCTTCCTTCCCCTGGACAGTTATCATCTCTTGATGTTAACAGTGCTACTGATACTTTCTGCTCCACTCTTATGTCTTGTTTAGACACTGTCTGCCCCTTGTCTTCCAGGCCAGCTCGTACCACCTCTTCTGCCCCTTGGCTATCTGATGTTCTCCGTGAGTATCGTTCTAAGCTCAGAGCTGCAGAAAGAGTATGGCGCAAATCACAAAATCCTACTGACCTTAATGTATATCGATCACTTCTCTCTTCATTCTCTGCTAATGCCTCCACTGCTAAAAGGACATACTATCA
>NW_015505416.1:226165-305108 GCF_001515645.1 Sinocyclocheilus grahami | reverse complement strand
CACTGGTGTTTTTCCCTCAACATTTAAACAGGCTCGTATAACCCAGCTTCTTAAGAAACCCACTCTTAACCCAAGTCTTTTAGAGAACTACAGACTGGTTTCCTTCTACCTTTCATTGCAAAAACACTTGAACGAGTTGTGTTCAACCAAGTCTCAGCCTTTCTCACACAGAACAACCTCCTGGACAGCAACCAATCTGGCTTCAGAAGTGGACATTCGACCGAGACTGCCTTGCTTTCAGTTGTTGATTCACAATTTGTACAGTGTCCCAACTTTTTTGGAATCGGGTTTGTATATATATGTAAGCATATATATATATATATATATACACACACCTTGCTACGTGTACTGTGTTAGGCTAACCGAGACTTGTCATTTGCACTTATATATTGTTGCTCTTTTGTAAGTTTTGACTGCTTTTATTGTCCTAATTTGTAAGTCGCTTTGGATAAAAATGACTAAATAAATAAATTAAGTAATCCCCAAGCTGTCTATAATTATCAAATTCATCATGAAGATGCTTTTTTTTAACATCAGACCATTGCTTCTGTCAAAAAAAAGTCTTCTATCCGTAATATTGCTTTCTACAGTGAAAAGTCATCTAGTCTGAAAATAGAAATATGCACAGAATAAACACCACTTCTAAACGTCTAAAACAATTCTGTACAAATATGTGGGTGGATTTTAATGTGAGAAGACAACTGGAGATGGACTTTTTTCCACTAGGACTCTTTAAAGTTTAAAGTTAAAACATCAAAACAATGGATTTGATTCTTACAAACATGTAGCGTTTTGCTTCAAACTACATTAATTGGTGGACTGGAGTGGTGTGGATTACTTATGGATTATTGTGATGTTTTTATCAGCTGTTTAAACTCTCATTCTGATGGCACCCATTCACTGCAGAGGATCCATTGGTGAGCAAGTGATGTAATGCTAAATTTCTTCAAATGTTTTTCAATGAAGAAACAAACTCATCTACATTTTGGATGGCCTGAGGGTGAGTAAATGTTCAGCAAATTTTTGTGGGTGAACTATTCCTTGAAAGCATGTTAGAAAATTTTGTTTATCAGTTCTCATAAGATTAAGGAAAGTCATGTCATACATAATTTAAAGCATGATTTCAAGCTTTCAAATTGGCCTTAAAACATGAGGGTTAAGCCGTTTTAAACACTCATTTTGCTTCCGTTTTTACACTTGTCATATCTTTTTGGCTAAAATCCCATTAAACGAGCTGTTAGTGATGATGTATTTGAGATTGTATGTGTCCTAGTCACCTTATGAGTAATGCAGGCTCTGTATAATACATTTTTGTATCCAATTCATCCCAAGAGTTTTTATGTGCCTCAGGTGCATCATCTGTGTATCTGTAAAAGTGGCAGTCGGTTTATATTGTTAGCAAGTCGTAAGCAGTACTTCATTTTGTGTAATCCAAGACCAAACGAGAATCAATTTAGAGAGTCATGCATAAAAGAAAAATGCTTCTGTCAAACAAATGTTTGGGTTAACCCAGTACATCACCCTGATGTTTGCACTACATTAAAACAAAAGCATAAATAAGCCTTTATAGCGGGCGACATCTGTGTGGAAGTGCTGCATTCACGCTTTTAGTTTTTGCTTATACTTTCCAAAGATAGCTGCTCTAATTAACAGTGTCTGAGATGAGAGCGAAAAAGAGAAGGGTGAGGAAAAAAAGAGAGCTGCTCTCTTCTTGGCCAGCCTGTGCCCTGTTATCTGAGAGCTGTCATTAGGGAAGGCTTTGTTTTGCTACTGTTCATTAGCATTCCCGCTGTGGCCTCTTTACCTCCGCTACGATGTTAGGGAGTGTCGCGAGGAAAAGCACAGCCTACGATGTAATTAGCATTAGCATGTTTGTGCACTGACTAAGTGTGATGACAGCTAGGTTTAATGTGTCTTAGCGAAACGCGTTTACTTAGCAGAGCTTTTAAATGCAGGGTGCGATCAGAGCTCTGGCAGGAGGTACGTACGCTGCATTTAATTGGGAGATAGCGGGATGCTGTGCTTACCCGGCCCTGGATTCACAGTGTCACTTTGAGCTCAGTTTTGTATAGTGACTTGATTTTAATGCTCTTATATTAAAATAGGTAGTCATTTCGAAGATGTTTTTATTCAAAGTGACACTTACTACAGGGGAAGTTGTCTCACATAGCCAGACTTTTAACTTTTGGCATCACATCTGGTCCACTTTGCAGTTTATTCAATGTCAGAAACATCCATTTGAACGAAATGTAAAGTGTCTAACCATAATTTGATGTGCTTTTAAGGGACATGTTAATTCTGTAATAGTTCATACCACCATGATACAATGTAAAAAATTACACAGTATATATGCAATGCCATGCACACAAATCACCATCACATGACACTAAAATAATTCAATAAACATTTAACAACATGAGACGTAACAGTATTTTGCAAGATGACTTGTTCTTTTCCACTTTCAAAAATGGTAAATTTAACAGTATCTTATTGTGTTGTTATACCACATGTAAATTTACTGGCATTTGCATAAACAATAAAGCATACAATATTGATATATATAAATACTGTTGTATTTATGTACATTGAGATTTTTTTTCAATTGCAGTTGTTTAACATTGTTGACTCGTTTACTTAATTTTAAATTATAACAGTTCATTCTGTTCTGTAGGCCTTGTTTCAGAGGTTTACAAAGTGTTAAAGGGGTCATATGATGCTGCTAAAAATAACATTATTTTGTGTATTTGGTGTAATGAAATGTGTTTATGCGGTTTAAAGTAAAAAAAAAACATTATTTTCCACATACTGTACATTATTGTTTCTCCTCTATGCCCCGCCTTTCTGAAACGCGTAGATTTTTACAAAGCTCATCGGTCTGAAAAGCGAGGTGTGCTGTGATTGGCCAGCTATCCAGTGCATTGTGATTGGCCGAATACCTCAAGCGTGTGACGGAAATGTTACACCCCTCACCATACTGTTGATGCCGTGTCTGGCCGGCGCGACGAGACAAAAACATTAAAACCCATTACAAACGAGGCATTTGTTGCATCCAGTGGGGACATAATTACTGATTATAAGGAATTATACTGTCTTTTTACGCGTTGCGTTGCATTGCATCGCTGGCACCTTGCAGGGCAATTTTCCATATTTGAATGCAATTTCTCTGAAGCTCTCACTCTCACCCAGGGAGTGAATCTCTGCTTTACACTAGTCTGATTCCTCTCGCTCTCCATCCCTCTTTTTCTCTTTCTCTCTTCTATCTATACTACTTTTTCCTCTACTTTTCTTGTTCAGTGTCTCCAGCTTTTTCAGACTGCAGCAAATAACCTGATTAGGTTTAATAACAATAATGTCTTTTTAAAAGGCATAATAGTGTCTATGATAAAGAAAAGGGAAAAAAGTAGTTTAGAACATGAGGCACAGTTCTTAGAAATGTGCTCTTTGTATTCATGGTGGGTTCATATACTTTAGAAAAACTTTTCAGTGCCATATTTAAATGAACGTTTACATTTAAAGGGAGTTAATGCATGCAAATATAACCATTTTTATATTCAGATATTTATTATATTTGTTTTAATAGCCATATATATTGTTTGTTGCCTATTGTTTTATAGCCTTGTATATTGTTTAGAGGACAACACAGGGTAGGATGTGGAATAACATTTTTAATAATGGATTCAAATTAATTATTATGTATTAAAATTATTACTTTTTAATTCTATTTGGATTGTTGTTGATTAATCAATTAATTAAAGAAATAATTAGCAGATTAATCTATTATCAAAATAATCATTAGTTGCAGCCCTACATGTTGGTTGCACCACCTGACTTTTCTTTTTTTAATATTTAATTTTTTTTAAAAAATTTTTCCTAAGGAGTTATGAAAAAAGCTTTTTTTTCTGTTTGTTTGTTGCACCACATGATTTATCTCGGTATGTCAAATATTAAAGTAGTGCAGCAGTTTATAAATTTTTTTTTACCAAGAAATAATAAAACAATGTTATACCAAACTACACCACCCTGACAATTTTGACTTTATGCCCACAAATAAATATCAAATTAATTGTAAGTCCGAAATTAAAAAATGTTTTCATTGTACAATCGGTGTATACAAGTCATACTATGTGTGATGAGTGTGATGTCACTGTTTCAAAATAATATCACAATACAGAATTGTACTGAGGAATGTGTGTGTGTGTACAAGCGCCGCTCGTGACCTGTAGCCAGAGTTCGGCTGGAATGAATGTGCAAATACGCCCTGTGTAAACAGTGAGTAGTATTGACACAGACACAAAACTGGCACACGTTCTGAAAGAACGAGAGCAAGAGAAAAAACCTGGCAAGATGTGAGCTACTGTTTAAATTGCCCAAGCTGTTGAATAGCTTGACCGGTTTGGACTCTCCTCTGCTCTCCTGGGTACTTCTGTTCATCTGTCTCTCTCTCTGTTCCACTCTCTCAAATGAGTGCACCCCCTCAGGGCAGCACATGGCTCTAACAGGCCAAACCCCCCCCTTTCCTTCTCTCTCTCTCTCTCTCTCTCTCTCTCTCTCTCTCTGTCACACATACACACACTCACACCCTGCAGTTAGGTTATAGTAATGAATTGTTCACAGGTGCTGATGATGAGCCCCTGAGCATCACCGTGGAGACGGGATGTGCCGGGCACAGGCCAAGTGGAAGAGAACAGATGCACCCTTAGAGTCCCCATACACCCCCTCCACACGGTTCAGTCCTTCCCTCTCATTATATCTCTCTCTTCCTCCTTCTCTCTCCTTAAAATACAGACTTTAAAATAGAGGTTTCAATTATAACCAAAACGATTTTACAGTCTGATGCAATAGGAGCATCTTCTTAAGCTCCACAAAATGTTCCTGAAGCTCCAAAGGGTGTTCAGGAAGTCCTGAAAACAATCATTATTTTTGCAAATTTGGTCAGTGATTTTAGTGGTGCCCAATTTACGTGCTTCAGCTGTAAAATAACCCAGAAACCTGACTGGAAGGCCCTATGGACTCCTTTCTCCTGAACTATAGTGACTTTAGTCCAGTCTTAATTAAGCAGTGCCGGCTTCTTCGAAGTCTCAAGATGTCAAGTTCCCTAATGTCACTGTGTCTCTCCCTCACGTACTATGTGTAGTTCAAAGTGGAGAAACATCCAAAAGGTGAAGTTCTTTAATTGTAATCTATGATATATTTGCGCTAAAATCTATATTGGTTCTCAGAATATGTCTGAATAAAAGCACACGTACTTCATTCATCAGGTGTCCCATTATGTGCCCACAGAATTCCACATCAATCAAAGAAATTAATACTTTTATTCTGCATGGACATATTAAATTAATCAAAAGTGACAGTAAAGACATTTATATTGTTACAAAAAATTTTTTTTTAATCAAATAAATGCAGCTTTGGTGAGCATAAGAGACCCCAACTTTTGATCTTTTTGTACTGCACAGTATATCCTGCTCTGTATAAGTTTGCTTATTAAATATTTAAAAGATAATTTGGTTTTATTATGCCACCAGCTTTTATTCTCAACTCCATTTAAACACGTTTGACTATATTTGAATCCATTCTGCAGAATTCCACACCTTGGCCTGACGATGACTAATAAGGGTCTTTGGCGCCATATCCTTCTCTTTCTCTCGCTCTTTCTATACCATTGTATATTCCATCCCTCTTTCTTGCTTTTGCACTTGTTCCTGCCTTTGCTTTTCCCTCTTTCCCTTAAGGCTTATAGATTATGTTCTAACGTGCCACTAAAGTACACATTACTCATCTGCCATAAGGATGGATTAACACTCCGGTGTGAGGCAGCTTTATGTATAGCTGTATGGGGACACAAACCCACTCAACGGCCCATCATTTGCAACAGGAGTTGAGCGATATCCACTCAGCATTCACAGTTTGCTTTTGTTTTAAAGGCTGGGATGTTTTGGATCACTACACTCTACCCCTCTATAGAGGTGCTTGTGGTACAGCAAGGCCGACTTATGCATCCCAAAGGGGCTGTTCTCCAAACAGCGACATTTAAAACCCCCACCACTCTCAGCTTCCCCACAGCCAGGAGTCTATTCCACAATCCAGAACTGCTTTAAATTAGATTATTTCACAGAGATTGGCCAGTGACCCTTTTAAAAGGCTATCCTACGGTGTGTGTGTACACACACAGTAAATTATTTACACCATGAAACAAGTGCGGTGCGCTCCATGAATAAATGAAGCCCGGAATGCCCTGCACACCGGAGCACCCGTGACTGTGGCTTCTAAACACACTTTAATCAACAGATAAATATTTCACTAGTTAATCAAGGATAGCATTTAAATTAATTCAAGTTCTAATTTGATTCGGTTTCATTTGAAGTTGTAAGCAGAGCGGTATTAGTTTGATTTATTTTTCCTTTTTTGGGGGGGGGGATTAAGATAGATATGTGCTTAGGCTACATGTGCATTATAAACTCGGTCTGGCATTAGTAATTAGCTGCATTTTAGATTAGTCAGTCATTTATTTCTTGTTTTGATTAATTGAATGGAACTATACACTGCAGCCATAAATGGTTTTCTTAATCATATTCTGGTCTTATTTTCTAGTACAAATATATAAACATATTTAAAACAAGATCAATTAAGCAAAATAGTGTAAGATAATGAAACTTCAGTGTATATGACCTCTTTTAGACTTGTTTCGAGAAAAATTCAAGTTTTGTTAGATTGTAAATTTATGCTTACAAAAATAAAAGTTATGGTGTAAGACAAAAATTATTTAATTTAATTTTAAGCAATTAAAAAGCTAAATTTGACTTAGTAAAATTAAGTGGCAACACTTTACAAAAAGGTCCCATTAGTTAATGCATAAAATAACAAGTAATTAATTTATATACATTTAGTAAAACATTATTTCATAAAAATACAATTGTTCATTGTTACTTCATTTTAGCTCAGGTTCATGAAACAATATGTATACAGTTCTGTGCAAAAGTCTTTGGCCATTAGTATTTTCACCAACAAAAATTGGTTTTAAGCCAGTTATTTCTATCTTTTGCTGTGGTGTGTCAGTAAGAAATATCACTTTACATTTCCAAGCATTCCTTGCCATTAATTGTAATAATCATAGTAAGATTTTTATATGCACAAGGAGTCTGACAGCAGCCAGTGCTCCACACAGAGACCTGATCTCAGCATCATCCAGTCCTTCTGGGATTACATGAAGAAACCTAACTGCAAAGCTACCTGAAAAACTATGTGCAAGTGTACCTAGGACAAAAGCTGTTTTATACGTAAAGAGTGGTCACACCAAGTGTTGATTTGATTTGGTAATTGAAGTTAATTGATAAATAAAATCTATTTATGACGTTATTTTTGAAAGCATCCGCACTTTACAGCATGTTTACAAAGTGCCTAAAACTTTTCACTGCACTATAGCTTTGTAGGAGGGTTTCTTGAAGCGTCTTGGAGACGTTGGCACAGTTCTTCTGGATTTAGTCTGTCTCAGTTTTTTCTGTTTCTTTATGTAATCCCAGAAGGACTGGATGATGCTGAGATCAGATCTCTGTGTGGAGCACTGGCTGCTGTCAGACACCTTGTGCATACACAAATCTCACTGGATTATTAAAATGAATGGCAAAAGGAATGTTTGGAAATGTAAACTGATATTTCCTAATGACATGCTAGAGCAAAAGGTAGAAATAACTGGCTTAAAACCATTTTTTGTTGGTGAAAATACTAATGGCCTAAGACTTTTGCACAGTACTGTGCATAGATACAACTTGTGATTTTAATAATGTATTAGTAAATATTGAAATATTCTGAGTTTACACATAAGTAAATAATTAGACGCAAAATATTGATTTGAGTTGAAATATTTGAACGCAAAGCTTCCGTGAAGACAGCAGTTGCGAGCAAGTGGCAAATTCAAACTAGACGGGCATTTAAGGGAAACGGTGCAGTCAAACTACTTATTACACAACATTTCACCACAAAAATAAGTAAGGCAATAAAATAACTAAAACGAAAATGTTTTAAAACCTTACCAGTTTGTTAGTTCTCTTATAATCCATTACAGCGTACAAAACAATCGTAGCAAAATGGCAGCAGCTACGTTTGTATGAAATGAGAGCGAGTCTGCGATACCAGGATGACATAATTAAATAATTATACACCATTTTGAATCGAGTTTTTATATTTCATTAGCTAAACAAACACAAAGCTTCCACCAAGAAAATATAGTTCAAGCAAGAGTACAGCGCCGACTGCTGTTACCCAGATGAGCCTGTGTTTTTAGCTTTTACCGGTTGTTATCGAGGGATAACATACCTCGGAATGTCGCGACTGACCAATCAGAATCAAGTATTCCACAGAGACGTGTAATAATTTGCAATAATGTAAATGTTTGTCGTTTTAAGAATATTTAGACATTTTTATTGGAAAAAGACAAAATGCAGTACTTATTATTCTGCGTTGAAGCTTTAATGTTTTACCATGACAGTTAACCACAATTAACCACAGTGGAACAAAATAAAGGGTTTCAATTAGTTCTGCTCATTTTTACTAATCAGCCTGAACAAAAGGTACCTGCAGGTCACAGCCACAGATACTGTATGCCTAACTCATATCGTCATATGTATGCTCTGGGCTTTTTTTCAAAACTCTGTGAACTGCTGCTCTGTATTTTTCTGCTGTGCTAATGGGGCGATCAAATAGGGAAGTATCAGACATTCAGAGCAAGAGGGGGGGAGAAAGAGAGAGAGAGAGAGAGAGAGAGAGTAAGAAAGAAAGCTGATAGATTTGTATTCCTAGGTCTGACTGCTCGCTATGAGAGTCACGGATTTAAAGATCAATAATGGACCTGCAGTCTTCAGATTAATGAAAGCGTATTTGCCTGCCTGCTTACAGATTGGATTTTTAGTGTTTAAGAAGCTAGATGTTTAGGGAGAAAAGAGCTTGTCCATTGCATATTCTTTCATTTTCTCTCTTGCTTAGGTACATCAAATATACACAATGTCTGCCAGGGATAGTTCACCCAAAAATGAAAAACCAGTCAATTACTCACCCTATTATAGTTCTGAACGTGTATGACTTTTCACAAATGTAGAGCAGTCTTTTCATTATATGTATATACACTTTATTTTATTTAAATTATCTTTAATATCATGTGATTGTGTATGTACAGTATGAAAGTGTGTGTTTGTGTGTATATATAAATATATATGTATGTTTGCATATATCTAAAACTTTTGAGTTTTTAGCTTAATTTAAGTCTAAGTTTTAAGTTTATAAATGTTTATTATATAATATATTATTTTAATTATTAAAAAAATCATCTTGCACATCTACTTCCATTAGACCTCATAGTCCTCCAACTCTCAGCCCAGCTGTTTTTGTAGCTTAGTTTGGCGTGTAATTTTCTCTCTGCACCAAAAATCTCTTTATCTGTCTAAAGTTACAGCAGGCACATCTGTTCATTCCTTGCTTGCAAGCTCTCTTAGAGCCAGTCTGGCAAGTATCCTTATATCTCTCTTCTTTCCATCACACTCTTCCTCCCTCTGTCTCTCGCAGAAACACGAACACACATACACACACACACACTGCGGTCATGAGGGCACTCTCTCTACGCTGGCATGGCTCAGCTCAATTAGCCTGCGGGGAAATGGAGGGAGGGAGTGGGCGCTTCAGAAAAAGAGGGAGAGAGAGCTGCCTCGTCTGCCAAATCTCCCTCACGCTTCCGCTGGATCTCTGGAGCCCTCCGTGGGCTGCCTTTGTGCGCCGTCTGCCCAGCCGCTTTGTTTGTAAATAAGCCGTCTGTAAAATTAGCTGGGGCAGCCAGTCATTCACATTTAGACGTCTCATCAGGCCCGTAACCACCACACAATAGTGGAGAGGTTAATATAAGAGAAAGAGAAGAGCAGGTGATGGAAACCTTAGACAAGGATGCTACAATTGATGCTCAAATGAGTAATGATTGACATGCAAGTTATAAGAGCACGATAGATACGTACGAAATGTACTGTATTAAAAGTCCTTCACATCTGCTTGATACCTCTAGCAGTCCTTCTAATCATCACACAGTCTGTTTTATTTAGTTATGAGTTGTTTAGGAAGCTGAATATTTCATTTTTACTGCACTGAAACTATAGGACAAGATGTTGTGATGATGCCACTCATGCACATTGCATTTTGCTCTTTGTATAAGTGAGAAAAAACTATGACAAGCAGTATTTTGAAGTGAGAATCTTTGCAAAGAAAGAAGACATTTGAATGAATTGATTTGTTCAAGGTGCATGCTGGGAAATTGAAGCGAAATGTGTAATTTCTGCAAGACTACTGCCATTAATGAAATAGCATAATTTGTTTGAGCAGACTGAATGGGCTAAACATAACAACATTGACCAGTCGAGTGACTTTAGGACAGGACTATTTGTTTGTCTGGCCAATGGCTGAAAGAGGGAGAGTCTGAATAAATATGTTTGGAACCAATAATTAGATTTACATTTCCGTTTCATGTCACTAGTGGAGTAGAAAAAAAAAGTAGAAACCATTTTCACTCAAAAATTGCTTGTAAATTTTACAATTATTTACAATGAAATGGCATGTAACACAATAAATGGAATATTTTGAGAGTAGAAAGACTGAAATACTCCATTAATCTTTGTTTTATTTACTTTAAAAAAAATTATAGTGTACAGTATCTTTAAAATAGCTATTCCATGTAAAAAAGTTGATAATGTTGATAATCACAGAATGACAGAAGACGTTATAAAAACTACAGCAGAATAAAATGAAAATACACAAGTTCCAATCCCAAAATCATTGTGAGCTAAAGAACTAGAGATGTAAATTTGTGGTTAGACAGTGAATCAATTTTATTCTATTCATTTACGTTTATGTATTTTATAATAATACATTTTGGCAGATGCCGTTGATAATCACAGAATGACAGAAGACGTTATAAAAACTACAGCAGAATAAAATGAAAATACACAACAAGTTCCAATCCCAAAATCATTGTGAGCTAAAGAACTAGAGATGTAAATTTGTGGTTAGACAGTGAATCAATTTTATTCTATTCATTTACGTTTATGTATTTTATAATAATACATTTTGGCAGATGCATTTATCCAAAGTGGTTTGTAAGCATTCTCAGGGAATCAAACAAATGACCTTAATGTTATTAGTGCCGTTCATATTTTGAGTTACTTTTTTGAGAACGAGTCTGTTTTTTGGCATGTTAAATTGGTTGAGAGTAAAACAAATGATTCATGTTTTAAGAACTATGAATCAGAATTGGCAGAATTTGTAATAAATCCATCAAGAAAACATATTGAACCTCCTACAAAAACCTCAAAAATAAGCTAAAAAAACAATGCCAGAGATCAACTGAAGGAAAAAGCGTAACATGCGAAGCCAAAAATGGCAACTGCAAAGGCCGAGAACAGAGAGTGAGACGTGGTGGCCTGTCTTACTTGATGTGTGGGGTTGAGCTGTTTTCAGAGGGCCTGTGAGAAGAGGCGGGTGTCTTGTGGCGGTGGGCCAGTAAGCCTGAGGAGTGGGAGCCAGAGGAAGCAATGCCTACAGAGCTCATAAATTACAGCCCTGCCTGCCTGGCTTTACATTAATGGATCCACAACTCTGTGCTTCTTACTGAGGCTCTTCTCACTTGCTCTCGTGCGTGCCTTCAAGGACAAAGGTAGGACGGATTGATTGCGGGCGGACGACAGTTTAGTTGCTTCCCTATGGGATCATCCTCATATACTATATTCAATAACTTGTTCATTCATTCATAGGCTGTAATGATTTTGACCGCCATTGAATAACTCTCATTTTTAAAGGTGAAGTGTAATTATTACAATGTTAAAGGGATAGTTGACCTAAATATGAAATGCGGCCATCATTTACTTGTGTGAAACACAATAAAAGATGTTTAGAAGAATGTTCAGGCTGCTCTTTTCCATAAAATGAAAATGAATGCGAACAGAAGCACAAAAAAATGGATTCATGTACATTTATACGACGTATGAAATCTTAGTGCTATGCAGTTGTTTTCTGGAGATTTTGAGACTTCTTGCATTTGGGGCCATAAGGGTTTTGAATGCATGAGGGTGATTTAAATAACCTCCATTTTTATCAAAATATTTTTTCCTATCTAAGTTTAATGTGCAGAAACAGCTGTAAGCCTTTCAAATGCTAAGCATTAGCCTTGTGGTGCTACTCAGTGTTGGGGGTATCACATTACAAGTAACATGATTTACATAATCAGATTACTTTTCTCAAGTAACAGTAAAGTAATGCATTACTTTTAAATTTACAACAAAATATCTGAGTTACTTTTTCAAACAAGTAACGTAAGTTACTTTGTTTTCTAGTTATTGATTGAGACCTCACTTGGTTCCATGTTGAGAGAAATCATGTGTAAGATGCAGAGGAGTTGTGTGCGCTGTGTAAACATGATGGTTATTGTAGTTCTAGACAAAATGTGAATATGCATTTACATCTCACTTGCTCAAAAACAGATTAAAATAATGGTAAAATAATAGTGTTGTTATCATAAAAAATAAGTAATGTAACTCTTTACTTTCCATAAAAAGTAACTAAGTAATGCAATTAGTTACTTTTTTAGGGAGTAACGCAATATTGTAATGAATTACTTTTAAAAGTAACTTTCCCCAACACTGGTGCTACTAAAACACTGCTTTTTGTTTGAGTATCCCAATATGTAAACTTCTCAGCCAATAGTGTGAATTTGGTGATATGCTTTTGAAATCACAATATTTATTACTAAAACCTGAATCTACGCTGTCGCTTCTGAATCTACATCCCCACATTTAAAAAAAATCATATTTTACCTGATTTTGCAGTCCAAACTGAATGTAATAAAATGAAAACACCATGTACCTTGATATACGAGGCAAAAATCAATCTTCCTGTTGAGTTTTCTTCATAGGCTACATGCGATAGTATTCAGTGTGTCCAATCAAATGACTCTATTTAACTGGTTCTTTTCAGTTATTAAAAACCCCACAGCACAATCCCTGTAGTCCAATTAATGAAGAAATTACTCTTATGAACTGATTCTCTCAGTCAAAAGTGTAAATTTGGGGTGAGTCGGTGTATAATATGCTGTTTTGCAAGGAAATTGACTAGTTTTGGGCAAAGGATGGGGCTGTAGGAAACCATGATTGTTTTTTGCAGTTCTGTTTGCTGAAGCTAGTGGCGCAGAAACGACACACTTCAGCTTTAATGCCCAATATATGCAGTACCTGCTGCAAGGGCCGCATTAACCATCGGGCTACATCTGAATCTACGCTGTCGCTTCTGAATCTACATCCCCACATTTAAAAAAATCATATTTTACCTGATTTTGCAGTCCAAACTGAATGTAATAAAATGAAAACACCATGTACCTTGATATACGAGGCAAAAATCAATCTTCCTGTTGAGTTTTCTTCATAGAATACATGCGATAGTATTCAGTGTGTCCAATCAAATGACTCTATTTAACTGGTTCTTTTCAGTTATTAAAAACCCCACAGCACAATCCCTGTAGTCCAATTAATGAAGAAATTACTCTTATGAACTGATTCTCTCAGTCAAAAGTGTAAATTTGGGGTGAGTCGGTGTATAATATGCTGTTTTGCAAGGAAATTGACTAGTTTTGGGCAAAGGATGGGGCTGTAGGAAACCATGATTGTTTTTTGCAGTTCTGTTTGCTGAAGCTAGTGGCGCAGAAACGACACACTTCAGCTTTAATGCCCAATATATGCAGTACCTGCTGCAAGGGCCGCATTAACCATCGGGCTACACTCTTAAAAATAAAGGTGCTTCACGATGCCATAGAAGAACCTTTTTGTCTAAATGGTTCCATAAAGAACCTTTAACATCTGAAGAACCTTTCTGTTTCACAAAAGGTTATTTGGGGCGAAAGACGGTTCTTCAGATTATAAAAAGGTAAGAAAGAGGTGGTTCTTTAAAGAACCTTTGACTGAATGGTTCTTTGTGGAACAAAAAATGGTTCTTCTATGGCATCGCTTGAAGAACCTTTTGAAGCACCTTTATTTTTAAGAGTGTAGGCGGGGCTGAAGCCCCGGGGGCCCGAGCAAGGAGGGGGCCTGTGATTGGCTGTTGAGATTGACGGACATTGGTAGCGCAGATCGCCGAAGCCCCACTTTTTAGTGCTATTATTTAGTGGAGTTTTTCCGTAAATTCCATGCATTACCAGATTAAAACGTCACTTTTGAATTGGGTTTACCAATCAAATGCATTTATTATATGCATTTATTACATACGTTATATTTAAATTAAAATGCACACTTCGTAAATAACATATCTGCACACTAATAAACATATCTGTACATTTATCTAAACAATTAAATTGTTTCCTATACTTCTATTTCTGTATATAGTACATTATTACATTTTTTATTTTATTTTATTATACTAGTGTTATATTACATCCCTACTGTGTTATTCCTATGTATGTCTGCACTATGTTTGTACTTCTACACTGGAAGCTGCTGTCGTCATGTCAAATTCATTTTGTCTGTAAACATACTTGGTAATAAAGCTCTTCTGATTCTGATATATTTTACTTTTGAACGAACTGTGCACGTAGCCTATCTATCAGGTGATCGCTGTACCTAATGTCTGCATTTACCTCTCTTCACTTCATTCTGGTGTAATCTAGAAACGGTCATGCAAAGAACAATCTTCGATAAGTAAAAATGTCAACTATTCTAAAAAAAAAATAGTGAGAGAAAAAAATGAGGAGAGAGGGGAAAACATTAGTCATTAAAATTCAAAGCTAGTTTATTTTACTAAAGCTGATGATGGAGTGGGAGTTGTGTAACCGCAAATGGACCGGACACATGAGCAGATAAAAACACAGCATTAAACTAATTTAACTGTTCAAGGACATTAAGCAGTGGGGCAAAATTCATTTTGGCAAATGCGCGTGTTAAGACGGTTTCTGATACGCGCGGAGTGCACTTGCTCGTACAGCGCCTGCCTAAACTAGTTATTTTTCGATCCTTGTGTTTAAACGTTCGAATACACATATGTGTCAAAAATGCCTGTCTCCTCGTCAACACAGTCATATGTGTCTTAAATGAACATTAATAGTTAAAGATAAAGCATGTGCACTAGTTGGCTATTATGAGATCCTGGCATTTTATGATGAGATTTTGAAGGGATATAGTTCACCCAAAAATTTAAATATTATAGTATCAGTTTACACACAATACAAATACACAATACACACAGTACAAATAATATAATTTACTCAGTTTCAAGTTGTTCTGAACCTGTATGAATTTCTTTGTTCTCCTCAACATAAAAGAAGATATTTTGAAGAATATTCGGAACCACCAGGAAGTTTCTGGTTTCTGTTGACTCCAATAGTGTTTTTTCTCTCCATATGGAAGTCATGGGGGCACAGAAACTGTTTGGTTACCAGTATTGTTCCAAATATAGTATTTGTTTGCATTCAACAGCAGAAGGAAACTCATACAGGTTTAGAACAACAACAACAACATAACTTACATTTCTGGGTGAACTATTCCTCCAAAGCAGCCTAATATAGCTGCTGTTGCCATTTGTGTCAATAATGAAAATTAAACATTAGAAAGAAAATCACTCACTGTCCTTGACCGAATCGCTTTTGTAAAATAATGTATATTGAATTTATACAGTGACGACTATTCGGTCTATATGTTGTCTATTTATTTTATACAATATACAGTAAGTTTGTTTTTACGTAGGCTAGTATTCATTTACTTTGTGATATTGGAATTGGTAACAAGAATTATGAAATTGCAATGCATCAAAAATTTTGATTGGATAAAAATCCTATTTTAAGCTATATATATCATTATTGTGATGGGGGGCCCTGCAGTAAGTCATAGCCCCGGGGCCCAGTGAGGTCTTAATGCGGCCCTGCCTGCTGCAAATGAACATTCATTCTTGATGAAGTGTAACTTGCAGCTGTGGGAAGTTTTAGCCAGTGTATCTTGTGTATTTTAATCGCTCGCTGAGCAGTATTGAGTCTCACCGAAGGCCCTGATTATGCAGTTAGTCTATGCTAATAGTGCTCTGGTGGGCTTCTCTGAAGACCTCTGACTTTAAATGCATAACCACGGACAGGTCACACAAAGGTCGTTGTGCTTTCTTCTGCTTAACTAATTAAAGGGAAAAGTTGGTGGATTCAGGTGCTTTCTTTTTGAATATGCAAATTGTGAGGCAATTAATAGACAATTGTTTAAGTTTAAATCCTCTGCATTAATAAAAAAAGCAATTTGTCTGCACCTACTTAGCCTCCTGAAACGAAATAGCTGGCTCTGTTAAATGCTATTAAATGGAGATTGCTCGCAGAGCTATTACTAATTTAACAAAATAACTAAACAAAAAAAAAGCTCTTCTTAAAAAGTGCAACACTCAGCTGGCTTCAGACATAATAATTCATTACGGTAGTTAAATGGCAAATTAGTTGTTGTGTTTTCCTGGAGGTGTTTGAGAGGGTTTTATGCAGAGATGTGGCTACATCTGAAAAAGATTTTCTTCGAATTCTGCCTCAACGCTACAAGGCCATGTGTCACCAGTCTCCTGCCAGTCTTTTTGAGCTAATTAGCCGCAATTATTTCAATTAGACATCAAAGACGAGCACAGACAAATAATCATTACTTTGTAATCAGTTTGTGCAGTAACAGTTCTTGAAACTGCCTCACACTGTCAGGCATCATGAAATTTTCAGTGCATTTTCTCTCTCTCTCCATCCCTGGCCCTTTCCCCTTGGCCGGCATCCAGTGTCAAAGCAATCCTGAGAGTTGCTGTTCTCCAAAGCATTCTAAGTAATCCCTTTAACAAACTGTGTTCACATATGTGAATGTTTTTGGCTCTGAGCAGATTTTTCAAGAGATAAGAACTCTTATATAATCCGCCCCTGGCAAAGACCCAGAATATATGGGATTTCAAATATGAGGGGAATATGGATAATAGAATTTCCTCTCATCTCTATAGATGTGTTAGCGGTGGCTGCGGCGCTTGGAACTGCTCTGACTTTATGGGTTGCTGTGGCTTCAGAGATTAAAAACGCTTCTACTGGATCAGTTAGCATTTTTGTAGTTCTCGAATAGGGCTGGAGAAAAATAGTGATTTTCTAATAAATGGCAATATGTTATCGATTATTAAAATCATTTGATCAACACAATATGCAAGTGTTTCCAGTACACCCCCTCTATTGAATCTACGCTACAGAATCTACCACCCCATGGTAAAAGAAGTCATATTTTTAGTTTGCAGCATAGTTGAATGTAATGATATGCAAATGGCATGCACCTTTTTCCTTTGAGTCTTCATTGCAGGCTGCACACAACAGTTTTAACACAACTTGCGAACAAATATTGAACTTGTTCTGTATAGTTAATCAAAAAAGTACAGTGACTCACAAATAAAAGTCTCTATTGAACTGGAGACTGAACTGGAGCAATAACTAAATCAGCATCAAGTGAGGGAATATTTGAATAAATTGGATGGATGGATGGATGGATGGATGGATGGATGGATGGATAGATAGATAGATAGATAGATATAACTTTTTAATTGTGTTGTGTGTATAAATCAGAACGCTGTACTTGACATGAATGTTTTCTGTCCATATTTTGGCCGATGTTCACACTCTATTAACACCAGGACTTTGTTTTTATTCACATCTGTCACTAATTGAAACTTTTAGACCCATCCAACCTTCAGTGTTGTGTTGCGTGGCCTTTTTTGTCTGTATGTGAGAAAAGCATGTGTGCACGCTGTATCTCATTGTGTGTGAAATTGGGACAGGTGAAGGTGAGACAAGACAAGGATGAGGTGTGAGTGCGGGCAAAGACCCCAGACTAGCCTCCGTGTGTGTGTGTGTGTGTGTGTGAGAGGCCCCTGGCATGGGCCTTGTCAGCAGGAGTCTGATGTCTGTCTACTCATGTGTGGAGCACTCATCATGGGCAATTAGGGCCAAGCAGGGGGCCTGGCCTTCCCTCTCATGTCCTTGAAGAAAGAAAGTAAAAGGGGGTTGGAAGAGTGATGGGGTGGAGCGTCGCAGAGGGAGGGGTGGGAATTCTACCGGCAGTATCTTGGAGAACAGGAAGTTGAGTAACACGGCTCCAACCTGACGGTAGGAAGACAAAAGCCTCTCCAGGATTGGTAATGTCTTTGTTTTTCTCCCCTCCGGTGCTTAAATAGAATCTCTCCACAGGGTGATAATCACCATTCATTATTCACACTTCAGATGGCCATTAAAAGTCAATCTCGAAAACCCTGGAAAATGGCCTCAACTATGGGACCACTTGGTGCTGTCTTTGATATTATGTTCTAATTTTGCACAAATTGATACTCCTTTTTAGCGCTACTCATATAAGACGAGGGTTTCATGAAAACACGATCCCATTGGCTTGTAATTGATGATTTATTAATTTCATGTTCTGTCAGAGCTGGAATGAAGAACTTCTTAATTTGTAATTTGTCATGCCTGTGCACATGCCAGGAACATGAAGAAGTGCCATGGATGTGTAAAAGATGGATTTTTGCAGTAGAAAGATGATCATGACCATTCTCTGGAGAATGTGTTAATAATAATTAAGTGTGCTGCAGATTTTTAAATGACGATTAGTTGGCGTTTTCCAACAAAAAACAACTCAATGTTCAAAATTAAGCTTGGGGAAATTCTCTCATACCTAATTGAAAAACTAAAAATTATTTTATGACTGTTTAGATATTTTAACCAGCATTCAAACTGAAAGAATACATGATCTCTTGTGTATTTTTTTTCACTACCGTTCAAAAGTAAGAACTATTTATTTATTTATTCTGCAAGGATATATTAAATTTATTTAAATTCAAAGGTAATGCATTTAATGCTACAAAAATATATATTTCAAATGGATGCTGTTCTTTTGAACAAAGAATTTCAAAGAAAAAGCATGCATTACCCTTTTCTTCAAAATATTAAGCAACAAACACTGTTTTCAACATAATAAGAATAAATGTTTCTTTTTATCGCCAAAATCAGCATATTATAATGATTTCTGAAAGATCATGTGACAGGCTGATATCCTGCTTTGAAATCACAGGAATAAATTACATTTTAAAATATGTGACCCTGGACCACAAAACCAGTCTTAAGTTGCTGGGGTATATTTGTAGCAATAGCCAAAAATACATTGTATGGGTCAAAATTATAGATTTTTCTTTTATGCCAAAAATCATTAGGACATTAGGTAAAGATCATGTTCCATGAAGATATTTTGTAAATATTTGTAATTTTTGATTAGTAATATGCATTGCTAAAAACTTCATTTGGACAACTTTAAAGGTGATTTTCTCAATATTTTGATTTTTTTGGCACCCTCAGATTCCAGATTTTCAAATAATTGTACCTCGGCCAAATATTGTAATATTGTAGACTTCTTTCAAAAACATCAAACAAATCTTTCTGACCCCAAACTTTTGAATGTTTGAATGAAATATTGCCTATATAATTAATAATTTTATTTAAAAATAAATAATAATAATTTGTATTATTATTGGTCATTGTTATCTCACCTTGGGCATGACATTTTTCCACATAATATCACACATGCTGTCTAGTTTTGGAGCAGGAGCCTCCTGCTGCCTGTAGGTTTCACCCAGCTGATGGATGTGGCCCGGGGAGATTAACCTATATCTGTTAGCACTAACCCTCATGCGCCTCATTGTTGCAATTGTATTTACTTATTAGACGGCATAGAAACAATGCTGAAGAGTTAATTAGAGAGCAAGCAGCTTACATTCTGCCTTCTCTGACCCAGTTCTCTTCCCTTCTCTCTCCGCCACCCTCCCTCCCTCCCTCCCTCCCTCTTTTTCTTCCTTTTCCTTGTCTCTCTCTTCACTCTGATGGTTAATGAGCATACTTCATGCTATGAAATGGTTGCATTATTATTTTCACATGATTCTGACTGTGTCGTGATGAAAAGGTAATCTCTTCCTTTTGTGTGCTCGTTCATTCTTTAAACATCACAACTCAGGTTTGATTTCTCGGCTCTTCATCTAGAGAAATGTGAGAATGTGTTTATAATAAGGCTTTGCTGCACCCAATGGAGCTCATAATGTGGTGAGAACAATAGCAGTGGTCAACCTAGGTCATAACATTCTCCTTAGATGGCTAAAGAACTCGATGTGATCTGTCACAAAGAATTTGGCAGACCAAATGAGGTGATGTCCACACCTGCCTCTTCATCCTTAATGACTCCTCTACCTCGCCATACCTTCCTCCTGTCCCATGACTCGTGGCTTTGGCTTAATAATGAACTCAAAGCAGCATATGGATGTGATCAGGGCTGATATTACATCCTAATGAAAGGCCAGGAGAATTTCTCAAAGACTGGAGTGATAGGTGACTTGACAGGCTCTTTATGTACAGCTCATAGTTGGAGTGTGTATGGCTGGGGAAAGCTTATTCTTTATGAGGTGATATGAATATAGGTTCATATTATGGAGTATGAAATGATAGGGAATTCCGATCGCAGCTGTAGAGTAATCCTGTCTTTAACTGCTGGCCTAGGATCAGTTTCTCCATCTCAAATCCAAATTTTCTTTACTATTGAGGAGGGAACACCTGGTGTGTGTGTGTGTGTTTGTTTTATGTATTGTTTTGTGTTTAGTTTAGTTCTGTGTATTGTTTCATGTTTGCTTGCATTTTGTTTTGTTTTTTGTGTCGTTTAATTTTGTTTTGTTGTGTTTGTTTTTGGTTTTGTTTTGTATAGTGTTTACTGTTTTGTTTTGTTTTGTTTTGTAGTGTTGTGTTTTGTGTGATGTTTCATGTTTTGTGTTTTTTTTTTTCATTTTGTGTTTTTTATATTATTTAGTGTCGTGTTTTTTTGTTGAATGTATGCAGAAATGTCTTAATTATATATGTATATATATATACACACACACACACACACACACACACACACACACACACACATATATATTCAAATGACTCTCAATATGCAACTAAATTAATTTTAACTTAAAACAACTCTGGTGAAACAGAATCCAGAAATATATAAATAATATATATATATATATATACACACACACACACACACACACACACACACACACACACACACACACACACACATATATATTCAAATGACTCTCAATATGCAACTAAATTAATTTTAACTTAAAACAACTCTGGTGAAACAGAATCCAGAATTCTGTGACTTCAAATTGCAAAAAAATAAAACTGCATATATAATCATGCATATTCAGTATGCTTGCGCTTATTTTTTCTTTTTTCATGTACATAACAATACTACATAATTTGCATGTATTCTTCAAATTAAGTGGGAACATTGTACAGTAAGCCTAATCTTTATGAGGTGCTTTGATATGGGTTATACAACTCCAGATACACTACTTGAAATCTACTTTAAATGTGTACCAATCTGTTTGATAATTTTACATTATTTTCTTATGACATTTTTTCTCTCTCTATTTCTTGCAGGTATTTAACCACCACTGTTGAGCTTTATTATGGAAACCAGATGTGGAGAAGCAATGGTGAGTTTAAAACCCTTTAAATTCCCTCCTCAGCTCACTAACCAATCGTTATAGGCCCATACTGGCTCTTAGAATCCGTTTTATGTATTCTTCTTGCATCTCTGAATAGAAACTCAAAAATATAATCTTTATTTGAGCATATGCCTACATTTTGATACTATCGTCTGCTGTGTCATTTTGTTTGCACTTGCTCAGACTGTATTTGTTCTGTATTACACATGGCAAATAAAACTGAATCAAATTCAGAGTTGGTTGACACCTCAAACCTTTGTGTGTTTGAGATCTCAGATAAAATGTTGGCTCAGTGGTGTGTGCTTTGTCTTAGGGGGTATTTCTGTTTGTGGTCTCGACTGCAGCTCATAAGGTCAAGTGAGCTAAATGTTTGTTTCCTCACACAGAGGACGTTTTGTCCCCTGACTTACATGTCACTGCACTTATAGTGTAATAGTAGCCATCATCAGTGCAGAAATGGCAAGGTAACTGCGCTCAGAACAGAGTGGACTCATTTGAGACAATTTTGGTGGTGCTGCAAATCATACCTCAAACATACCGTGGAGTCCACAAGTCTGAGACTACCAAAGAAAATGGTTCTGATGACCATTAGTTTCTAATTAAACAGTTTATTTTATTATTTTTTATTACAAATTGTATATTCAGCATAGTTGTAGTGTTTCTTGCCATTATTATTATTTTCTTTCTTTTATTCTTTTTAAATTCTAAACCTTTGTCTATTCCTAAGTGTAAATGAAAATAAGGTGGTCCCACACTCAATGGCATCTTTGGAAATTATGAGCAAAATGGGCTGTAAAAATGTTTTTTTTCTCTTCATCTTTCATTCAAAAATGAAAAAAGTTTTAGGGAAAAAAACTAACTAATAATAATAATTCATTACTATTATTTTTATTATTATTAATATATTGTCCCATTCAATAATTGTGGCACATATTTAAGAAAGAATATTTGTTTTATGATAAGGTTATTTTTTGTTTTAAGTGTAATTGAAAGGTTAGATTTTTGTGAATATTTAGGTCAAATAAATAAGAGGATGAAAAGCACATAACATTTTCCACAGCCTGTTTAACTTGTACAGTATTTACCAAGAGTGCCAATGCTATGTATAGTAAGAAGGCTATTCCGGTTAAGATTGTTAAGACTACAATAAGATTGTAGTCATGCATTTAAACTGAGAAACTTTTGTGTCTTCATACGTTTTTTTTTTTTTTTTTTTTTTGGTTAAATCGAAGACAGGGAAAAAATCTACCAATTACTGGCAGCTGTATGAATTTTAATAAAGCTATTTTGACTTTAAGCTGAAGGAAAAAGGGCATGAATCTTGTAGACCGGTGGATGTAGATGCTGGAAACTTTGATTTGGTGCATTTCTCTGATACTTGACTTTTCCAGCATGATCTTTCTCCTGCAGTATACAGTCCTCTTTTCACCCACACACTCCTGTGGCATGTGACATGATTGTTAGTCTCATGTGTCTCAGTGGGTGTTGTGGAACCATAAGACCAAACCTGAGCTGTTTTTGATAGAACTTGAAAAAAGCTACCAGATGTTAGAATTACTTGGATTTTTTACTTTTTTATTTTTATATTTTGCTCTAGATACGTATGGAAGAGTTGTTTCCAATTATGATGCATAACTTGATTCTTTGAAAAATAAAGTTGTTTATTCAGCACTGACATTTTTAGTGCTATCACTTGACTTGATCTAAGACATTTTCTTATAATAGAGACCCTTGTAAAAAAAAGTATGCCTCAGTCTATTCATTTAGTTGACAGCATCATAAAAATGGTGAACTCATGTGAACCAGTGAGTTAAGGTGTGCTTTCTAGCTGAGACAATACAATGTTTGACTGCTGAAGGAGACTTCAAGATGAAGAGTCTCCAATGTCTTCCCCCATAAAGTAATGTGAATTAAAGTGAAATAATAATAATAATAATAATAATAATAATAATAAATTAAATAATCTATCAGTGTAGAAAGATGCTGTTAAACCAGATTCTTCTCCTCCTCCAACATACAGAACAGCCTGTCTGCTGCCATGTAATGCTGAGAAGCTTTACTGTGCTTTTTCTAGTTGCTGAAGTGATTAAACTTCATGCTTGAAGGAATAAGAATTTATTGCCCACATGTACGGATTCAATTCTGTGGATGTAAAGTTGTGTATGTTCATGTGGGAGGCTTGTTTCATATGTGTGTCAGATTGTTTGTGCATATTTTTGTGTACAGCAAACAGCATGACATGACTTTTTTTTCCGTCCAGATTTATTTTAACTAAAAATACAGTTCATACATACAGTGATTAAATATAGCTAGCTCTTATATGATGGATGTTTTTAATTTCTGAATAAAAAAATCATTTATATACACTGTTGTTTAAAATTTGGAGACACTAAGATTAATAATAATAATAATAATATTGCTGAGCCAGTTACTCATATTTTTCTCAGTTACTCTTTTATGGAATTCTTTACCTAAAAAGTTCTCCCATTATTTAAAGGTGGTGATCCCTCAGACATGAACAACTATCGTCCCATCTCCAAACTCTCAACTTCGGCCAAGGTTCTTGAATCTCAGGTAAATTTAGTTAAAACATTTTTAATTTGATAATATTTTAAATTCTTTTCAATCTGGTTTTAGAACTGGCCATAGTACAATTACTGCTGCTACGGTAGTGTTAAATGATATTATTGGTACCCTGAATAAAAACAGCACTGAGCAGCCTTATTTGTGGATCTATCCAAGGCGTTTGATTCAGGGAATTATGAATTGCTGCTAAACAAACTTAGCAGTGCTGGTTTCGGACCAGGGACATTGAAATGGTTTAGAAATTACTTGGTAGATCGAACTCAGTGTGTTCATGTGGAGGATCTCAAATCAGACTTTCTTGATATATCTAAAGGGGTCCCCCAGGGTTCCATTTTTGGACCTATTTTGTTTTCTATTTATATAAATGATTTGGTTAAGGACATTCAAGCAAAAAAACAGTTTTATGCAGATGATACTATTATTTATACAATTGCTCCATCTATAACACAGGCGGTGAAAGAGCTTCAGATTGCATTTCAGTCGCTGGAAGATGCTCTGGTTAGTTTAAAATTAGTTTTAAATTCACAGAAAACAAAGTTTATGGTTTTTTCAAAAGCTCAGTCACAAGTACTTGATAATCTTAGTATTTTTACATCTGATGGTAAAATTATTGAAATAGTACCTTCTTACAAGTACTTGGGCATTTGGATTGATGATAAACTTTTGTTCAATGTACATATTGCTAATCTAATCAGGAAGCTCAAACTAAAGCTTGGCTTTTATTTTAGAAATAAATCTAATTTTACTTTTAATGCCAAAAAGAACCTTGTAGAAGCTACCTTCCTAACTGTGCTTGATTATGGTGATATATTATGCGTGCATGCAGCCTCCTCTATCTTAACAAGCCTTGATTCGGTATACCATGCTTCACTACGTTTTATTACAAATGCAAAATCCCATACTCGTCATTGCATTCTATATGAGATGGTGGGTTGGACATCATTAGCTATACATAGAAAACAGCATTGGTACATTTTTATCTGTAAAGCAATGTTAGGTAAACTTCCAGCTTATCGCTGTACTCTTCTTTGTCTTTGTTCTGGCAATTACCAGCTACGCTCTTCCAAGTGTTTGCTTTTTAACGTACCTCGAGTTTGTACAGAACTGGGGAAAACAGCATTTTCATATTAATGCACCCTGGGCATGGAATAATTTACAAAAAGATCTCAAACTAGATACATCTGTGTCTACTGGTGAAGTTAAAGGCATCATAAAGAGAGTGGTATTGGAAGCTTGTGACTGTTTTTGTTGAGAGGATGTTTAAATATTGTTGTAATGTGTACTTCTTGTATTTTAAAATTGTCTTACTGTATGGCTGCTACCTTGGTCAGGTCTCTCTTGAAAAGTAGATTTTAAATGTCAATAAGAATTCCTGGTTAAATAAAGGTAAAATAAATAAATAAATAAATAATAATAATAATAAATGAATAGTTTTATTCAGCAAAGGTGCATTCAATTTAAAAAAAAAAAGACAGTGAATACATTTATATTGTTAGAAAAGATGCTTATTCCAAATAAATGCTTTTCTTCAAACTTTGTTCATCAAAGGGGAAAAAAACATTTATCTTGTTTTAATAGTTATAATGTATTTTAAATGGGGGCATAATGTCAAAAACTCATAATGAAGAAAAAAAGCATCATTAAAATAATTATATGGGAAAGAATGAAAGAAAAATAATGAAAGAAAGAATACTTTATATTAATAATTTATCATTTATGATGTCTGTAAAAAAAGAAAAGTTAAAATATACTTGGAAAATCTTGAACAAGATGTCTTCACCTGTGTATATTCAAGATGTAAGGGAAATGTTATTTTTCACTTGATGGTTACACTATATGACACTTTAATTGGGTAAAATTATTAGATTTAATTGAATACTTGAGTTTAAAGCTGTCTTGAATAGTAGAATAAAAGTTTTTCAAAACCTTGTGAAACCAACATGAATACTCAGAGTTCATGTCTAAGAACTTGGCATATGTTGTAGGCTAGATTTTAAAAAGAGCCCTTTCCTTTTCTTTAGCTACCACATAGACAATTTTATGCCATTGACCCATGTATCACTGACACTTTCTCTGTGTGTGTGTGTGTGTGTGTGTGTGTGTGTGTGTGTGTGCATGTGTCCAGCATTGTACTCCTGTGCTAGGAGTTGCTGATAGGTTTGTCCTTTCTTTCATCTCTCTTCAGTAAGGCAGAGAGCCCCTTAGCTGTCAACCGCCTCTCCATTATATCATCCCTATAGTTCCACCACCCTGCACACATACAGCCTGGAAACAAGTGAAAAGTAGTCCAGACATCATAACTGATCAATGCATAACACATGTAACCTTCAGCATCCCAGGCAGAGCTGAAAACAGACCAAGAGTGGCATAAAAAGCAAAGTGTAGGGGTGGAGAACTATGTGACATCCTGTGTCCTATTGTTCAATTCATCCATCCATCATAGAGAAGCCTCAAAACTCCTACTTGACCACTGTTCAAAGCTCCCCACGCTTTGTCTTTGTTCTGGCAATTACCAGCTACGCTCTTCCAAGTGTTTGCTTTTTAACGTACCTCGAGTTTGTACAGAACTGGGGAAAACAGCATTTTCATATTAATGCACCCTGGGCATGGAATAATTTACAAAAAGATCTAAAACTAGATAAATTTGTCTATTGGTGAATTTAAAGGCATCAAAGAGAGTGGTATTGGAAGCTTGTGATTGTTTTTGTTGAGAGGATGTTTAAATATTGTTGTAATGTGTACTTCTTGTATTTTAAAATTGTCTTACTGTATGGCTGCTACCTTGGTCAGGTCTCTCTTGAAAAGTAGATTTTAAATGTCAATAAGAATTCCTGGTTAAATAAAGGTAAAATAAATAAATAAATAAATAAATAATAATAATAATAAATGAATAGTTTTATTCAGCAAAGGTGCATTCAATTTAAAAAAAAAAAGACAGTGAATACATTTATATTGTTAGAAAAGATGCTTATTCCAAATAAATGCTTTTCTTCAAACTTTGTTCATCAAAGGGGAAAAAAACATTTATCTTGTTTTAATAGTTATAATGTATTTTAAATGGGGGCATAATGTCAAAAACTCATAATGAAGAAAAAAAGCATCATTAAAATAATTATATGGGAAAGAATGAAAGAAAAATAATGAAAGAAAGAATACTTTATATTAATAATTTATCATTTATGATGTCTGTAAAAAAAGAAAAGTTAAAATATACTTGGAAAATCTTGAACAAGATGTCTTCACCTGTGTATATTCAAGATGTAAGGGAAATGTTATTTTTCACTTGATGGTTACACTATATGACACTTTAATTGGGTAAAATTATTAGATTTAATTGAATACTTGAGTTTAAAGCTGTCTTGAATAGTAGAATAAAAGTTTTTCAAAACCTTGTGAAACCAACATGAATACTCAGAGTTCATGTCTAAGAACTTGGCATATGTTGTAGGCTAGATTTTAAAAAGAGCCCTTTCCTTTTCTTTAGCTACCACATAGACAATTTTATGCCATTGACCCATGTATCACTGACACTTTCTCTGTGTGTGTGTGTGTGTGTGTGTGTGTGTGTGTGTGTGTGTGCATGTGTCCAGCATTGTACTCCTGTGCTAGGAGTTGCTGATAGGTTTGTCCTTTCTTTCATCTCTCTTCAGTAAGGCAGAGAGCCCCTTAGCTGTCAACCGCCTCTCCATTATATCATCCCTATAGTTCCACCACCCTGCACACATACAGCCTGGAAACAAGTGAAAAGTAGTCCAGACATCATAACTGATCAATGCATAACACATGTAACCTTCAGCATCCCAGGCAGAGCTGAAAACAGACCAAGAGTGGCATAAAAAGCAAAGTGTAGGGGTGGAGAACTATGTGACATCCTGTGTCCTATTGTTCAATTCATCCATCCATCATAGAGAAGCCTCAAAACTCCTACTTGACCACTGTTCAAAGCTCCCCACGCCTTCACAGACTGATTTACAAATGAGCTTTCCAACACAGGAAGGTTAGCTCGTACACACATACACACACTTTTAAACAAGCTGCTAGCTGGTCAGGGGTAAAATAATCCACTTTGCTGAGAAAAGAATGGGCCTACCGAAAAAATTAACCTCCAGATGCTGGATCGATACTTGTCCTTTGGTGCGTTGCACTATAATAAAGCGCAGGGGAGGGGAGCGGGAAGGTTAAGACGCGTTTGGCTTCACTCGTCCCTCTCATATCATGTCTGATGGAAATGTGCTGCTAAAGATGCATGCATCAGAATGTGCTCATTGAAATGTCATCCAACCAAAACTGGATTTTTTCAAGAGTACGCTATTAGACTAAGAGCTTGCGTTGAGTCTTTTGGAGCAACATATTTGTCTTGAAACATTCAGTGTGAGGGTGCCAAATAAGATCATTAACCTTGAAAACAAATCCTGTTTGTTTATGCCTGCCAAGTTGTTTAGCTCAAGGAGAGTTGACAGGCCAGTATCGCATGAAGTGATGTGTATTGCCTGGGTGATCGAATTTTAGGATTGTGCTTATATTGATTATTTTATTGCCTTTCTGAGCTTAAGCTGTTTTCTTGAAGCTGGTCCGGCCGGCGTATATCTGTCACAGCCTGTAGGACCTTCTCTGGTGCTTTTAATACGATGGGCTGATTTTATTCCTTATCTCTTATTCATTTAGGGAGGGATGGACGGGCTGTAGCGGTAGGAAAGCGGTAAAGCGGTAGGATGGGCTGCTATGTTCTTGGATGGTGGAGAGGGGGAGGGGTGTGGTGGATTAAAATCTTTGGTCGAAAACATCCGCATGAAAACACAGAGGCAATGAAATAAACAGTGGACAATGAAGACAAGTGGAGATAGCGGAGAGAGAAAATGCTGTAAAACACTGTCAGAAATGGGGGTAATGTAAAAAGTGAGTGAGAGTGAAATGAAATGAACTGCAAACAGGACATGGACTCTGTGGCGGGAAAACTGGTGATGAGATTCTGGAACAGAATGAGTTCAGTACAACAAAAACCTCCACCAAACAACAAAGAAAGATAAAGAGGAAAAGGGGTAATAGTAATTATAGTACATAGTGTAGTATGTGACATATATTAACCCTTTAGAGGGGGATTTTGTTTCCCTTTTTGCAGGTACAGTAACAATTGGGGGCTCGTCCGGGATTTGAACCCAGGACCTCGCGCACCCAAACGAGAATCATACCCCTAGACAATAAAAAGAAAGATAAAGAGAAAAGTGGTAATAGTAATTATATTACATAATTATATTACAATTATATTACATAGTGTAATATGTGACATACAGTGGGGAAAAAAAGTATTTAGTCAGCCACCAATTGTGCAAGTTCTCCCACTTAAAAAGATGAGAGAGGCCTGTAATTTTCATCATAGGTATACCTCAACTATGAGAGACAAAATGAGAAAAAAAATCCAGAAAATCACATTGTAGGATTTTTAAAGAATTTATTTGCAAATTATGGTAGAAAATAAGTATTTGGTCAATAACAAAATTTCATCTCAATACTCAATACTAAGTCTTCACAAGGTTTTCACACACTGTTGCTGGTATTTTGGCCCATTCCTCCATGCAGATCTCCTCTAGAGCAGTAATATTTTGGGGCTGTCGCTGGGCAACACGATTTTCAACTCCCTCCAAAGATTTTCTATGGGGTTGAGATCTGGAGACTGGCTAGGCCACTCCAGAACCTTGAAATGCTTCTTACGAAGCCACTACTTCGTTGCCCGGGCGGTGTGTTTGGGATCATTGACATGCTGAAAGACCCAGCCACGTTTCATCTTCAATGCCCTTGCTGATGGAAGGAAGTTTTCACTCAAAATCTCACGATACATGGCCCCATTCATTCTTCAGTCGTCCTGGTCCCTTTGCAGAAAAACAGCCCCAAAGCATGATGTTTCCACCCCCATGCTTCACAGTAGGTATGGTGTTCTTTGGATGCAACTCAGCATTCTTTCTCCTCCAAACACGACAAGTTGAGTTTTTACCAAAAAGTTATATTTTGGTTTCATCTGACCATATGACATTCTCCCAATCCTCTTCTGGATCATCCAAATGCTCTCCAGCAAACTTCAGACGGGCCTGGACATGTACTGGCTTAAGCAGGGGGACACATCTGGCACTGCAGGATTTGAGTCCCTGGCGGCGCAGTGTGTTACTGATGGTAGCCTTTGTTACTTTGGTCCCAGCTCTCTGCAGGTCATTCACTAGGTCCCCCAGTGTGGTTCTGGGATTTTTGCTCACAGTTCTTGTGATAATTTTGACCCCACGGGGTGAGATCTTGCATGGAGCCCCAGATCGAGGGAGATTATCAGTGGTCTTGAATGTCTTCCATTTTCTAATAATTGCTCCCACAGTTGATTTCTTCACACCAAGCTGCTTACCTATTGCAGATTCAGTCTTCCCAGCCTGGTGCAGGTCTACAATTTTGTTTCTGGTGTCCTTTGACAGCTCTTTGGTCTTGGCCATGGTGGAGTTTGGAGTGTGACTGTTTGAGGTTGTGGACAGGTGTCTTTTATACTGATAACAAGTTCAAACAGATGCCATTAATACAGGTAACCAGTGGAGGACAGAGGAGCCTCTTAAAGAAGAAGTTACAGGTCTGTGAGAGCCAGAAATCTTGCTTGTTTGTAGGTGACCAAATACTTATTTTACCGAGGAATTTACCAGTTAATTCTTTAAAAATCCTACAATGTGATTTTCTGGATTTTTTTTCTCCTTTTGTCTCTCATAGTTGAGGTATACCTATGATGAAAATTACAGGCCTCTCTCATCTTTTTAAGTGGGAGAACTTGCACAATTGGTGGCTGACTAAATACTTTTTTGCCCCACTGTATATTGACCCTTTAAAGGGGGATTTTGTTTCAACCTATGAAAAGAAACATATCCACAAATATACAGATGTACAATAAACATAATACAATCACAATGCTGTCTGATTACTGCATAATAATTATAAAAATCATTTTAAAGAGATTGTGCTTGCAAAGTGCAATCTTGTTTAATTTTTAAAGCTTAGCATAATGAGAAAAATTGTGCTCACTATGGAAATTCCCATGGTTTATCTATGACTTTTTAAAGATTGTATTCCTTTCTATGACTTTTCTAGGCTTGGACATCAGAATTTTAAAGTTCACTGATATTTCCAGATTTACTACACTGAAAATATTTTTTGTAATAGTATTAAATTAAATGTAAATTAATTTAAAAACTTGACATTGCTTTTTTATTTCAAATTATAATATTTCTATTTCTATATATAGTATATAAAATCTAATAATTTTACAGGAGAAGACAACGATACTCATTAAGAAAGTATTTTTTTTTAATTTACTAAAATACTCATAGACTTCCGAAGAACCATTTTCTTCTAATAGAAAACAGACAAGATGTGCTTCACCTGCAATACTTGACCCAAGATCACACTTTTGACATGTAGGCCTACTTCAAGTCATGGCAAAAATTAAAACTGATTTAATAAAAGTTTATAAAATAGTGCAGTCAACAATAAAATGCTTCAGCTTCCTGAGTGGATGGAGGAGAAAGATAGAAAGAACAAGAAAGAGTTGAAAAGGATTTAGGAGAAAGAATGTATTTTAGTGATAACACAACATTTTTATTGCATTTTCAGCTTAGCTGTGGACAGTACAGAAGGAATAACCAACATTAGTGGGTGGGACAGTAGAAAAGAGTAAAAGAGTTCATCCACTGAGCTTGGTGCTTTCACACTTGGTCCGATTGCTTGGTCCGAACCCGAGTTCGATTGATCCCTGCCCCCTGCCCCCGCTGAACTGTGTTCACATTATATTATTTGGGTCTGAACCCCGTTGCTTATGGTGCAGGAGAAGACAGCAAAATGCGTAGCATTGCTCTCTTCATTTTTATATTTATGTTTTTGAACCGTTGGTTTTGTTTCCAAAGCTTCAGTACATACCGCCACTTACGTCTGCCTTACTAATGTACTGCAAATGCTCTAAAGAACTCTGAAGGCGAACAGAAATGAGATATACAGCTCTCTGCTTGCAGAGACATTGAGAAACATTTTTATCAAACAATACATCATTAATGGCGGTTCACTTCCGTGATTTGGTACGATTGCGTTCACATCAGCAGCGAACCGTACCGGAGTTCACTTGAACCGTACCCCAGACCACCCTTTTTAAGCAGACTTGGGTACAGTTCGCGGGTGCGCACCCGAGTTCGTAAGACCGTGTTCACATCATCCAAACGTACTGAACTCTGACGTCAATCGAACCCGGGTGCGCACCAAAAGTGCTAGTGTGAAAGCACCCTAATTCAGCATAAACATTGCATGACTTTATTCTTAAATTTCCAGCATTCCAAATTACATACAAGCTACCTGCTACCATGACGTGCAATGAGCTGCATTAATGCACTGCAGTAAAAATTTCTTCTGAAACAGTGCCGTGAACATTTATAGAGTTTGTTATTAATGTCTTGGAATGATCATGGTGGCATGTTGGAGTTTTGTAGTCCACATGTTTTGAATCAGTGCGAAGCCGGATGCTGCCTAGTCCCGTTTACAGTGATTGAGAGTGAAAAGGGTGTAGTGCACTTGGCAGCTCCTAACTGGGAAGAGTATGGAATTAAAATCAATACTCTGCATGATGAGGTGACTCAGAAGGTTAAAATAGAACTCACAACTCTCTAATGGCCACTGCATAGCTGCTTTAAGATTATTAGCTGTCATAAACAGAAGATCTAGTCATGGGCATAGATTAGGGTATAGGGATGGGGTTCCTACCGACTTTCTGAAAATCACAAAATCCCTGGCCAACATTTGGGCAGTTTTCCTCAAACAACTTAGAATGCCAACACACTAGAGATCCAAAGGCGAGGTTGATGAATAGAAATACACAAGCTCTGTTTTGGGGTTGTGGAAAGAGAATTGTCATTTTGAAATCAAGCAAGAATACAGCAAATCAAATTTCCAAAAGTTAAACCCACTGCTATTTTTTTATTAGTCAGCAGATGCATACACCAGGGTTGATTCTAAGATTTTGTCTTTAGAACAAAATCTTTTGAGCACTGTTTAAAATAAACTGAAAATAAATGTATATCAATGACATCAACAGAATTCTTCAAAGAATTGTTCACAGAAAGGTTCTCCGGAGAACCCAAAAATGATTCTTCTATGGCATTGTTCCAAAAACCTGCTTCTGGAACATTTATTTTAAAGAATGAATTAATACTTAATGTAACAATTTAAAGAATTGTATGGCGCAAAAAGAACGATGGATGAGTACCCCCCCATAATATCAGACTTACTTCTATGCTGTTCCATTTCCTTCGCAAGATTTTAAGACGAGTCATCATTGCTTTAATCGCGCTTTGTTTTAAATATATAATAGGCTATTTGTTTTTGTCGCCTACCTTATTCCAACATAGTCTTACCAACTTTATAACCCAACCTACGTCGCTGGATCTAGTTTAGTTTCAGTTTTTTTTCTTGCCCTCTGTGCACCTTTTCTACACGCTCTTGCTGATGCACAAATGAGGCTTTCATATATGTTAAGTCTCAGCAAATCAGATGCTCTTCATTTCTGAGCCATCATCCATCCACCCCCCCGCATCCCTTTCTGTCTTTGTATTCTTTTGCACAGCTTAGCTTTTTGGTATAGAAAACTCTCGCTCACCCCACCCACTCCTTGCGTTTTCCCCTGAAACCAAGAAACCAGGACAGCTCGGCGACCGACGGGTTAACGCGCACTCGCGCTCGTGATTGGCTGCGGGAGCGGTGCTTTTAGAGAGAGGTAACCAGGCAACTTCAGCTGGAGCAGCGGAGAGAAAGAACAGGGTGAAGGGGAAAAGAAGCGCAAAAATCCCATCAGCTTTGGTGTGCGATAGAAAGGATGTAGTCCAGATCTGTGGCTGTCTGTCCCCGGCATGGGAAAGTGGATTACTGCTCTTCTACAGACGGTATACGGAGTGACTGCGCGTGGGTTTTTATCATGAGAAGTATGGGATCTGAACGCACCAGTTTAAAGGTAAGAGGGTTTGTCTTAAGGATGTGATATATGGAAAGAAAAACGGCGCCGGTGCTGTTGCAATGAAACTTGTCCATGTGGAACGCAAGGATATCTCCCTGCGCTTCGGTGATGGAGTTGTGTCGGTTGATTGAATTCACGCATCTAAAGCAATAGGAGAGATATTATCAAACAGTTATCACACATCTGACTTGCGAGGAAACGAGCCGAACCAACTGCCACCAGTTGACGGTGATCATGCGTCCACGCGCGTATGGAGAGGAGCGGCGTTTGCTGCATTGACATCCATGTTCTGCCCTGCGCGAGAGCGATTGATCAACTGAGATTTACTCCAACCTTTCGTATTTAACACCTTTTCCATTCACCACCGAGCATACACGCTCAGATAGTGCTAAATGCGCGCACTCATTAGAAACTGCAGTGGAAAGAGGTGTTCAGTATTGCCGGCTAGTGTTAAAACGCACGAGTACCAATTCAAGACACGGTAGCGTGAGGTTTCCATATATTGCAACGTGAAGAAACGTGTATATTTTGTTTGTGTGGTTCAGGCAGGTTGACTGGTCCGCAGGGGCTCCGCGGCAGCAGAAGCCCGCATTAATGGCACTGCGTGTGTGTGTGTGTGTGTGTGTGTGTGTGTGTGAGAGAGAGAGACTGGGAACCAGCGGGCGGCGAGAATTCCGTTACTCGCACTCTAAGAATCTGACAACTGACTTGGGGCACCGGCGACCGCGTTAAACGCATCTCTACGTGGCGTTTTCTGAACGGTTGCTCTGCATGAGTATGTTCCCACAGCGTTTGAAGCGGTAGAGCACGTGAGGATGATGCACTTTGACACTCTTCAGACTGCCTGTGGACTGAGGGGTAGTTTTGAAACGAGAAACGGACACCTCGACGTTTGCTAAGAATAAAACGCTCGAAAAGACACCGACTTTAGGCGCGTTACCTTCCCGTGCGGTTCCACTGAGCAGAGTGGACCGCGCGCTCCGTCTGAAGGACAAAAGCGCCAGTGACTGAGTGTCCGGTGAGGAAGACCCTAGTAAAACCTAAAATAACATTATGGTGACCAACCAACGTCTCCGAGAGGAAGACAGCTTAGTAAACATACAGTCATGTTTTAATGTGCACGCAGAAAGGTTTGTGTGAGGGTTAGCTCTAGGGTTAAAGGGTTGCGAACACCATTACAGTAATATAAAAACAACAGAAGTCAATCGAAAGTACCTATTATGATAGCAAACAAGTGTTTTTGTGACTGTTTCGTTATTTATTAAAGATGCATGACAATTTGTGTGTGAAAATATAGGGAAACTCACAAATGCAGCTACAAAGCAGAGCACACATCAAGCTGCTCTCATTCTTAACCTATTTAGCAGCACTAGTCTTCACTCTGTTTTCTTTTTTAAACATCAGTGCTGACTGTTACCGTAGGTTTCCACATTAGTGTCCATAGTAGAAAAATCATGATCGTAAATGTGTGTGTGTTTTTTATCTCTCTCTTTTTTTGTGTCTGAGCTGATCCAGGTGTCAGGTGTCCATTGACAGCCCCTCGTTTTTAGGTCAGTGGCTGTTGTGTTAATATGGCGCACATCTTTTGTGTGGTTCAGCCATCAGTTTGCGTTTGTTTTCTAGATGAATGCTATTTCGAATAAGTTTTTGTTTTCAGCCAGAACTTCTGTTGTGAATTAATTTTTTTGTCAAGCTTTTCAGCATTGTATGTAGGTAGGTAGATAGATAGATAGATAGATAGATAGATAGATAGATAGATAGATAGATAGATAGATAGATAGATAGATAGATAGATAGATCAAATGAGGATACATAAAAAGGAGCATTGTGTTTTTTGTGCCATAATCAGGTCAGAGTCATTATGCCAACCTGTGCCAGATGGCACACTCTCCCATCCCCTCATATTATGCCACCATAGATAGATAGATAGATAGATAGATAGATAGATAGATAGATAGATAGATCAAATGAGGATACATAAAAAGGAGCATTGTGTTTTTTGTGCCATAATCAGGTCAGAGTCATTATGCCAACCTGTGCCAGATGGCACACTCTCCCATCCCCTCATATTATGCCACCGTTCTGCTTATAAGTTACTATAGCTTTGGTAAAGGTGGTCTGTTCTGGACTTTTCTGTATGTAGTTAGGCCTTCCCTTTCTGTCTGAATGGGCCCAGCAGGCAACAGTGCATCTCCATGGAGACGGAACACAGAGTGTGGGAACCCTCAAAGCCAGCATTGTTTTTCTCTCTCTCCACTGTGTTCATTTATTCATTCTACAAGCTGGGTTTGTTTTGAGGTAATGTAGAGGTAGGGTTGTAATTGAGACATATCTCCTCGGGTGATAGCATGTTCAAGGAAAATTAATGCTAATGCCTGTTGATTTGACCTGTATGAACTCAATGGCAAGCCAAACTTGCTGTTCTAGATACTTTTCTGTTTGAAACCAGATCTGTAAAGAAAAGAATGGCCAGAATTGATGATTTTTTTTTTTTTTTGAGAGCAACTACATTTCAAGTGTTAGTTGCACTTTAGATTGTGAGGTGGTTGTTATAGGAATGTATTGAGATGAGAACCGAGGTCCTCAGAGCAGCATGTCACCCCTGGTGTCTTCATCAGAGCAGAAGGTGCTGGGAATTCCTGAAGTAGAGCTGTTCCACGGGGGATATCCCTTCTCGGAAATCTGTCCGGGATAGAGAGGAGGCATCGACTGCCATTCCTTGTACTCTGTATTGATCTGTCTGTTCTGTATGACATTATCTCCTCCTGCTAATTAGAGCTCAGGATTGGTCTCACCCATTGGATGGCAACCGGCTGAGGACATGACACTGAGCCCGAGGGCACAGCTGCCACAGTTTTGGCCCATCAGAAGCTTTCCACTCAAAATCCACCAGTAAAAGTGATAATTTAGTTAAAAGAATGCCATTTCTGCTGAATGCTTTGCATATTGGTGTTTTGTGCTGTCAAGCTGTGCTATGATAAATGTCAGTAGAGCCCTGTGTAATGTAGGTATCTCTGTGTAGGTGTCATGTGTGACACACTTGTTCTATTCCAAAATCCACACTCTTAAAATAAAGTTTTTTTTTTATTGGCATTTATGGTTCCATGAAGAACCATTAACACCCTTGGAACATTTCTAATTTACAAAAGGTTTTTAAAAAGTGGAAACATTTTTCTTTAGATTATTAAAATGTTCTTCACACTAAGAAAACATGTTTAAGAATGGTTAACTTAAAGGTACTTTCAGGAACCAAAAATAGTTGTTTTGTGATATTTCTTTGAAACCGCCTTTGTGAGCTGCCTGTTCTAATGGTCTTGGAACTACATAACTGACCACAGACAAATTGATTCCAAAATAGTTTGGCACATTGCTCAGCCAGCTGTATTGTTGTTCTTGTCATCTTAGGAAATATGCTGTTGATTGTTTTAACATGAACAGATTTGCTTATTTTATAGAAAATTTGGACCATGTGGAAATTAATTTTTATAGTAATCAACTTTGTCGCAAAGCTTGATTGAGCTTAACGCGTACTGAACCTACAATATTCCTTGAATATGCTGCCTCCATAGGCAGCTCACTAGGTTTTAGTCCAGAGCATATGTAGAAAGGTTGTACAAGGTGGAAGCAGTGGTTCTCTTTGTGCCACATGCTGCAATGCCACGCTGACATCTGCCCCATAATCTCCTTAAAATGGCCACAATCTGTCTGCATGGCTATTTGGGTCCAGAAACGACAGTGAAACATCAGTCCACACACAAGCAAGCTCAGCATACTTTCACAGGTTGTCTTATACGTTCTTTGTTCTCATATGTTCACATTTTAATTTTCTGGCCTTCTGTTCTTATTGAACCTGCTTCAATTACATAACTAACAATGCGCATAACAGTTGCACAATGAATGCAGAGGGCTGCGGTTTCAGGGTCTAAAGTCTTGACTCCGTATCTGCTTTTCATTTAACGCATAGTTTCTAGTTCCTCCTGTGACTATTCCAATCAAAATCTCCTCCTTGAGCTATGAATAAAGAACCATGCTTGTTTATTTATTTTATTCAAACTAAATCCACCAAATGAACTCGCTTTCAATGGGCATACAGTCCCATCTCTCACTGTTGTATAGAGGTACGCAACGCTCCACTGACTCCAGCCTACCCGTAGAAACAAAAGGGAGTAAGAAGGCAGACAAAAAGTCAATGGTTGATAATTTAGTCCCATGAGAGCCTCGCTCCAGAGCGAGTTTGATGTGCTGCATTGCAAACAAAGACCGGGAGAAACTCAGAAATGCAGGCCATGCAACAGTCTCAGTATATTACCACTTCAATATAATCTATTCTTTCAACATTCTCATTTACTTGCGCTCAAACTTCAAGGACTACTCTCCTGGGACTGATTCTTTATTTGAGGAATAATTTGAGGCTTTGCATCGCCAGAACCTGGTGGGATTGCACCTCTTCTCTCCTCTGACATTTAAAGACATGAAAACAGAGAGAGGAGAAGAAAAGAAAGGAAATTAATGACATTTTCAGCCCTGCTTTTCTTCGTCATTCTTTTGTATACATACACCACTCACAAGTTTGGGGTCAATAAGATTTAGTAAATGTTTTTGAAAGAAGTCTCTTATGCTCACCATGTCTGCTTTATTTGATCAAAAATACAGAAAAAACTGTACAATTGTGAATTAATATTAGTTTAAAACAACTGTTTTCTATTTCAACTTCTATTTTAATATTTTCTTTTTTTCTGTTTTAATATATTTTATTATATATTTATTCCTGTGATGGCAAAGCTGAATTTTCAGCATCATTACTCCAGTCTTCAGTGTGACATGATCCTTCAGAAATCATTCTATGTTGATTTGTTGCTCAAGAAACATATATTATGAATTCAACAGCATTTATTTGAAATAGGAAATTACACATGACAAATTTTTTTACTGTCACTTTTGATTAATTTAATAAATTTTTGCTAAATAAAAGTATTACTACTTTCAAAAAAATACTGACCCCAAACAGGAAGACCTTATTTTATCCCTGCTGAGTGCAACTTCTGCTTCCAGAACAAAGAAAAAACATCTCTCTTCTGTTTCTTAAAGGGATAGTTCAACCAAATATGGTAGTTCTGTCATAATTTATCCAACCTTTATGTTACAAACTGTCTTTCTTCTGTGGAGCACAAAAGAAAATGATGACATATGAATCCACTAACTTACATTATATAGACAAAACCAGCTGAAACATTCTTTGTGTTCTGCAGAATTTTGAACCACATTAATGCGAGTAAATGTTGACAGAATTTTCATTTTTTTTGTAAAATGTCCCATTAAGAGTTAGCTGGAAAATCAAAAGGAACAAAATGGCTCCCTGAGGTCCCCAGACCTAAGGACCTGAATTGTTTTTTTCTAGCAACAAATTGTATTAGATTAATTCTGCTCTTACTGTCTTTTCATCTGGTTTAATCTGTTGTCTCTCATCCACTAGAGAGAGAGGCAAAGAAAAGATTCAGCGTGACCTGCACAGTGGGGCCCCAGTCTGCTTGTATATTAGAGTGGGCTTCAGCTCTTTAGTATGCGCAGGCCTCCCTGTGCACCATTATCAAGCTGAAATGAAAAGCCTGTATTTCTCTGTGGCGGACAGAGTGGTGAGCTGCACAGAACTGGAGCGCTGCAGCTGTAATGCGCTGTTGGAGAAAGAGGGTGCAGTTGAATGTTAGGACGGAGACACACGCAGAATCAAAGACGTGAGGTTTGCTCTACTTATGTCAATGTAGATTTGTCAGTAATATGAAGGTGTGCATATGCTGCCAGCTGGTGGTATTCTCTGTCAGATGTTAGCCTGAGGGCAAGACAAGCCAGGTCTGTAGTCAAACACTAGGGAATAATGACACTTCGCCTGTCTAATGAGACACAAAATGGCTAACTCGGTTTTGTCTCAATGAACAAATGAATTGCTGAAATCTGTCGTTTAATTTAATCCATGTCATACTTTATCAATATGATGTCAATAAATAGCGGGTCAAGGCCGGGCGTTAATGGAATCTGCACACGGAATTCGGCAGAAACCTCTGAATATTTAGTATTGTAGTTTCAGGACTCTCAACGTTCACAGAGTTCTTCACATTCCTGAACTCTGTGTGTGTTCTTTAATGAAACAACCCATGAAATGGTTTGACAAATTGCGTGTTGATGTATTTCCTGTCAAAAGGATTAATTCACTCAACTGCACAGTTTGGGCACTGCTGTTTTTTCATTCTGTTTAAATTAATATTTTCATACTGTTCAGAGTTAGAAGGTTCACTGCATTGCTATTTAGTTCTCTTTCGCTGTTCAATCTGTAGTAGCACAGCAAAATAAGTCATTTTTGAGAATGCAAGTTTGTCATCGGTTTTGAATGTGACGCAGTAGAAACGCTGTGTACCACAAAATAATGGCAAGAAATGTCATTCTATTGAGTTGTAGGATGCACAGAAAACAAACATATTCACAAATTAAATGACTCTTATGAACCCGTTCTATGTAATAAATCGGAAATATGTTGTGTGACCAAAGTAGCCCAATCCCTGGGACAATTAAATCAGTCAGATCTTTTAATGAATAGTTAAAAAAAGACAAGTTAGCACTTGGAAGTTAGTCTGAAATCAAACTGCAGTGCTTTATTTAAAGCATTAGCAGAGGGAATATTTAAAAATGGATGTGAAGTATGACTGATTCCAAATCAGAATCAATTTGATATCCATTTCAACTGATTTTTCATTCAGTTGGTTACACATTATTTTTTAGCTTTAAGTGTGAAAACCTTAAACAGACAATTGCCTTTGATTGACTTTACAGCCCGAGAAAAATAGTTTTTCTATTGCTAAATGATGGCAGGTGATCTTAGGGAGATACTAGAGAACATTTCATTGGACTAAAATTGACACGCTTCTGAAAACAAGATGAGTCATCAATATTTTTGGTCTATTTTGTCAATAATTATATGATAGTGCACGCTCAATGGCTTCAACACTAACAGACCCAAGGTGCATCCGAAACTGCTTAGGTATGTGCACTAGTGCATTTAATATCTTAAAAGTTTTTTGTTTTTTTTTTAACTTGCATATAATATCATATTAATGAAATAAAAGGTGACTTAAGTGTACTTAAAGGGAGTTCACTTTGATGACTGTTTCTTAGCACGCTTTTGCACTTTGGAATGTCAGATTAGGTCAAATACTTGGCTATCTGATATTACATTTTAAATATACTAAATTGCAACTTCATCATTACAAATTTGTCTGAAAACATTAGATTCAGTCCACACTTAAGTATATTCTTTTAAAATATATTCTTTCTGTAATTAATACTCTTTTTAGAAGTATGCTAAAGTGTACTTCTTTTCCACAAGGGGTTGTACAGTGTGTTGTCGCAGCATGATTTTCAGGGGTGTGTGGCATTCATTTCTTTGATCGACATGGCCACATCTGTGGTGTGAGAGTTTGTCCAAGGTGTGTCAGCTGGATCGCAGCTCATTTGGACCAGAAATATCACACCAGTGCCAGATCCAGATGCGCCAACCATAAGCATCCAACACCTACTATTCCAACCTGCCGCCTTCTTTCTCTCCCCCCTGTCTGTCAGTCTTTCTCACTCTATTCCCCATCCAGGAATGTGTGTAGATGTGTGTATTCATGAGAATCAACATAAATGCATCTGGACAGACAGAAGACCAGCATTGAGCTCTGGAGACTGGGTGTTTCCATAATGATTACATGTCAAAGAGCTACGGCGCAACATCTCAGGCAGTCTCCTGGCTTTATTGCCCTGGCTGGGAGAGATTTCGCTCTCATGTTGCCAGCAAAGCCTTCTGCCCTTGTACTGCAGGAAACAGATTCTGTTTTTTTGAATAGTTGCCTGGGAAATCTACTCACCGGCTTTGCTCGAAGCGAACATACGTCTCTCCAGAGCGTTTGCTTTTCTCTTCTCCTCTGCTGCTTGTTCTGCTTGAAATAACTGCACTTCACCGTCTCTCTTTTTCTCTCTCTTGCTTGTATGGGGAATTCCATCTACGAATCAGTTTTTTCCCCTTCTCTTATCTCTCTGTGCAGGGAAGGATTCAGAGTTGCTTGTACATATCTGCCGAAAAAGAGATGAAAGAAGTATTTTTTTCCCTTTTTTGTGTTTGATATAAAAGCAAGGGCTCTTTTGCTTGTGATAACACTCAGCCTCTCCGTCTCTGGAGTGCAGTCAGGGTCTAATGCGCAGACACTCTATTGCACCCGTTGCTTGTCATCGTAGAGCACTTGTGTGCATGTGTGCGCCTGTGTTTGAGCAGGGCCATATTAAACTGCCATTCTGGTGTCGCAGTGTGTCATGCTGAAACCACTGGATAAATGGCTGAGACTCAGCATGCATCAGAGAAAGATGGAGGGATATGTGGAGAAAGAGAGGGTGAGGGATTAGATGGATGTATGTAGAGATAGTAGAATGGCATAAGATGGTGAATGTCATCAGTAATGGTTAGGCTACTGTTCATACGACAATTGGTGTTTTATGGGGTCCCAAATTTGGTTCTTCAGAGGTTGCTCTTTCCTTGAGTTTTCAGTTTTGTTCATTTAGAGAGAGAGTTCATTATAAAATGAAATTCTGTCTTCATTTACTCAGCCGCATGTTGTGAGTTTCTTCTTCTGTGGAGAATTTTCTGAAGAATTGTCATGCTGCTTTTTTCTATTCAGTGGAAAACCATTGTGATCATGGCTGTCAAGCTCCAAAAGATGCAGCAAAATAAAAGTCTTCCAAATCCATTTGATAACTTTGTGCATGGAACTCTAGGGCTGGGCGATATGATGATACTATCGTATATATCGACGATGTCTCGTAAGTATCGCGATGTCGGTGTCAACAGTCAGGTAACAGACGATTATCGACATTATCGAAAAAAAAAGACAAATGATAAACCTAGTAAGTTCCAAAAAATATTTTACATAGACCCATAGTCACCATACAGGTCTTTTTGCATGCAAGAATGACATAATTTAGTTGGAGGGTTAGGAATCGAAAAGCTATTTCAATTTCGCAAATCAGATCAGATACGTAAGGTCAGGAATCAAATTACTTGTTATAAAATTACATTTCGATTCTGCTTCTCGATTTCTGTATGCACAGTTATTGTGATTTCAAAAGATTCAACTGCAAGTAGACAAAATAGAACTCACTTCTGCACTCACATGCTGTTTTCTGCTCTGCACACACACACACAAAGCGCATGCACATATAACACTCTTATATACGCCAACAATGGACTGAGCTCTCTTTCTCGCATTCTTACACATTCGAATGGACAAATACACACAAAATTATATCAAAATATCCCATAAATACAATCGGTTATGTCTTAAGTGAACATAAAGAGTTGAGAAAGAAAACAAGGGTGTATTGGATCTGTGCATTGACAGCTGCCGCTGGCGCTGTATTACAATACAAAAATGAAATTTAAAATACCCTGCTTCTAAATAAATAAAGCAGTTATTTTAATTTCGTTAAAAAACGGGCCAAAAGAGACCTCCGAACTAGTAGGCTACAAGAAAGGGGAAAAAAACAAAACAACTCGGCTGGGGCGGGGCGTGGTGGAGGTGGAGCTTAGGTAGACGATATTATCGGGTATCGCGATATTTTTAAAGGCGATTATCGATACGATATTTTTGACATATCGCCCAGCCCTATGGGACTCATACTACAACTCTTTCTTAAGCCTGAATCTTTTATGCCTAGATATATTCATTTGATTTATTTATTTATTTAAAACATTTCAGTGCTTTGGGGAAAGTTATCACTGAAAAAATTGAATAACATTTTTGCATTTTTGTTCTTCACACACTTGCGATTTAGACTTGGAATATAGCACATGGACCACTTTTACGGTAGTTTTTATCTGAAAAAAGTGGCATAAAGATTCATCAGAATGTCTCTTATTGTGTTCCACAGGGGGAAAAAAATATGACGTGGGTTAATAAATTATGACAGAATTGTCAATTTTGGATGGCAAACTTTGTCTGAGATGTTTCTCCAAAAATTCCTTAGAAAAAATAAATATGGAAACAACATGGTCAATTTTTGACATACAGAAACAGTTTAGAACTTATATGTGTATCATTTAGATCAGCTATTATGATCGTGGAAGAATTTAAGGAGAAAAGAGATAGTTCACCCAAAGATGAAAATTATTTAATTTACTAACACTCTTGCTGTTCCAAACCTATATGAATTTCTTTCTTTTGTGGAAGATATTTTGAACACTGTTGTAACCAGACAATTTTGTTTACCGTTGACTTGAAATATTTCTTACAAATGTTCCACCAAAGAAAGAAAGTCATTGGGATTTGGAAAAGCATTAGAGAGAGTAAATTATGACACAATTTTCATTTTTGAGTGGGCTTCTACTTACTATTATTTTCTCAAGTCCATACTGAAATACCTATCATTTGATAGAGATCACATACTTCTCACGACCACGTTATTTCGGTCATTACTGTTTTTAATTTGTAAAATGTTTCCCTTGTAACCTGGAGAGTCATTTATTTCTTTTTTGCCCTTGTTTTCATCAGATAAGTTGTTCTCTGACTCTCCTTTCCTCTAAAATCTTGATCCCCAAGGTCATTTGTCCCATTGTGGAGTTTCACACTTCACTGATCTCTCTCTAGTACCATTTAATTCTTTTTACTCTACACTCAGGTAGCATGTTCAGCAGACCTCTGTGTGTGGGTATGTCTCTCAACACCACAAGATCTCACACTTTTCCTCTCACAGACCTCCCAAGATTGAAAAACAAAGCATAGACACTCCCTATCCACATTATGTGTGTGTGAAACCATTAAGATAGCAAGTCTTCAATTAGCTCAACGTGTTAATGACATTAGACTGTGGCAGATAAGAGCCGGGCAAGATGGCCCTCTCGGAATTGATGGGGTCTGATTAGAAGGTGGTGTCTTAATAATCCAGTGTCTTTAAATGAGATACCCTCACACAGAGAAGACTAAGATTTAACTTGTGGACACACAGACCCACTTGACAGTGAGATACTTGGATGAGCCCTGACAGATTTAGCTAAGCCCCTCCCCAGTTTAATGACTGCCGCTGAGTCGGCACACTGCTGATAGCAAAGTGGCACAAAGTGGGTTTAATGGAACAAGGCAATTCCAAAGACCATCAGGATTAAATTGGAGTGAAATGATTTGGGGGAATAGAGAGAGAGGAATAAAAATCCCTCCCCTTATTGCATGATGAACAGAAATGGCATCCCAGGGTGGCGTGATCAGTTAGAGACTGTGTGTGTGTGTGTGTGTGTGTGTGTGTGTGTGTGGCTAGATGAGAAATGGAGTGGAATGGCTAGTGGGGGAGGGAGAGACGCAGAATCATGTAAGGTTAACCGTGGCGATAACCCACATTTTAAATGTGTTGACGTCTGTCTGCTCCAGTGTGTTTGAGTGGAAGAGAAGCACATTAGAACGCAGCTGTAATTATAGCTTGTGTGGGCAGAGTGATTTGCCCTGGCATGGATGCCCGGTGTGAATAGGAGTGGGCTATTTGGCAGACAGCTGAGCCCTCCATGGAGGGAATGTACAGCAGGGGGTCTTTACCCTTCACACGGACTCTGCCCTTCCTGTCTTTTTCCAGCCTGTTTCGACACCTCACTAAACCATCACAGTTTGTAGGAATATTCATGTGACGTTAGCGCTGCGTTATTTAAAAATGATCCAGCCTCAAGGCCCAGCAATTATTTTATTCATCTCAAAGGCTCTGTCTGTTGTGAAGAAGTCTATAATAATATTCACAAAAGTGTAGCTAGAACACATACTGTGATATAGATAGTATGCAGAGGATGGGTGGCCTGACTGATCCTTCCTGTGGTTGCATTGTTTGTATTTATGTCCATCACGATGATTGTTTTATCTATGGACTGATTGTGATTGCCATATTGTTCAATAGGAGTTTTAGAAAGTCTCGTGAAGTCAGATTTATTTGTATTGTGCTGAACTGTTTTTACTATTTTTATAATAAAGATTGTTTCAAAACTGTTTCACTGTAAAAACAGGAAAATAACAGTGATGATTCACAAACTACACACAAAATGAGTGAGAAATGTACAGAGTGCAACAGAATTTTTTTGGAAAATGATCTTTATGAACTATATAAGAATTATTTACATAATATACATAACATAAATGATTGACCCGCTGGCTGTACTCTGCGTTGGATTTTTACCGGGACATCACCTAGCGATGCAAAGGCATACATTCCAGTGCTTTATCCGATAGGTACCACTGTTTCATCCTTGTTTTTGGTTTGTTTTATGTCAAAGTACTTTTTCAGAGAGTTCTCTCAATCAAATGTGCTTTTTTGTGTTTGTTTTCATGCACACACGACAGACTTTACTTTCACTTTGCGTTTGTTCAAATTTCCAATAAAAAATCTAAATGGTGGTTCAAAAGACCAAAACCTATGTTTATTGGTTGAATATGGGACAGTTTGAACCAATCTGGGCATGTGGGTGGGACTAAGCGTCAACAATCGTTCCTGTTTGGCTCAGAGGAACGAAATGCATTGGTTTCTTCTGACGAATCAATGTTGTCAAAATGTGATGAAGTAATCACATACACTACGGAGCCTCTGAATATCCAAATAAGACAAATGACATCTCAGCTTTACAACACTTTTTAAAGCATTCAGATAGGATTAGCGGTTCAAAAGTTATTAAACATTTAAGAACAATAGTTATTTTTAGCCGCGGGCGGCTGTCTCGGTCTTTGAGGGTTAATGACTTATTCATAAAGTCACCTGTTTTGTTCCTAAATGAATCTATATTTTCAACAAACCAGTTGATTGAATCAATCAATGATTCATTCATAAACACAGTCACTTGGTTTGTTTATGAATGAATCAGTGTTTTGAATGAATCTGTTTAGTCAGTGATTTAGTGACTCACTCATGAAGACAGCCACTTGTTTTGTTTCTGGGTGAATCTGTGTTTTTAATGTATCAGTAGAGTCAATGATTTTATTAATCACTCAAAGGCAGTGACACTCAAAGACTTGTTTCATTACTGAATTAATCAATACTTTAGTTATAAAGACAGTCACCAGCTCTGCATTGTGAACGTTAGACTCTTTTTACATAATACATCAGTTTTTTTTTTATAAAAAGTGGGGGGGACATGTCCCCCGCGTCCCCCGCGTAATCTACGCCCCTGATCAGTAGAGTCAATGATTTTATTAATCACTCAAAGGCAGTGACACTCAAAGACTTGTTTCATTACTGAATTAATCAATACTTTAGTTATAAAGACAGTCACCAGCTCTGCATTGTGAACGTTAGACTCTTTTTACATAATACATCAGTTTTTACATAATTTGTCAGTTTTTGATATCAGAAGATCAAGAAATATCATGATCTGTCCTCTTTCAGGATTTTCAGAGCACCAATTACAACACAAGTTTCAGATGTAAAAAGTGTTTCTGTTTCACAGACAGAGTTCATCTGCGTGCTACTGAGACAATCCAGAGAGAGAGAGAGATGAAGTGAAAAATCCATCGACTGCCACATTAGATTCAGCTGAATTACTAGTCAAGCCCACCATGAATGAGGCATTGAATTATTTGACCCTATTGCCCCAGATCCTCATATGTGACCCTGAACCACAAAACCAGTCTTAAGTCGCTGGGGTATATTTGTAGCAATAGCCAAAAATACATTGTATGGGTCAAAATTATTGATATGCCAAAAATCATTAGGATATTAAGTAAAGATCATGTTCCATGAAGATATTTTGTAAATTTCCTACTATAAATATATTAAAACTTAATTTTTGATTAGTAATATGCATTGCTAAGAACTTCATTTGAACAACATTAAAGGCGATTTTCTCAATATTTAGATTTTTTGCACCCTCAAATTCCAGATATTCAAATAGTTGTATCTCAGCTAAATATTGTCCTATCCTAACAAACCATACATCAATGGAAAGCTTTCATATGATGTATAAATCTCAATTTCAAAAGATTGACCCTTATGACTGGTTTTGTGGTCCAGGGTCACATATATATATATATAATATATAGTATATAATTATATATAAGCTTTATAATTTGCCCCTGATGGAAACAGTTCAGGGTCCATTGCTCCAAGAGTTTAAGTGAGTTACTGGTTAAGTCACTGCTCTGCTGTTTACCCACTGCTATTTTCAGTGCTGTTTTCTCTGTGAAGCTCCTTTTACCCTCTGTATTTTTATGTTTACTGCATATGTTCATACAATGATGCACTGGCAACATTTTCTTATTGTGAGAGACAGTACGAGAGGGTCAGTCATTCCTGATTTTGCATCTGCTTTTAGACAAATACCACTACAATGACTGCCAACAGATACAGTACACACAGAAGCTGCATTTTATGAATTTGAAAGAAAATGTTTTCATTATCAAATTTGTCAAAAATGTGTTTTTCTTACCTTATCTTTTAAAGTGCCCCTATTATGCCATTTTGAAAATGGCCTTTCATGCAGTGTGTAATTTAGCTGTACATGAATGTAAACGATCTGCACATTTGTAAAGCCGAAAGTGCACAATGAATGAAGTTATTGTCTAAAAAAAAAAAAGAAATGACTCCGAACAGCCTAAACGAGTCCTCAGGGTAACACATTTGCATAATGCCCGTCTATATTCTACGTTGGCCAACCGCAAACAACTTGACCCGCCCTCAAACACTGTAGCTTGTTTGTGTGGTTAACATCATGTCGAGAAGACGCTGTGTCCTATGCTTTGAAATTTTCACTTCTGAAAGATGAGGCTGCAAAGAATCAGTGGTTAAAACTATAATTTTTTCCACTGTGCAACAGCGGTACAACCCCAATCTTTTTTTTGTGTGTGTGTTCCTGTCATTTTATTGACGACTGCTTCTCTAATCTCGGGGAGTTCAATGGGGGATTCACAAAATGCTGGCTCTTGAAAGATGGCTCAGTGCAGTATATTTGGACCAGCTGGCTCCACTGAATCACAATCTGTAAGTATGATAAATAATAGATGTTTAGATTTTCTATCGAGTGATCAAAATCCGAAACTATGTCAGTGGGTGTATAGTTTCCTACACTCGCTGTATGCGGTAGACCAATCACAACAGACTGGACCATCTGACCAATCAGAGCACAGTAGGCTCACGGAAAGGAGGGGTTTCGAGAGACTGAATCTTAGAACAGCTTCGTTCAAATTGTTTGAGAATCGTTGGAAAATTAGATGGTATTAAAATGCATATTTTGAGAAAACGGAAGCCTTTTTTGACCTTGCATGCATGTAAACCTATTTTAGGAGACTACCAAAACGACATTAGGAACCTTAAAAATGGCATAATAAGGGCACTTTAATTATAATTTACCTTATATTTTTTTTCCTTACTTGTTTTAAAGGGGTCCTATTATGCTCTTTTACAAAGTCTTGATTTTGTTTTGGGGGTGTACTAGAACATGCTCTCATGCTTGCTGGTTCGAAAAACGCATTATTTTTCACATAATTTACATTATTAAAATACCTTTCTCCCCAGGCTGGCACAAACGGCTCGATTAGTTCCGGCTTTGATGAAGGTCCGCCTTCCGAAAAACAAAATGTTATGTGATTGGTTAGCTGTCCCAGTGCGTTGTGATTGGCGAACAGCTTAGATGGTGTTTCAGTACTGCCCCGCCTCTTGCTCTGTCTTTCAACAAAACCTTTTGGGAATCCGACTCTTCTCACTCGTGATGTGGAAGCTGTCCTCAGTAAAATGCGCAGCACAATTGCAAATTGGGGTTATAATGCTCAGGAACAGAGTTAAAAAGTAAATTGCAACCACTGTTTCCTGACATCATCCGCTTTCGGAAGCGGACGCGCACCGGACGAGAAGCGCAGCGTTGCGCCACGTCTTTAAAATTCGAACACATTATTTTCTATGAGTGTAGGCACACCGGCGGCATCGTTCGGCGTCTGTCCGCGGCGCCCAGCTTCGTCGTGTTATATTTGTAAGAATTGTTCTAGACCAGCGGTTCTCAATTCCAGTCCTCGTATACCCCTGCTCTGCATGTTTCGCAAGTCTCTCTTTGTTAACACACCTGATTCAGATCATCTCGTTAGAAGTGAGCTCCGTGCATGAACTGTGTTCCGATTGACATGGTCCCTACACAGTGTCCATTGCTCCCTACTCCCTGAGCAGGGGAAATCCATTGACGTTTACTTCACTTCGGAATATTCATTTACAGATTTGCGCTGCGCCGCTGCCTGCAGCGTCTTCACACACAAACAAAACTTACTAGAGAAGCTTGAAGTGGGACATAATATACCTCTGTAAATAAATACAATTTAAATTCACGTCTCACACACTTAAATGCCCTTTCTATGAAACATATATGCTCCCTTCGAACTGGAATCATGGAGGAATATCCGGTAATGTCCACTTCGCAGGGCACTTACAGTCAATTATAGCAAACGTATGAAGCAATAAGAGAAACATACAAAATGTGCAGAGCGGGGGTACACGAGGACTGGAATGGAGAACAGCTGTTCTAGACATGTCAAAAATTTGAGGCTACAGCACAGCAGCTCTTCTTCTTTGTTTTCTCTGATGCACTAACTCTGCAGCAGCACTTCTTCTTCGTCGTCTCGTCTGATGCACTCACTCAACCAAGTGTTCTAACCACGAGCTCGCCCCTCCCCACCCCCCAACCATTCACATTTCTGTAGGCGGGAATTTTTTGTAATGAAATTCTAATGAGGCGCTTTGTGATATCGCAAAGCCCGGAAACCAAACGCTGTAGTCCAAAGGAGCCGTTTGCTGTAGTTCTTGAAAATTGATTTTTTTAAAACGAAATATCTCCCTTTGGAGTGGATTTGTAACTTTCTAGATCTTTTTTATGCCCAAACATACACACTACACACTGGCTAAAATTAAAAAAGTGAAAAAGCATAATAGGACCCCTTTAAATATAAACAAGTTTAAAGCAAGTGAAAAATTATCTGCCAGTGCAATAGCACAAAATGCAACCATATTCAGGAAATAATATATGAAAACAAGCCTTACATCTTAAGCAGTGTTGCTTCTCAGGTACATTTATTTTGTTTAAATAATATTTCAGTATTTGTACTAAAAAACTAAACAAAAAAAACATAAGATTCTTTCTCGTAGTGTACAGAGAGAGAGAGAGAGAGAGAGTGAAAGAGAGAGAGAGCAGAACCAATGGCACGTAGGCCACCAGGAGCAATAATAGAAAAGCCGCAAAGTGATTTGAGCCTGAAGCAGGTGGCTGGTCAGGGGGTCACCGCTGAGTTTCAGAGAAATCAATAGACTCTACAGGCTGAGTGTGGATGGGGAGGGAGAGGGAGCAGGTGATTGTATGTGATCGGGTTTGAGGCCTGCAGGTAGGAATGCTCTTTAAATGAATCTGATTTACCTGACACCATGGAGATGGTGATATATGCCACACCTGAGAAAGAAAGAGGTCTGCCCTGCCATTATACAACCCCCTTTCTCTCTGGCTCTAAGGGAAATGTCTTTTAATGCGGCGATATATTAAAATAACAGTGAGTGGAATACCAACAGGGCTGGGAAGGTTACTTTTAAAATGTATTTCACTACAGATTACAAAATACATGCTTTAAAAATTAATCAGTAATGTATTTCGTTAAATTACTCAGGTTTAGTAACTTAATCTAAATACTTTAGAATACTTTGAAATACTTAAGCTATGTAACACAAAGGAACATATTAAATTGATGCCTTGTTTTTATGTTTTCCAACTCTAAATAAAAGTGACATCTACCAGTCATAAGATTTGTGTTTTCTTTGCAATTTATTTTTAACAACATCAGTTTTCCACAGCATTTCTATGAACAAAAAAAAAAAAGGTTATGTCATTTAAATCTACTAATCAATATAAATTCCATTTGAATACAATGAATGGGATTCCGTGCTGTTTCATGCTGCATTCCAAGCTTCAAAACGACACCAACCATATCATAAAAGTAGCCAAAATAACTGGCAAAGTTCTCCAAGTTATACAATAGATTTGTTTAATGAATGGACCAGACTTTAAGTGATTACTTCACTGATAATCCTCTCTATGGAGAAGCGATTGGCACAAAAGAATCACAGAGTCAAAATTGACAGGGCTCGTTTCCCAAAGCAACTACGGTCGCAAGTAATGTCATAATAGTTCAATGTAATTTAACAACCACAGTTCGCTAACGATGCTTTTGGGAAACACACCTCAGATCTATCCAGTTCGTGAACCATTCACACTGGTTTCGTTAAACAAAAGAAATTATTCATTTAAAAGATTGACTCAAAAGAATCATCTGTTCACGAATCGGATCATGAACTCCAATTCGCATTACCGCGCCAAAGGTGATCTATTCTTGAACATTTCGAATGAATAAAGACTTCAAGTTCATCTGTAAAGCACACAAAGCTATCTTTGGACTTTATAAACTTTTATTTCATGCATGATTCGTATGGATCTGTTAAGTGTGAATTGCAAAGTGTGAATTCTAGGAGAATTCGGTGTCATTCAGTTGCTAAATGAACAGGCTGCTGCACGCATTTTTTTTCAACATAGAATCTTGCCTTATTGGTTGAAATCCCCAAACTGTTTACTTAAATATTAAATGAAGAAATTATATTAAAATTCAAAGTAATCACTTTGGTAATCTAAAATACTTTTCAGATGTAACTGTAATTTGATTACCACCTATTTAAAATGTAATTATAACGAAATACACTTACTCATATTTTGTATTTTAAATACGTAATGCCGTTACATGTGTTTCGTTACTCCCCAGCCCTGAATACTAATAGTATTGTCCCTGCTGCAGCCGCAGGGGTAATATCACCGCTGTTGGGCTGTATGTATGTTGTTTTTGAAGTGTGTGCTAATCTGTTACAAAAGCATCTGTAATAGATGTCTATCTTGCGTTATTTCTGCATTTCTACACCTGTATTTTTGCTGGGGCTGTATGGCTAGATTGTTCTTTTGCCATTATTAAGGAAAAACTCAGCATTTTGCATTATTTTATTTTTGACGTTTTTGTTACTATTATTCATAAGGATGATAAAGAGAGGACAAGAACAGGTTCGGGAAATGACAAAAGCAGGATTCAACCTCCTTTGAGCCAGATAAGGACCAGCTGTTGAAGGTGAAGTTTCATTTCAGATGGGGGGAGTGTTCAAGAAACCTGTTTGGAAATGTTCATTATTTTTGCAGTTAGGTTTGCCCACATTAGCAGTATTGCTGTAATTTCATCTTTAATATATAGATTTTTTTCTAATATAATTTTATCTGTGCTTGAAGTTAATGAAACAAAGATTATTGGAACTAGATTTAAAAGAAAATAGTATTTCAGTCTTTCTACTTAAAGCTGCAGTCCGTAACTTTTGGCGGTCTAGCAGTTAATAAACAGAACTGCGTGTGTCTTGCGGAAGAACATTGTAGCCGGAGCTACTTCTTTCTGTTTATGTCTATGGCGAATCACGCAGGTACTGGGCTACTCCGCAGCGGTACCTACATAATACGGTCTAAATAGTCAGAATATAAACACTTATTATAGGTGTACCGTAGTGATTCAGGACAAGCCAAAAACATGGTTTGGAAAATGGATTCATGGTGTACTCGCTTATTATATAAATTTTGTAAATTTTGAACACAAAAAAGTTACAGACTCTACTCTGTTCCACCACAAATTTTCATCTTGTAAATTACATTTGCTGTGAAAGAATGCGGTACAAAATTTTATACGGCTCAGACAACATTAACTTTTTCATTCCATATGAAGGTGTTGCTTTTCTGGAGTTGTTTTGAAAGCGTCTGTTAGGGATGTGAAGAGGCCCAGGAGTTAGTGGGTTAGATTGCCTCAAGCTCCCTTGTGCAGCTTTGCTAAACTGTCCTTAATAAAACGGCAGTCAGAGCCTTTAAAATGAATGAGGATTAATGACTCGCAGCTCCGACAGAATCACGATTCAGATGTATCTCAAAGACTGAAACAAGCAACAACCTCTGTTGACACTGCTTAAAAACAACATAGCAAACTGAAAAACCAAAAAAAACATTTAATTCTTTTATCCTGCATTTTCGTGTGATTCATAGGTTAATATACCCTTTTTTATATTGTAAGTTTATATTGCTCAGTACTGATGCACAACTGTCACAAAAAACACTGGGGCTTTTTTTTGTTATTCTGGAGCTTGATAGTCTTAGTCCTCGTTTTCTTTATGTGGAAAAGGATAGCCTGGGATATTCTTCAAAAATTCCTCTTCTGTGCTTCAAGAAAGCCGAAAGTCATATGGGTTTCTCTATCAGCAGCACTTTTTTTTTGAGTCAACTCCCCCGCTCAGTGTCTACATACAGCGAAAAAGAGAGATATCAGTGGAAAGATGAGACTCAGAAAGAAATAACCATGGAGACAGAACCGCCGTTCACACTGAGAGAACAGAGCGTGTTGTATGGAAGATAGAGGAGAAATGATGGCGAAACTGTGAGGGTCCTGTAGAGAGAGAGAGATGAAAAGAAGAGCAGAGCTTGCCCATTTCATAAAGAGCTAAAGCTGAAGAGACAGAGATTGGATTCATTCTGACTGCTAAATGAGCTCTTGAAGGGCTGGAGTGACAGGACACATCCTTAGAGAATCAGATAGAGAGGACCTCATAATCACATCTCTCTCTCTTTCCAATTGCTTGATAAATACAGTTGTGAAGAAGTTACCACTGCCATGTTTTGCCCTTGCAGGGGTCTCTTTGAGTGTTAAAAGGCTATTTGATTCTCTAGTGAAACGTCTTCCAACATCGGCTGTGTACTATTAAGTCAGTTTCAAGCCCCTGCCATGTGTCTCAAATGCATCTCCTGTGACCTCTTGTGAGGGGATTTTCATTTTTGATTTTGAGATTACATACATCACTATATTAGTGTGCAGCATTGCATGCTAAAGCTGGGGATTGTCGTTTGGAAGGCCAGATTATAGGCATAGAGTATAGGCTAAGCTAGCTGGCTAATCGGCTTGATGTACATTATGCAAAGCTGGCATGCTGAGGTACGCTGTAAGCTGGTTAGCTTGTGAAACATAAACTAACTACAAAAACAACACACAAAAATGTTTTATTTTAATTTGTAATTTTTAAAGGGGTCATATGAGGCGATTTCAATTTTTCCTTTCTCTTTGGAGTGTTACAAGCTCTTGGTGCATAAAGAAGATCTGTAAAGTTGCAAAGACTAAAGTCTCAAATCCAAAGAGATATTCTTTATAAAAGTTAAGAGTCAACCACGCCTACCTAAAACGGCTCGTTCTAACACGCCCCCACATGTCTATGTCACGATGTGGGAAGATTTGCATAACGCCGCCCAAATGTTCATGCAAAGAAAGAAGGCGTAACTTTTATTCTCGCTGTAGTATTGTTCCTGCTGCCGCCATGTCGTGAAGATGCTGTGTTTTTTGTGAAAGCGAAACTACTTTGTTTGGCCTTCCAAAAGAGGATGATATCCGCTTCGTCATGCCTAGAGCTGATCCGTTCTGGTCGCTGAGAAAATACTAAACCTTTGCGCTGTGGATCGCCGGATCGGCTTTCACCGTGGACGAAGCGGAGTCCAGCCCGGCGTCGTCACATGTGGTTGCCGCTCCTTCGTCGAATCCACCGGCTGCACCGTTCTCAAGCCCGCCGTGAGTTTCGTTGTGAAAGCGAAACTACTTTGTTTGGTCTACCAAAAGAGGACACGACTAGAAATCTGGGGTTAAGTTGTATTTAAAAACCCTGTTCCAGAACACTTCAACCCAAATATTCAGATGTGTGCAGCGCATTTTATGGAGGACTGTTTACTGATCCTGGTTGAGTAGACTACAATGCCGGCTGTTCTGACTCACAGACTGTAAGTACGTTTTCATTTAAAGGATTTGCTACTGATTATTCAAATGTGAGTTTTGGGCAGTGTACAGTAGCGCTTGTTGTTTGTCATTTCTCCGATCACAAATGCAGACATGGTTTTATGTTTACACGGCGCGATGCAATACCACGCGTAAAAAGACCGAAAAAGTCATTATAATCCGTAATTATGTCCCCACCGGATGCAACAAATGCCTCGTTTATAATGGGTTTTAATGTTTTTGTCTCGTCGCTCCGGCTGGGACACGCCATCACAGTATTGTAAAGGGGGTAACATTTCCATCACACGCTTGAGGTATTCAGCCAATCACAACACATTGGATAGCTGGCCAATCACAGCACACCTCGCTTTTCAGACCGATGAGCTTTGTAAAAATTGACGCGTTTCAGAAAGGCGGGGCATAGAGGAGAAACAATAATGTACAGTATGTGGAAAATAATGTGTTTTTTTACCTTAAACCGCATAAACACATTTCATTACACCAAATACACAAAATAATGTTATTTTTAGCAACATCATATGACCCTTTTAAAGTGTTGGTTATATACAATTATATGTCATATTAGCATATAAAAACAAGACAGTTTGTGTCACGTGTGTGTAGTGAGTGTGTGAGAGTATATATATATATATATATATATATATATATATATATAGTCAGTGAGAAAATAAGACTTTTATCTTTTATTCCGCAAGAATGCATTAACTGATCACAAGTGACAGTAAAGAAATTTACTGTATAATATTACAAAATATTTCTCTTTCAAATAAATGCATTCATGAGAAATGTATCATGGTTCCCTCATATTAAGCAGCACAACCATTTTCATCATTGATAATAGCAAGAATGTTTCTTCAGAACCAAATCAGCATACATTAATGATTTATGAAGGATCATGTGACACTGAAGGCTGGAGTAATGATGCACAAAATGCAGCTTTGCATCACAGGAATAAATTAATTTTTACAGTATATTAAAATAGAAAACAGCTATTTTAAATTGCAATAATATTTCAAGATATTTCTATTTTTACTGTATTTTTGATATAATTGATTTTGAAATAATTGCACACTTGGTGAGTCTTCTTTCAAAGAGACCTTTTCAAAAACTTTAAAAAATCGAATTGACCCTAAATTTTGAATGGGAATGTATCTGAATATGCTTAAACACAAAGAAAACAATCCCTGCATTAGATATTGCTTCTTTTCAATTAATGTATTTTCAATCTGGTTTATTTTTCTTATCCCCATAGTGTAGTTAACTGATTTTTTTCTTGTTCTAAGCTTAAACTTGAAAAATGAATCTAATGGACTAAGAAAAATTTTCTAAATTCAAAATGTATTCTCACAACACAATCTTGCTCCTAAAGTAAAAGTGTCTTGTTTTAAAGATGTTTACATACACATATAGTTTTTAGACCAAAACAAGACAAAAATACTAATTAAGAAAAGTGTTTTGCAGTGTGAACAGCCTTCTAGATACACACATATTTGCAAATAGCAGTGTTTTACGGCATTCTGCATTAGACACTGCAGTGATTTCACAGAGCTGCTGCCAGACACACACACTCACACTCAAAACTTCGTCTGGGCAGTTATAGTCACTGCAGAAACACAGAGATGCCATCAGACAAGGATTGGTATTATTTATCGTGTGTGTGTGTGTGCCTGGCTTCAGGTGTTACAGTGCGTTTAATTACTCTCATGGCAGATTAACGAGACAAACCGCTTTCCGCACTCATACACACACAAACTCACACTCATACGGGACTAATTACCTTTCAGCACTGAGAATCTACTGCAAAGCTAGCATAATGCACACACACACTCATATAGCGTAGGTGTTGCATTGCGACCACTTGCAATTTATCTTAGTATGGATTCAAATACACTCAGACTCACACTATCATGTCAAAACAACGTATCGCCTCATAAGGACAGACAAATAGTCATAATGAATAAACAGAGAGGGGACATAATAGTAGCCAGATCTTGCACATCTCTCACATTCATCAACACAATAGAGCTACTTCATTAGCGGGTAAAGCAGAACACCTGTTCTGCACTTTCGTCCAGCCAAGTTGGTTCTCCACATTTATTTTTTCCCCAACGTGGGTGCTCACACCCATGCTTATAGAGATAGTCCTCATCCCCAGAGCGTCTGTCTGTGGGCACCGCTACAGGTAACAGCGGTGGCGATGGGAGCTTGAGTTCAAAACACAAATGATTTCATCCATACGGCAGAGTTGGGACTTTGGAATGAGGAGGAGATCTCGGATTCTCTGTGTGTGTTTGAAAAGGCTACTGTAAAAAGTAAAGTGATTCAGGAGGTGCAGAGAAAGGCCTCATTAAGTCAAGTATTCTGGCACCTCAGTGGCTTTCTCACGCTGGTCTGAAGCTGGTCTTCCTCTCAACTTCCTCTGGGCTGATGGCAGCTTGCCGTTTGACACAGTGGACTGAAAGAAAGAAATATTTCCTCCAAAGGCCTCCAGACCTGCCCACTGCTCTCCTGTGCCCGAGAGCCAGGAAAACTTCTTATTTCTTATTCAGTGTGTCTTTTTTTTCCCCAAGTAAAAATTTAAAAATTCTTAAAACAAGATTGTTTGAGAAGCAAAAACTACATAAGGTATTATGAATTTTTATCTTCAATTTTAATTTTTTTTGTTTGTTTATTGTCTTGTGTGTCACACACACACACACACACACACAAAAAATATAATTTCTCCAGATTCAAGCTGGCCCTGTTCCAGTATCAAATCACTGAGGGTGCTTCCGAAATTAGTGAGGGTGTTCTAGCCCCTAGTGCACATGTATTTTGACACATTTATGCCCCATCCATTGTGGTTATCACTATCATTGCATTTTCGAGCGAATGCCGCATTTATATGCAGGTGTCACTCCTGAAACTTTGCAGCGTATAAGCGGCCACTGGTCCTCTAAGCATCATTAAAAACAACAAAAATTACTGATTGGATAGCCAAGGATTTGCGAGCTTGTACCACTCAGCAGTCAGCACTGAACAAAACTGTGGCGTTTTGAGTAGTGAGTGGATTCTGAATTAAAACACCTCTGATTGGCCATTGCATTCAAGACATCAATAGAAAGCCTACTGTATGTCTGTGATTGGATCAACGCTGCAAAGACACAATGCAAATAGAAATATTTGAAGCTCTCCTGAGTGCAAACCCAAATACGCACAGGAGTGTTTGCCAAATATGTTTCACCATATCCTATTTTTAGAGCTTCAACTGAGGGTGCTCTTGTAGACCATGTAGACCCCGTAGACCATGCCTGGATACAAGCAGCTGATTAAATGCAAATAATGAAATATGTAATGACTATATCATCCATATTTTTAGGCGTGAAAAAATTATCATGATATTTTGAGAAACTAGCAGTGTGATCACAAAAATTCCAATGCCTTTCAATATGCCAAGCAATTTGTTTCTGGTAGCCATGTCGGTCTAGTGCTAGAGGGCACTTTTAACATGTATAGAGACGCTAAAACACTAGAAATTATATTTAAATATATTTAAAAGTGTCAGAAGACACTTTTCTGTAGCCTAATGAATGGACCCAAAAGTACACAGACCTATGATTTTTAGTAGTTTTAGTTTAAGTGAGCAATACTACTGGTTGTGTTCAATGTTTTTTTCTTCAGATTTTATCTTTTACAACAAAAATATCCATTACATTTCATATTTAGTCGTTTTACTCTAAAATGGAAAATCTAATTTCAGTCATTGAAGATAGTATGTATAATATAATATAAAATATAAATATTTTAATAACATTTTATTTTTAATTATAGACTAAAATGGAATCTGATTTCAGTCACTGAAAATAATATTTCAACCCTCTATAGGACTAATTGTGAATTTACAGCATAAAAAATAACTGACTTTATATTTTACATATATTTAGGAGTAAAATCATTTTCCAAAATTTGTTTTCTTCATCTGACCTTTGACCTTTTTTTAGGGATCCATCATTTATAACTGACATTGTCCCATTAGGGTAAATTATTTTTGGCAAATTGTCTGAAACTTCACACATAATAAAATGTTTTTTCACTATCTTAAAAGAAGAGAAAAGGTCTTACTGTTTAAAAAAAAAACATTAAAATCTTTATGAACATTCAATTTTTTTCTTGTGCTGCTATATTTGATTTGGAACAATTTCACTGTGTGAAAACCATGTATTAGTGTTTCAAAAGCATTAAAACAACTTTAACATTGTGTTTCATCTTGGAATTTCAAATAAATTATCGTAGCACAAGTGAAAGTCAATAAGACTCATCTTTTGCAGTGTACCCCACACAACCCACTCATAAGTAGATCTTGTGCTGACTTGTGCGGTCATCATTGGAGCATCGCTGTCTGTCAGTACAGTAAGGCCAGTAGACATTGGCATCTTACCTGACCTCTGGTTGTTGTATGGATCACATCTTTCAAACTGGCATACAATAATGTACCGAAATGCCTGACTTCACCCTCATTGCTTCTATCCTCCTTGGTCCTCAACAACTTGTTTTATTACTACAACCTGATATTCTGATGCACTGATATCACTATCATCAATACTTTCTGAAATAAGTACATATTTGTCTCTCCATCTTCCAAAAATCTTACAAAAATGAACCTAAAACACATACATAAAGGCTATTATACTGCCCGCCAATGCAGGTCAATAGTGCCAGCTACACAAAATATGCATCACATAATAGGAATTTGTCAGTTATGCATGACACTCAGATTTGTTGGTCTCCGAGTTGTTGTTTTTATAAAAGTGCATTAAAAATGACAAAAAAAAAACTTTAGAAAACACATTTGGATGTACAATTATATTTTTTATAACTTGAATTTACATGTATTTTCTAGTATAAAATGAGCTCACTATGGAGCCTTGAGAGCATGTGACCTAACATGTGCTAATGTCTCCTTTACTACTTAGTTACCAAAAATGTGAAGCACGTTTATTTTTAAGACAGGTAAACATAAAATTTTTAAGACAGGTAAACTTAACATACCATAAAATGATGTTTATGGTATGTACTGTATATATGTGATTGAACGTTATGAGTTAATTAACCTGCTAGTAAGTTCAGTTTACCAGTGTGCATTCAGCTTCTGCAAAAATGGGTCACTCCCTGAAATTATTAACTATTATTGTATTGTTTTATTGGATTATCTTTAAAAACATTGCAGTGTTATTTTTTTCTCATCATATTTTCAGTATGTTTTAATTAAAATCATTTAACTATACCATCCCCATTCTGCCAGGTTTCTGCCTATACTGTACTGTTAAAATGGTGGGAATAACATCTAGATTTAGCTTGTACGGTTAAGCAGTTATCCTAGTCTTGGGAAGCTCAGGCCCGAAAGTTTGGATCCACCGCACCAAATGTTACATCTTTTCAGAGAATGTGGTGTCGGATTCATGTGATGCAAATCTCAAACCTCTGGAGTGCGGCGAACAAACACGGGCCTGAGGGCACATCGCGTGGGTGTGTGTGTGTCTGTGTGTTACCTGCAGTAAAACACCGTCGGTGTGCATTTACTTGCAGTGAAACTACAGCAGCGGCGGCGCATGTATGTGTGTGTTTCTGCCGACAAAACAGGGCTGCTGTTTGTTTATTCCAGTCACATCTCATCGCTGCACCGTGCTGTGGCTGCCAGCAGTAGATTCTCCTCTTTTCATGCCTGCTGCCCCTCATTGCCTGTGCACTGGCTGCTATGTGCGGCACCATCATTAGTACACAAAGCAGGATTGATAACCTAGACTGCAGTGCCACTGGGCAAGAAAGAGAGAGAATGTTCACTCCCTAACACTCTCATTACAGACCATAGAGGAATATTTTACTTTAATATTTAAATATTTAAGTTTGTGTAGACTGTGTTTACAGTCATGCTTAAAGTGACAGTACACCAAAACATTTTAATTCTGTTTTCAATTATGTACCCTATGTAGTTTCAAACCTTTGCCGTCATGTAATGCTCATTTAAAATCTTTAAAACACTAATATAATAAATAACACTGGTAAATGTAATCTGTAGCAAATCTCCAAATGAATATAAATTTTTCATCCCATACTATATTATAATGTTGAGATTAAGGTTTGAGTTGTTGTGTTTATCTATTTAATTTGTTTATTTATGAATAGAATATAATTTTAATGTTTTCCATTTTATCTGTCATAACATGAAAATAATAACATTTTTGGCTTGAGTTTTAATATTGGTGCAAAAAAAAGCGAAGCCATTACATGTTAGGAAAAGAGCAAAAATTCCGGCAATAATACATAGAAATGTGTACCTTCGGTCCCTTCAAATTGTGATATAAGCACAATATAGGTTTCATATATCCCACAATTTTGAGCTTTGCTTGGCTGTAGCTGAAAAGAATAAAAATTGTGTCTGATGGAACTGCTGAAAGAAGTAAATTTATTCAAATGTATTTTTTTTCAACTTATGACTCCATATCTACTGTAAAAATGCACATATAATCTAATTTTGTGACTGTGTTTACAGTCATTCTTAAAGGCACAGTACACCAAAAAAATTAAATAAAAAGAAATTCGTACCCTTGTGTCGTTCCAAACCCTTTCCCATCATCTAATGCTTAATCTTTAAAGAAGTAATGTTTTAATAACACTGTTAAATGCAATCTCTGTGCAAAATCTTTAGAAAATCTCCAAATGAATATTAGTTTATAATATATATACTGGTGCATCTCAATAAATTAGAATGTCGTGGAAAAGTTCATTTATTTCAGTAATTCATCTCAAATTGTGAAACTCGTGTATTAAATAAATTCAATGCACACAGACTGAAGTAGTTTAAGTCTTTGGTTCTTTTAATTGTGATGATTTTGGCTCACATTTAACAAAAACCCACCAATTCACTATCTCAACAAATTAGAATACTTCATAAGACCAATAAAAAAAAACATTTTTAGTGAATTGTTGGCCTTCTGGAAAGTATGTTCATTTACTGTACATGTGCTCAATACTTGGTAGGGGCTCCTTTTGCTTTAATTACTGTCTCAATTCGGCAGAGGTGATCAGTTTGTGGCACTGCTGAGGTGGTATGGAAGCCCAGGTTTCTTTGACAGTGGCCTTCAGCTTATCTGCATTTTTTGGTCTCTTGTTTCTCATTGCCGTGATGGTTGACTTTCTACAACTTTCTCTCATCTCCCGACTGCATCTCTGGAGCTCAGCCACAGTGATCTTTGGGTTCTTCTTTACCTCTCTCACCAAGGCTCTTCTCCCCCGATAGCTCAGTTTGGCCGGACGGCCAGCTCTAGGAAGGGTTTTGGTCGTCCCAAACGTCTTCCATTTAAGGAGCTGTGCTCTTAGGAACCTTAAGTGCCGCAGAATTTTTTTTGTAACCTTGGCCAGATCTGTGCCTTGCCACAATTCTGTCTCTGAGCTCTTCAGGCAGTTCCTTTTGACCTCATGATTCTCATTTGCTCTGACATGCACTGTGAGCTGTAAGGTCTTATATAGACAGGTGTGTGGCTTTCCTAATCAAGTCCAATCAGTATAATCAAACACAGCTGGACTCAAATGAAGGTGTAGAACCATCTCGAGGATGATCAGAAGAAATGGACAGCACCTGAGTTAAATATATGAGTGTGACAGCAAAGGGTCTGAATACTTAGGACCATGTGATATTTCAGTTTTTCTTTTTTAATAAATCTGCAAAAATGTCAACAATTCTGTGTTTTTCTGTCAATATGGGGTGCTGTGTGTACATTAATGAGGAAAAAAAAATTAACTTAATTGATTTTAGCAAATGGCTGCAATATAACAAAGAGTGAAATATTTAAGGGGGTCTGAATACTTTCCGTACCCACTGTATACTGTACATATACAGGGTTACGGACAATGTACAGTGAAACATTGTGATGGACGATGACATCGGGGGGCGGGGTTAGGGGGTGTGCCCGAAGTGTGAATCCGTATGCAGAAAGGCACGGAAAACAAATAACGCGTTCTACAGAGCCACTAAAGGGACATGGTTAGCAGCTTGTTAGCGGTAAACTACAGTACATGAAAGTTCACTTACTACATGAACAGAGTAAGGAGAGATGATTTGCAGATACTGAGCACCACTGACAAATATCTAATCTTGTAAAATGTGTGGTATCGGCAGTACTGGTCCGTAGTATAGAGTCCGTGTGATCGCACATCTCGAAAGAGAAAGTGAAAGTAAAATGAGAGCGTGCATTCGAAAGCGGTTTCAATGCCCTGCAAATTAGTAGCGGCTCCCTGATGCCCGCAATTACCCAACTATATAATTGTAATAGTTTTTTTGTTTTTTATCCTGCCATCTCATAGGCTATTTATTCCCTTTAGGGGTTCCGTAGTACACTTAACCCCCAAAAGAAAACACACTGCTCCAGAGTCAGGCATAGGCTGGACTAAATTGTTCACTGCAATATGGCTAGTAACTAGGGCTAGACAATAATTTTATATCAATATATATGGCAATATATATTTTTTCAATAACGGTGATATGATTTTTAAACACATTTCCGATATTTTGATACACATTACCAGTGTTTCCCATACATTGATTTATTTGTGGCGTTTGACTTCGTTGAATAAACATGAGCACTGCATGTTTCAAAATGCAAAACGCAGTGTAGGTGTTTTATATGAATGTCTTTGAAGGGAACCAACTGTCTTCAGAAAAGTTTCGATGGCATTTTAATTTGATCTGATAAAGTAACGTTCATGAGTGCAGCGCTGCTTTGTGTACAGCCGTTACCGGAGAAACCACTGTTACTACCGCTCCAGAAGTGCCTCCTGCTGGCAGAGAATGAGCCCGTCTCCAGAAACATGTTTTTGTTGTTGCTCTCTCTTTGTTTTTGTTTTCTGTAGCAACTCTGAGCACTTTTCATATTAGTTATCTTGGCTGAAGCAGTTTTCTTTCAATCTATAAGAATAATCAGCCTATGTTATAGTTTAAAGTTAAATATATTAATATTATTAAGGTGAGCCTGAGAGTCTTTTACCTTTATTTGACTTTATTTGACATTTTTTTGTTTGCCTGAAGACTAAATACAAATAAAAGGTGAACATTAATTTATTTGTTCAGGTTTTTCCCCCTAAAATATTATATAGTTTTATAGGAGGAGGTTTCATAGACTTGGCAAATTCATTTTTCAGAGGTTTGTAGGTACAGACATCCGTTGTGGGCATTCTTGGCAGTTTGAGGCTTTTAAAAATATTGTTCCTATCGATATCAAAATTATGGAACTAGACAAAAACAAGGCGATAAACACACTCTACAAACTATCCCCGCAGCATTTAGGCAGGCATTTCCAACTGATTCAAACAGGGCAAAACAAATCACCGTAACAAATTTTTAAAATCAAGGAAATTTCTTTGGCATTTCTTTCTTTTTGCTGTATTGAAAACGTACCAAACTGTGACACCACTGCATCATATCAAACCGAACCGTGTACTATAGTATAAATATATATATATATATAAATTTTGAAAAACTCTATTTTTACTGTAATAGTGTGGTGCATCCAGTGTAGCATCTAAAAAAATAAAAATAAAACTTATTTGTAAATAATTGAATCTGCAATATTGGCATGGATTTTAATTTTGGTGCATCCCTGCAAAGACAAAACAAACAAACAAACAAATAAATAAATAGTATTGATGTGTTTTTTTTTAATTATTAAATGTGCATGTAATCTGCTTTTGTGTTCCTCAGAAGAACAAAAAAAAACATCATACAGAATGAATGACAAGAGGTAACATAAACGACGACAGATTTTCATTTCTGGTGAACAATCTTCAATGCTGTATGTTTATTTCAATTATGTGCATCTGTGTTACACCTGGAAACAATATACAATCCATGTGGAATGACAAAAAGGTCTAAATGTGACAGCTGGTCAGATATTATAAAGACGTTTGCGCCCAGGTGAACTTTTTAAAACATTTCTCACAGTGAGATTCACTGAGATGCAGCAAAGACAATAAAAGCGTCTTCTAAATGGTAATTTTCCTCTGAGCTGACAAGGACCTTCACGTGGTGTGACACTCAGTTGGTTTATTTTATAAATTCTTTCTGTGGTTTGTTTTCGGCGTGATTCCCCACAGACAGTGATAATCTGTTTTGGACTGACTGTGGAAAATAGACGAGGAGAGAGGATCTGACAGGAATCATGTCAGATGCTGTTATTAGGCTCTGCATTTTCTTTCACTACAAAGCCAAAATGTGTCTTCATGAAGGAACACATTATTTCTACCCTATGCCAACATGCATATCCACTTTCCTTGATCAATTCAAAATGTTAAGGCCTGAACAGAAAGATTTGTGCGTCATGATCAGCTTGCGTACGGGACACCCCCACAGCCCTTCACGCTGTTTTGATATTATGACTGCATATGGGCCAATAAAAGAATGTGTCCACAATAAAAGAAAAATCATTTTAAAATCTATTTAAAATGCATGTGCCAAGTTCTTAGCACTGTTATTTTAGTACTATATTACTGAAATACTATTGTTTTGTTAATATTTGGTTTAATTTTTATATTTTAAAGTTAATTTTGTTGTTTTGTCATTTTATTTTTATTTTTTTTCAATATGTCTTTAGTTTGAGCTATTTTAGTAATTAAAGTTAAACTAAATGAAAATGAGAACTGTTGGCAAGTGGCAAATAGTGGAAATAAAATAAATTAAAGATTTTTATGTTATATTTTATTTTAGTTAACATTCACTCATTTATCTATTTAAGAAAACTTTTTTTTTTAGTTAACTATAATAAGCCTGCATTCTCAGTAACGTGCTCTTTGTATTCATGATGGTTTCATATGGTTTTTAAGAAACCTTTTTTTTTCTTTTTTACCATTTTCAAGAAAAGTTTGTTTGTTTTAACAAATATCAACATTATATTTAAACATTAAACTTGCCTGCATGATATTGCAAGATATTAAATGGTTTCTTGTTTAATTTTTTCCTGCATTTTTCTACATGTTGCATGCATAAATAAATAAATAAATAAATAAGTGATTTATTTATTTATTAAATAAATATATACATGCATACATACATACATACATACAGTACATAAATACATAAAATAATTTTTACATCATATAGAACATGCTATACACATGTGGAGTCAAAAAAAGTAAAATGTAAAGACAAAAAGCATCAAGGAATCAAGAAAAAAAGGAGATTACAAAACTAAGATTTGAAGAGAAGGCTATAAAGGCTGTAATCATGGGAGGCAGGCAAGAGCGAGAGAAGTTGGTTGGAAAGAAGATTAAACCATTGCATCTTTTAATCTTTTTCGCTCCTAGTAGATGAAGGCAGCATTGCTCACCAATACAGTAGGGAGGCAAAAGCTCAGAGCTGTGCTGTTAGATGCTGTGAATGTGCTGCTTCACATTCTGCTGTCCTGATGAGATATATATATATAACATATGTTACTTGACTTGAGTAAATAATCCACTCCTCCTTGAACAATTATGGATCACAGTAGAACCGTAAACTCTTTCTACTGCATAATGTCCAGAGATACCTGTTCACCGGCGATGCCTGTACCTCCAGCTGGCTTTGTTGATTTAGATTCTCTATGAAATATTTCAAGGGTGGGTTTGGCTGTTGTTCAGATCGGCTTTTGGTTTAGATGCTGTTCCAGTAGTAGCTACTAGATGAAGAACGCTAATCATTTACCATGTTAACAAGAGTAATGTTAAGTGGTCCGAGATGGCTCTTGTGCTGTGAGTGTATTCCTGCACACAAACACACAGCATCAGATGCACAGCTGTAGAAGTGATTTGGCAAAAAGAGGTTGAGCTGCTCGGTGGGAAATGCTCTTCAGTATAGCTGCACTTTGAGTTAATAGAGCTCACTGTCACACACGTTCCTAATCGGCTCTCTGTATGTATGAGTAGGATAAGGTCCCACCATAATGCCTGGCAATCATAATATTTGGTCTTGGTTTTTTAGAACTCCTAATAATTCTTTTGAAGAGATGAAAGGATTATTATAAGGGCTCTGAATGTGTAGGATTGTGTGGAGGGGCTTCACTGAAGGTTCCTGAAGGTTGCAGGTGTATATTTCCGCTGTGGAGTCTGGGCTACCTGTCATTACTCCACCCACAGCTGCTGTGCCCTTGAGTAAGAAGATTTCTGAATGTGTTGCTCCATGGGTGCTGCAAATGCAGCATTCTCTCCTCAATCACTTTCTTGGCAGCTCTGCAAAAGTGTAAAGATGGCAGAATGTCCTTAATAGTAAACCATAACTTCTCTTGTGAAAAACACAGCATTTTAAGTGATTCTGCTTGTATTACATATGTAGCAAATTAGCTCAAAAGGGAAATGTATATAAATAATTACAATTAATTATGATTAATTACAATTATTTATATCAGCTACCAGTAGTAACTGTAGCAGAATTAAATTGCCATCAACTAATCTGTTCGTCCAGCGAACATTCAGTGTAAGTTCATATCAACTCTATGAAAGGATATTTCCGTGGCCAAAGAAAATATTTTCATACAGTATTAATGCATTAGAGCATGTAGTAAGGGAGACATTAATTTGCAAGGCAGAATCAGAAACTCATGTAATTTGTGCACAAGAGTTTTATTAACTAAACACTAACACAAACTAGTCTAACAAACGAACAAACAAACAATCACTCATACATGGGAAAGAGCAAATGAGGCATGATGGATGAAGCCATCAGGAAAAACCAGAGAATGAAGCTATGGAAAATGAGTCAGTTAACCACCTGAGTAAAACCCATCAGTGCCATTTTAGAACGGGGTCTACAGCTTATGCTAAACCTCTGTTTCGTTTAGTTAAATGTACGATACTTGCATTGCCTTGGCCTGGAACAAGCATCTGGATGCAGTCTCGGATGAAAGTCTTGATGGTTTGGAGGTTCGGTGGTGTAGGAGTCGCGATCACCTTCTTCCGGGTTTGAAGAGTGATGAACTCTAAAAAGATGTTATTCTGACTCTGTGGTGGTCGGGAGAGTTTTCTCCCAGATGAAGAGTGAAAAAGAGCTAAGAGAGAGACATCAGCTGACATCCTAGGATCTTTGGTGAATAGAAAGTCAATGCCGAGGCCTGGCAGGAACTTAGGGGTTGCAGAAGCGTTCTAGCTCACATCCTCATCTACCAGAACCGCAGACTGACTGAGGCGGGTCACTGATGTGAGAGGTTTATCTACTATTGAGATCTTACCTCCGGGAGGTCACAGAACCAATGGTGGCTTTCACTTTTGGAGGGAAAGTTTACGACTCTTTGTCTTAGCGCATAGTATTTTGCATATGTAATTCGATTGGGTGTTGATGCAAAAACTACTAAAGATTCTTCGAACCCTAATATGTTGCATATGTATAAACATATAATATACACTCTCAATTAGATAATCCGAAGACGAATTCATAGAGACCAAACATGGTATATGTAAGGTTACATGAATGAGTGGTTCTATCATAAGCATGCATAAAACAGTATACAATACAAAAGACAATATACAAGAACAGTAACAACATACACAATGACCTCAAGCATATGTGTGTTCATTCAAAGAAATGTTTTCCTATGAATTAATTAGAGAAGTGTCCATTTTTATGGGCATTATGTGTCTGTTTTAGAGAGACTTGAGTAAGAGTTGATTCTCTCTACATACTTTTAGGTCATAAAAGTTTCTGATCTGGCTGAGGGGTCCTGGTTGTCATGGTAACCAGGGGCCTGGGGTCGTTCCCAGACATGCTGGCACCCAGTATGTTTATTGGGTGAGGGGTCTGTGATTATTTGTTAATCTAATGAATCATTGATTTGTTAAATCTAATGAACAAATGTGTGTCTGATTGGTCCAAATGCTACAAGTGCAATCGATTAGGTGTGATACAAGAATTCAGAAAGAAAATTATTTTGCTTTAGCACTGTACCTACAGTACACAGTGAAAAAGAATGTATTGTAGCACAGCACAGTTTAAAATCAAGGATTTAAAGTGTGTCCAGTAACAGCAGATCTCTCTGCATCCAACATGGACAGACCATTATGCACAGAGTGCTTGTGTTTTTTTCACAGGCTACATTAACTCTTCAGATGATGTAACAACTGGATTTATTTACTTTACAATGTTTGTGGCATTAACTTTTTTTTAAGATTTGTTTAAATCATACAAATTTGCAGAATGCTGACAGTATATGAAAAAAAAACTGTTATAGCACTTGCCTTTCTATTTTTCCACATAGAATTGTTAAACAAAAGCCCTATTCGGAGGTTATTGTATCTCATGTAGATATCTGTAAAAATAAATGTACATGACACATCAGTGACAAACCTCATTGATTCGGGTGGCAATTTATTCAGAGTTTTATTCAGAAGCTCACATGGTCAGTCACATGATTGTAAAAAAAATGTCATATGCTTGGAATAATAAGAATACATTTAAAATGTAATAATATCCTATTTATTATTTGATTATTTAAATCTCCTGTTTTAAAATAGGAAAATAGATGTGCTATAGAGTTTAGCAGAAATAAGTTAATGCAACCTCTTATTTACATAAGGTAAACATAAAGCTGCTTGGTTTATATTTTGTTTATATAATTGTATATAAAACATTTTAAAATTGTATTTCAAATGTTTATGTGCTTTTCTTCTCTTTCTTCTTTTTGTTCTTAACAGCTCTCACTCACTGGGGTGGAGCAGTTATGAAATATGGTTCTTGCAAACACTTTCCAGGGGTCGTTCCCAGACATGCTGGCACCCAGTATGTTTATTGGATGAGGGGTCTGTGATTATTTGTTAATCTAATGAATCATTGATTTGTTAAATCTAATGAACAAATGTGTGTCTGATTGGTCCAAATGCTACACATATCATGGAAGTAAGAGTTTGCTGACTGGTTTGTAAAAATTCCGTCATTGCGGATTTTTTTATTCAACATTTGTTTTATTTTCTTAATATATACAATTCTGGCACAAGACAGGCTAAAGGGAAGTATGTGACCTGCTTGCTGCCATCTTTGCTCAAGAGCAGTCAGTTGAAGAAAAGAAGTAATGTATTTTTTTAATTGACTTGAAATTATACATTAAAACTATTTTTGAATGTATTATTTTGAAATTATTTATTTACATGATTAATAAATTGTTATACATCTTTAGATTTATTTTTGAGTAATTCTAAAATAATTGTAATACTTTTTTATTTATTAGAATTTTTATACATTATGAATTGATGTTTTATGCAAACTGCATTTTAAATTTATTTCATTCTTTTTAATTATTGTAAAATATTTTTATATTCATTTTTTATTTATTTGATTTATTAAAAAATTATTAAATCATTTTAAATATATATTTTTTTATTAATTTGACATTTTAAATACATTAAAATACATAATTTTTTTCATTTCTTTGAATTTATAATTTATTTTTTAACTATTAAAGAAATGTTTTTGTCACGGTTGCACTACTGAGTGGAGTGCGGAGCAAGGAACGAAGGGAGACGAGGAGTACATCAATCCAGAGAAGTTTAAGCACATAAAGGAAACAAGGAAAACTCATGTAGACATGGACAATACCGGACGCTGAACTAAAAACAGGGAACACTATTCAAACACATGAACAATTAAATCAACATAATCAGGACAGGAACAGGAAACTAACCAAATATGGGCAAGGATGGCACATGGGGAGCAAAACACACACAAAACATGGAACAAAGTCTGACAGTTTTATGTTTTTGAATTTATTTGAATTTTTTAATTACTTTTAAAATGCATTCAATTGCAGATTTTTTAAAAACACATTTTTTATTTATTTGAATTTTTTAATTATGAAATTATTATGATAATTTTTACATTTTAGAATTTATTTACATTTTTGGAATGATCAAATAATTTTTAAATTTGTATTTTAATTTTTAAATCATTGTCAGAGAATGTTTACTTTTTTATTTATTTAAATGCATTTGAAAGTGTATTAAATTTGACGTATGTTGACTTAGACTTTGACTTAACTGACTTTTGTTGTTGTTGTTTTTTACATTGTAAGCATAGGTAAAACAAAAACTGATCCCAAAAAAAGGAATTTACACAATTTGTATGTAAACATACAGATGCATTGCATGGATGACTGTTGAAGTGCTTAATATGTTTTGGAGCATTCCCTCACTTGGTTGAGTTATGTTGGTTTAAATTAAAATTATAAGCCACTCACATATTCGCACACAGCTTGTCTTGATCATTGAGAGATGTTATGCTTTTAAGTAATTAATTTAAGTAATTGTGGCTTGTTCTCTCCAGCATTGCGGTTATTCATCAGGCAGCATAATAGAGCTGACCTTGTAACAAAACATTTCTCAAAATCATTTTGTCATACATGATTCATTTTATCACACAGCCTTTACATGCTGCTCATTTTTATATATTCAGCCTATTTCTTGCACTTTATGCTTCAAATGAACAGTTTCTCTCTCTCTATCCAAGTATCGCCTCAAGATGGGTTAGAGAAGTGTTTGGGAACCTAAATTCAAATTTGACTCTCCATGTAAAGTGTAGTACTGTCAGAAATGGAAGTGTATTGCATAGAATAGCAAGTGCATATGAAAAATAGAAATCGATTTAAAGTTTAAATGATTGTTTTCAGGTAATGCACGATCTTTAGCTAATCTCTGATAATGGTAATTTTAGATTTTTTGATAATCTTGAGTGTTGTTTTGCATAACCTCCCTCTGTGTCACTTTTCACATAGTTCCTCTCCTCCTTTTGTCCTTCTATCCCTCTAACGCAAGTGAAATCTCGTTGTGAGGGTGAGCGTGAAATTTGGAAATGAATGTGAAAGTGGCAGTCAGAGCCGGGTGATTGATCCCAGTCAAAAGCGGGATCTTTAATGATTAGCATCTTGCTCTGAGGCAAAGGTTAAACGCTCAACAACTAGGAGGGATAAAGTGTTCTTTAAGCTAACCAATTATCTGCACTTGGCGCCCCATAAAATATTTAACCGTCTGTCATCGACTTCAGATTAGAGGGCAATGACAGCTTCCTCAGAAGGCCACATTTGTCACACATGTACTTTTTACTCATTTGATGCTTATTTTTTAATCAGATAGACTGAAGTTTGCCACAGCCTTCTGATTTTGGGCTTTTCTTTCTTTTTCTTTTTGCTCTTCCACTCGTGTTGGTTTTTCTCTTTTTTTTTTTAATGGTTTGCTCAAAGACATTACATGACTCTATGACTACAAACAAATGTTGCTGAACAGTCAAGAAATAAAAACATTGCATGAACTTAACTAAATTGAGGAAAAACTTCCCATACAATTAAATGACATGTAAAAAAATATATAATTTATAATTTTGAATGCATTTATTGTAGTCTTACAACACTTGTACAAAGTTAAATGAATTTATTTTGTAATGCCTTCTAGAAATAACATTTAAAAAGACATACAGTAATACTGTAATTTTATTATATTAAGATATTACTATATTATATAATACTATATATTAAGCTATATTTAAATTTTACGTTTTTTAATGACTGTTTTTACATATTTTAATACTTTTTACATTTTTTTAAATACTTTACAAACACTTTGTTTTTTTATCATATGTTTTGAGTATTGTTAAAATAGTATTATATATTATTATTATTTAATAATGCATTTGTCATACAACAAGCAATGCAATAACTATAGAACAATTTTTGTGAAGTACTAATTAAAGGGGGTCATATGATGCTGCTAAAAATAACATTATTTTGTGTATTTGGTGTAATGAAATGTGTTTATGCGGTTTAAGGTTCAAAAACACATTATTTTCCACATACTGTACATTATTGTTTCTCCTCTATGCCCCGCCTCTCTGAAATGCGTTGATTTTTACAAAGCTCATCGTTCTGAAATGCGAGGTGTGCTCTGATTGGCCAGCTATCCAGTGCATTGTTATTGGCCGAATACCTCAAGCGTGTGACGGAAATGTTACGCCCCTTACCATACTGTGATGCCTTGTCCCGGCCGGAGCGACGTGACAAAAGCATTAAAACCCATTATAAATGAGGCATTTGTTGCATCCAGTGGGGACATAATTACGGATTATAATGACTTACACTGTCTTTTTACTCGTTGCATTGCATTGCGCCGCGTAAACATAAAACCATGTCTGCATTTGTGATCGGAGAAATGACAAACAACAAGCGCTACTGTACACTGCTCAAAACTCGCGTTTGAATTGTCAGTGACAAATTTTTTGAATATAAAAAACGTACTTACGGTCTGTGAGTCAGAACAGGCGGCATTGTAGTCTACTCTCCCAGGATCAGGAAACAGTCCTCCATAAAATGCGCTGCACACATCTGAATATTTGGGTTGAAGTGTTCTGGAACAGTGTTGTAAATACAACTTAACCACTGATTTCTAGTCGTGTCCTCTTTTGGAAGGCCAAACAAAGTAGTCACACACGGCGGGCTTGAGTGAGCGGCAGCCGGTGGGCTTGAGAACAGCGTGGTGGTTCCCGGCAACCACATGTGATGACCCCGGGCTGGACTCTGCTTCGTCCACGGTGAAAGCCGATCCAGCGATCCACATCATGAAGTTGATGTATTTCCTCAGCGACCAGTCTTTGCAACTTTACAGATCTTCTTTATGCACTAAGAGCTTGTAACACTCCAAAGAGAAAGGAAAAATTGAAATCGCATCATATGACCCCTTTAAAATGAAATTATGTTGCACAGTAATGGGCATGTTGTATAGTACATGGACCGCATTTCCCGATATCTGTTTTTATTATTATTGTTTATGTAGTTCCATGTCAATGGATCATGTCAACTCCCATTTTACAAATTTGAATGCACTGCATGCAATGAAATTATATCATCTCAAGTGATAAAACTGTGAGAAAAAGTTGCATTAGCTCATTTTAATTAACTAAATTGAACAGCCAGCATTAAAAATAAAGAAATAAATGCATCTGAATTTAGTAGATATTTGTTGCCATTTGTGATTGGTCATATTATAATCACTATATTGTGCTAGATATTGCATTAGAGATCTTCTGGAATTTCACAGGGAGTGAGTGTTTTTGGAATTATAGGATACTTTGTTGGGCTAACTTCCAAATAGCACTTCATGCTAATGCCATAATCTCTATAAGTGACTGGTGCAGCTGCCTTTTTTCCCCCCGCATTAGACGATTATCAAGTTTTTAACACCTCAAATGATCAGTCGAGTCCCCTCGTGTAGTTTCTTGAGATGTCTCATTTTCCAGAGACTGACAGACGGTCTGTTGCAGATGTCTCCATTATTTAACGGATTCGCTGATGCAGACGAGATGCAGCCTGACAGAGATGGGCAGCTGTTGTGTTAGTGTTTTCACTGCTTCAGTTAGAGCCGAATGTTTAGGAAATGGTGTGGAAACCTGTGGCGAAAGGACATTTCCTGTGAAGCCCCTTGAGACCCGAGCCCTGAAGAACATACTCTGTTAGAGCATTTGTTTATTGGATTTCAGTATGTGACAACAAGATTAAGTGTTGTAAATGACTGATGAAGCCATCCTCCATTAAATCCACAATTTTTCAGCTAGGGAGGATACAGAGGATAGACACAGAATTCAGTCGTCCATCGCACTGCATTACACAACATATGTTGGATGTTTGTTTGTTTTTTTCTCTTGACTCTCTTCTTTCCTTCTCTCATTGGTTGTTTTTCTCTTTTCTCAATTGACGTTGACTTGCAGTTCATTTTGATGGACTGCTAACTCTACGGCCCTTTAGATTTTTATGACCCCATATAACAGGACCCTGTTTATCTCAAGCTGGAGTGTCCTCTTAAGATGACAACTCCACTGACCCTGCTGAAAATGGACAAAGAGGGCTGTCATTTATTGTGTCTTCATACTGTAGCACATGTCTCTGTGAGATCCTTAAGCTTTGAAGTTGTGGGTTTTGATACAACAGTTAAAACAGTTGAAAGATAGAGTGTTTCATTTAATGGTGAGTCAGACTTGCACTTTCAGTTGAGATTCATTAACAATATTTCAGTTGTAAAAGGGTTTCTAATGCTTTGGAAATATTTTACCAAATGCTCAGTTTAGTTTTCCAACTCTCTGGCCAGAAGCATAATGCAGTAATTCTGCAAAAAAACTAACAACATAATTAGTCAGAGCTCTTGTAACTTATCCAATATTGGACAATTGGATGATGTTCATAGTTAGTAGCTTTAAACACAATAGAAAGAGAAAAGCATGAGAGCAGTTGACATGAAATCATTCTAGTTGAAAGCTGAATTTACTGTATTACTCCAGTCTTCAGTGTCACATGATCCTTCCAAAATCATTCTAATATGCTGATTTGGTGCTAAAAAAAAATCTTATTATTATCAATGTTGAAATCAGTATTTTTGTGGAAACTGTGATATTCCTTTCAGTATTCTTGGATTTTGATGAATATAAAGTTAAAAAGAATAGCATTTATTTGAAATAGAAGTCTTTGTAACATTGTAAATGTCTTTATTGTCACTTTTGACCAATTCAATGCAAAGCAATTGCTGATTATTTGAAAGTACTAACCCCAACTTTTTGAATTCATTTATAAGTATTTATAAATTACATTAACCTAAAATAATACATTTTGTTGTAATTATACATTTATGTATTAATTATAAAATCTCAAAACCACTTTTTAAATAAACACTAAAGAGGTTTTTGTTTTAAATTAAAATCAAATCTTTATTTAGTAACAGATGTTAATACACCTAGCAAATTTATGCACCAATGTGTTTTAAAACTGCAGTATGAAATGTCTATTTAGTCATCAAAAACATAAATATATGAACATATATAAACACTGCATAAATCAGGTTTAATGATCCACCTACACTTCATCACAAAATACCTTTCATTTGTTGAGGTGCATGACATGTTTCAGGCATTCTAATCAAAGTAATGAAATGTCGAAATACATTTAGTTACCAGCGGTTTATATATCAATAAACTGTATTTTAGGACTCACAAATGTCTCTTGATTTCACAATATTTATAGTTGAATGTAAAGTGAAACCAAACATGACAGGAAAATCTATAAATACAAAGGTAATGATAAAATGTGTGCAGTGGGAAAATACAAATGTTGTGCTCAAATGACTGATAGAAGTGTTTCAAGAAGGTATCAATATACTGTACTATGATGATACTGAGAGATATATACTCCAGGGAAGTGACGAGTGAGAATGATAAAGCCGTCCGACTCCAAGATCTGTTAGCAATTTCTGATTTGTAAACAAATCATTCTCGTGAGGTAGAATTTCACTAAAACATGCAAAAGCTCAGTTGAGAGATGTAAATTAATTGGAATAGCCTATTGAGAACATTAACCTCAATTCGTGTGAGCGCAAGAAACTGAACCAGGACACATGAAATTGCAATAAACATGCTAATTAATGCACTTTAATTGGGAAAACTGCAATTTGTGCCCATATATGACTTTATCAGAATATGCCAGAGCATGTTATATGCGATGTGGCAAAACAAGCAACACAAAATTATGAGATGATTTAAAAGAACCACTGAATCGTTGATTCAGTGTTTGAATCAATCCAGTTAAAAGAACCCATTCTTAGAAATAAGTCAGACTTCCAATTGATATAAAAAATAAACCACTTAAAAACAATCAAAAAATTAGCTTAATTTGGCGTCGTGTTTCTATTTTCTTACACGAAGGGTTTGGTGGCAGTGCACAAAACCTGCGAGCGAGTGAATGTAGCGGAAAACTGAATAAAAGAGAGCAGATAACGCTAATTAAAGCTGGTTGGCTTCCAAAAATGGCCTGTTCGCTGTTTTCCCATTACATGCTGGGGACACGTTTGTGTGAGGAGTGAGAAACTCTGATTTACATCTGAGGAAGCAGCCAAGGCCATCTCACCAGAAAGAGAGAAAGATCCCTCGCTTTCCCTCTTCTCTCATTCCCATCTAAAGCATGAAACGTGTGGAATACCCATGAGTCGGATTGGGTAACTTTTGATTTCTGCCGCAGCTGTGTCTATGTAAATAAAACCAGAAGAGGGCTGAGCGTTACGGAGGGATGTAAAGCTGTATTTCAGGATCGGTTCTCTGCAGATTTGGAATAATGATTTGAGTTTGTTTATTCTGCTCATTTAATGAACACGCTGTGTATAAGCTGATTTCATTTCTCGTTCACACGCTCTAGCTGTATGTATTCAGCTACTCTGACAGTTCATTGTCAGGTCTTACATTCATTTTGATGCATTATTTCTTTTGAAACAGTCTAGTGGGATGGAAAGAATCCCAAAATAATTACAGGAGAATAAAGTAAAATACAAAACAAGCCCCCTGCTGCCTGCTCTAAATCTCCAGCACAGTATATATAATCCCACCCAGGTTCAATCTGAGAGGATTGGTTCCTTGTGGAGATCATTTGAGATTTGAATAGAGTTTAAACTTTGATCTCTCATTGGTTTGATCAATATTCATAATTCAGCTGCTCTGTAGGCTTTTTACACCATGTTTCTTCAGGTTAGGTGAGTCTTTCACGCAAACAGTCACACACACAAACACACACGGTACTGTTTCAGGCTGCAAAACCGGGTGGTGATTAAGAGTTGTTTTTCATAAACTGTGTTATGACATATGTTGGCTGTTCTGAATAAGCAGAAGCTTTGCTCTAATCCATGTTACTAGCTGCAGTCTGAGAACCAGACAACAGCAGCAGACTCACTCAATTACACACACACACACACACACACACACACACACACACACACACACACACACACACACACACACACACACTCCCCCCCCCACCACACACACACACACACACACACTCTCTCTCTCTCTCACACACACACACACACACACACA